>NC_139987.1:28267333-28584833 GCF_963993115.1 Abramis brama | reverse complement strand
AAAAATGAATTATATTTGTTTTCTCAAGTCATTTTCCTATATTAAATTAAATTAAGTTTATTTTTATATTTATATATTTATTCTGGTTTAGAAAGAAAATACTAATAGATGCCAGATACTGATATTAAAATGACATGTGGATAAAAATCAGTTTCTTTATATTTAGATAATCATTTGACATTTTCATTTCCTTTCCTTTTACTGAATGGTATGAACGTTTAAAATATGACAAGTATATATCAAATAAATTAATAAAAACAGCGGATTAAAAACACACTTAATGAATTATATCTAATTCATGAAGAAATGTAATGTTATGTGACTGAAGTTCGCTGGTGGTTTATGGTGTCATAGCGCCACCTATCTGAATCACATGATCATTACAGAAATATACACTTACATAAAACCAGCATGATCTCAGAGTAATGTATGTAGAACAACATTTAAAGTTTATAATAATAAACACAAAATGTGTTCAAGATAAATATACTGCAAAATCAATGTTCACGACACAAAATCAGATATAAGCTTGAAGCATTTGAATTTATGTGGCTCTGATTTCATCAATATTTGTATAAGAGTATTCATTTTATTTAAAGATCTCAATGAGAATTAGCATTTCTGTTAAATCTTTAGATTTTTAGCTAATTTATCTAGTCTTGATATCAGATAGACTGATATACTGTATTTATTATGTGCATATATAGTTATTTCACTGTTAGGATGCAATAACTGGATAGGATAAATGATGCATATTGCATTTCAATTTTTATTTTATTTTAGTAATATCATGACATTCCCTTCAGCCAATAAAGTGACATAATTTAGTGACATCAGAAAATACGCTCATAGTAAGAAAGGAATGAAGAGGAATGTGAGTGAAGTTTCAGACAATTTTTCAAAAAAGAATTTACCCTAATAGGACAAAGTCAGTTATAAATGATGCACGCTAAAAAATGTGATCTGTGATCTCATAATTTGTGACACACACACACACACGCATGCATGCATGCACACACACACACACACACACACACACACACACACACATGTGGTTTGCTTTTCTCAGTCAACTCATAGTGGGTTTGCATCTACAGAGTGTTACTCCAGGTCATGGTGATGGTGGCTTTGGTGTGTGCTGGCGCTCTGCTTTTCGTGTTTCTGTTTCAAGTCCTCAAGCACGGCAGTCGCAGTAACTCAGGTGAGATACAGCGCTAACAGAACATGTCTTTGTCTTCAAAACATCTTCTGTTGAAGTTCTGCAAGAGTTCAATAAATCGATAATTAAATCGTTATGTTCTTATCAGGTTCTGCTCCTCACCGAAGGACAATATCAAACCCAGTGCAGCGACGACAGCAAATCTCATTCAGAATTAATAACGTTTTAACATCAGTGTTATTTTAGAATCATTGAGATACTATTTTTATACACATCAGGGCCATATTCCAGGATGACCATATCAAGATTCATCTCTTAATGGAAATAAATGTTGTGATGTTTTGGTCAGGATCTTGTATTGTATTGATGAGTCCAGCACTCTGTAAAGTCTCCTCCAGCACAACCTAAAGACTTTTAAACTCTGGACTCAGAGGAGCCGATCCATGTGTGGAAATGATTCTTCATGCTCCTCCAAACCATTCTTTCACAATCTGAGCCTGATGAATCTTGACACTGTAATCCTGGAATTTGGCCATGATGTGTCTTCATACATGTTTAAAAGGAAAAGCTACAAACTCCATCAATTAGGGTTAGAAAAACTGTTGCCAAACATATAACATCCTAGAAACATAATAATCACTGCGATAATGATCCAATCATAGACTCGTAATATATTTGCCTACTTAAATCCAAACAGCGACTTTTTTATTTTTTTTGCCAGGCAGTGTATATTATATATTAGCTGTTATCTGCTTATAATTTATAAATTATATTTATTTATTTTAGGATGACTACCAGAGAATAAGGCTTGTATAGAATCATTTTTCTCATTTAATGTTTTATTTGAAAAGGAATAAAGAGAAAAATCTGTCACGTGGACCCTTTAATACACAGATAAAATGTATAAATTATTACAGAAACAACTCTAGACTCATTTATTAATTACATATTGACTGTTTATTCATGTCACATGAATATAATCCATTACTTTCTGCAAAATGGAAACTCTTACAATGCGTTTCATTTTTCATTGGTAGTTGTGAGGTGGATGTGTCCAGCGATGGGACAAAAGTTCAAGTTTAGCTTGTGCTTCATCTTACTGTGGCGGCTTGCTGTGGCTACAACAGAAATAAGACACACATTTACATAAATCAACACTACAAATGGTACAAATAATCTCAGAAAAAATTATATATTTCTGTCAGTGAAACGACTCATATAATCCATCTTGTAACAGAAAGAAAAGACTGTTTAGTATCTGTTGAGTTGATTGACTACTGAGGACATTTTTTTATTTTCTGATGAAATTGAGAAGACTTGAGAAACTTACTGACAGATTCTTATATTCAGAAGAGCCCGACTGGGGAATAGCAGGTCTGGGATGGACAGTCTATGGCAAAAACACATTGATTATTTATTATCTGACTTTTGAATGCACAAACTCTTTTGCACATGTAGTTTTTGATATTTCTCTTACAGTGAGTGTGTCGTAGAGGTCAGATGATCTGGACTGGTCAAGAGCTGCATATGTGCCTTCACTAGGATCAGGTCTGGGATCGTTCTACAGGGAAACAGAGAGAAGGATTCACCATTTAAAATTTTGGGGGAAAAAGGGGGGGGGGGGGGGGGATGAATGTTAAAAATTATAAATTGTTACCATGACAATCAAAAGTGTAATCACTCCACAGTCTCTACTCATCAAACCATGTACAATCTTGAGTATATATATATGTAACGATAACCAGTGAGAGTGCCTGGGATTACCATCAACCAACCCGGACAATCACCACACATCCACAGACTCCATTCCCCATAATCCTCAGTTCAGACTATCATCCATTATCACTTTCACCTGTGTCTCATTACTTTGTTTACTCACCCTATAATAGCCTGGTTTTCACATTCATTCTCTGCAAAGTCTTGTTTAGTGTTTGTACTGCAATTCTGAGCGTTTGTCTGTTATTCCCGTGTGCTTGGTTTTGATCTCTGCCTGTCCTTGGATTTTCCTTTTTGCCTGTGACCCCTGTGTCCCCTGTGACCCTTGTGACCCTGTGACCCCTGCGACCCTGTTACCCTGTGTCCCCTGTGACCCCTGTGTACCCTGTGACCCCTGTGACCCTATGTTCCTGTGTCCCTGTTACCCTGTGACTCTGTTACCCTTTGACCCCTGCGACCCTGTTACCCCTGCGACCCTTTTACCCTGCGATCCTGTGTCCCTGTAACCCTGTGTCCCTGTTACCCTGTGACCCCTGCGACCCTGTGTCCCTGTGACCCTGTTACCCTGTGACCCCTGTGTCCCTGTAACCCTGTGACCCCTGCAACCCTGTGTCCCTGTTACCCTGTGACCCCTGCGACCCTGTGTCCCTGTTACCCCGTGACCCCTGCGACCCTGTGTCCCTGTTACCCTGTGACCCCTGCGACCCTGTGTCCCTGTGACCATGTTACCTTGTGACCCTGTGTCCCTGTTACCATGTTACCCTGTGACCCCTGCGACCCTGTGTCCCTGTGTCCCTGTGTCCCTGTTACCCTGTGACCCCTGCGACCCTGTGTCCCTGTGACCCTGTGTTCCTGTTACCCTGCGACCCTGTGTTCCTGTTACCCTGCGACCCTGTGTTCCTGTTACCCTGTTACCCTGTGACCCTGTGACCCCTGCGACCCTGTGACCCTGTGTCCCTGTTACCCTGTGACCCCTGCGACCCTGTGTCCCTGTGACCTTGTTACCCTGTGACCCCTGCGACCCTGTGTCCCTGTGACCCTGTGTTCCTGTTACCCTGTTACCCTGTGACCCCTGCGACCCTGTGTTCCTGTGACCTTGTTACCCTGTGACCCCTGCGACCCTGTGACCCTGTGTTCCTGTTACCCTGTTTACCCTGTGACCCCTGCGACCCTGCGACCCTGTGTTCCTGTTACCCTGTTACCCTGTGACCCCTGTGACCCCTGCGACCCTGCGACCCCTGCGACCCTGTGTCCCTGTGACCTTGATACCCTGTGACCCCTGTGACCCTGTGTCCCTGTGACCCTGTGTTCCTGTTACCCTGTTACCCTGTGACCCCTGTTACCCTGCGACCCTGTGTTCCTGTTACCCTGTTACCCTGTGACCCCTGCGACCCTGTGACCCCTGCGACCCTGTGTCCCTGTTACCCCTGCGACCCTGTGTCCCTGTGACCCTGTTACCCTGTGACCCCTGCGACCCTGTGTCCCTGTGAACCTGTGTTCCTGTTACCCTGCGACCCTGTGTTCCTGTTACCCTGTGACCCCTGCGACCCTGCGACCCTGTGACCCTGTGTCCCTGTTACCCTGTTACCCTGTTACCCTGTGACCCCTGTTATCCTGTTACCCCTGTGACCCCTGTGACCCTGTTACCCTGCTACCCTGTGTCCCTGTTACCCTGTGTCCCTGTTACCCTGTGACCCTGTTACCCTGTGACACCTGTGACCCTGTGTCCCTGTGTCCCTGTTACCCTGTTACCCTGTGACCCCTGTTACCCTGTTACCCTGAGACCCCTGTGACCCCTGCGACCCTGTTACCCTGCGACCCTGTGACCCTGTGTCCCTGTGTCCCTGTTACCCTGTTACCCTGCGACCCTGTGACCCCTGTGACCCTGTTACCCTGTGACCCTGTTACCCTGCGACCCTGCGACCCTGTGTCCCTGTTACCCTGTGACCCCTGCGACCCTGTTACCCTGTTACCCTGTTACCCTGTGACCCTGTTACCCTGTGACCCTGTTACCCTGCGACCCTGCGACCCTGTGACCCTGTGTCCCTGTTACCCTGTGACCCCTGCGACCCTGTGTCCCCTGTGACCCCTGCGACCCTGTTATTGTTTGGACTGATTATCCGGTCTTTTTTGACCTCTTGCCTGTTTTCTGGATTGTCTTTGGATTATCCTCTGTTCAAATAAACTGCATTTGGATCCTCAAGCTTCGTGTCTCAGAGCAGTACGTGACAATATATGTGTTCTACATGTACAAAGAAGCTGTAAATGATTTATTAGTATCATTCTGTGGTTCTTTGGCCATCTCACCTCATACTCGTGTATTGCAGATCTACAGTTTATCCTTTTCTTCCGACTGTTAAAAAAAAAACGGAAACAAGTCATTTAATTGTTTTGTGCAATATTCAAATGTACTTTTGCATTAGTCTAAAAGCAAATTATATTACTATTTGTTGATACATTTTTATTTACATTGCATATAGTATGATGGTGATCATGATAGTGAATATTGCACATGCCACTGCGATCATTACCCAGACGAGCAAACCAACATTACTATGATCTGAAAGAGGGAGAAGATCATAATTAAATCTACAAACTATGAATGACACTAAGACATTCTGTGGTGGGTCTAAAGCAGAAATCACAGTCAATGTTTAGAGGATTTAATGTCACAGTTACTGAACCATCATGAACTCACACATGATGCTTGTGACATTTGTGACGTTTATAATGTTTGTGTATAACGGGCATTTCCACCTGCACTAGTCTGGAAGAGAATTGCATTCACTCATGATGAATGCTAATGATTTTAATCAAACTTACATTATAAACAGAATGATGATGATGATGACGATGACGATGAAGAATCCTAAACACGCCACAGTGATCACCAACCCGACGGGCCAGCCATGACCATAATGCACTGAAAGATGAAGAATTTGAGTTCAGATTAACTCTCAAAGCTGCATAACTGTCTTGAACTCTTTATAAAATAAAACCTTCATCTGTGACAGTTACAGCGTCTGATCTCTGAGATGTTGACTGTGAGCTTGACAGCAGAAGCGTCCACTCTGTATTAGGGATGGGAATCTCTAGGCATCTCACGATTCGATCGTGATTCTGAGGACTGCGATGATAAAACGATTATTGATGCATCTTTTTTTTTCTATACAGATTTTCTTTTTTCTTTTTTACACTTTCGAAACATTGCAGCTGCACTGCGAGCACAACTGAGCGCGAGAGCATCATTGGCTGTGCTGCGGCAGCTGCAGGAACCTCTGGTGAGGTGACTCTGATGCGCAAACCAATCGGGACGCTTGGCGCCCTGGTGCGTCATAGCCCGCCAGTATGGGCGTGGTCAGAGGCTATATATTGGCGAGACTCGCCTAGGCACTTCGCTGACCCCCAGAAGCATCTCGCCGCCATCGACACGACATTCAGCGGGACGGAGCTTCTGAGGACGCCGGCTTCTTCGCCACCTTCAGCAAGCCGTGTCGCTGTGCCATCCGACGCGCATATCCTTTTTCACTGCTTAGTGTGAAGCGCAAGAAAAAGCGCCGCTCACAGAGGGAGCCTGAGCGAGCTGAGACGAGCAAGCTCACGCCGGCCCAGTCCCTGCGTGCCTCTGTCTCTCTCCAGCGTTCTCCCTCACCAGTCCTGTTTACACAGGCCGACCAACGCCCCTCTCTGCGAGCGGCGGACCTTGTGTCGTTCGGGGCTTCGGACGAGGAGGAAGAGGATAAGGACAGCCTTTCCCTTGCGGTTTCGGACCGTTTCCGGCCCCCCGCCATCCACACAAGACAGCGTGAGAGCCAGCGTCGACTCTGAACTGCTTCGTGTGCTCACGAAGGCCGTGGCAGACCTCGGGCTGGACTAGTCTCCACCCGAGCAACCATCACACAGCAGGCTCGATGAATGGTTCCTGCAGGGGCGCTGGCAGACCCCCCAGCAGAGACCCGCTCCCTTCTTCCCCGAAGTCCACGATGAGCTGACTAAGTCGTGGAAGGCACCACATTCAGCTCGCATCAAGCCCTCTTTCTCTTCGGCGCTCTCCAATGTCGACGCCGCTAAAGAGAGACGCTACGAGGCGATCCCACCCCTTGAAGAGGCGGTGGCTGCCCACCTTTGCCCGTCTTTGCCGCGGGATGGAAGACCAAAGCTTCACATCCCTCCAAGCCTTGCCGCACTACATCTGCCCTCGCTGGTCGTGCTTACGCCGCCGCCGGGAAAGCAGCGTCGGCGCTTCATACGATGGCTGTGTTACAAGTCTTCCAGGCCAAACTTCTCTGCTCTCTGGATGAGTCTGGACCTGATCCGGACACTTTTAAAGACTTACTCAGCGCCACTGATCTGGCCCTGCGAGCGACGAAGTCCACAGCCCAAGCCATCGGCAGGAGCATGGCCAACCTGACGGTGCTCGAGCGACACCTGTGGTTGAACCTCACAGAGATGAAGGATGCTGACAGAGTTGCTTTCTTGGACTCTCCCATCTCTACTTCCGGTCTCTTCGGCCCGGCTGTCAAGAGCTTTGCTGAGTGCTACACGGAGGCGCAGAAAGCATTGCAGGCGATGCGCCACTTCCCCCCAAAGCACTCCAGCTCGGCGTCGAGTCACCACAGGAGAAATCCTCCTCCTCAGCAGCCCAAGTCAGCGCCGCCGGTCACCCAGCCCCGCCCAGCGGCTGAAGTCTGTCGCCGCTCCCGCTCTGCTAGACGCGCTCTCCGTTCCCTGAGAGGCGGGGTCCCCGACCTAAGATTGTGTTGGACCCTGAGTCGCGAAAGCCATCCTAGCTACGGGGAGAAAAAGCGAGATTTTGAGTCCCACTGAGGCCGGATCGATCGCTCTAAAATTCTCCAGACATTTTCCAGCTCCCTCATAGGCGGCTGGAAATGTACAGTCAGCAGCAAACGAGTCTGCCGCGAAGCATGCTCGCCTGCAACCAAACGCCGTTTTTACAGTGACACAAATGATACAAGAAAAGAGCTCTTTCCCCCATGTGTCATATGTAGGTCATGTGCCCGCTATAAAGTCTGCATACCTGCACATAAGCACGGTCCCCACAGTAACCAATTCGCCACCACATGCTGCGAATTTGACAAATGTAGAAGGTGTGCCCACCACAAGGCCCGCACCTCCACACTCAAACACTGTACATGCAGTCTCAAACACTGTGCATACAGTCTCAAGCCCCCCGCCAGCTCATGCTGCTCATGTAGTTTAGGTGCCCATTATAACATGTGAGCCTCCACACACAAGCACTTCCAATATGGTGTCATCCTTTTCCCCTATTGGGGAAAGAGGGTAATGAACATAGACCGTGTGCCCACTGCTATGAACGCACCGCAATATGTGAAAACCCACACCATAGGCGCTATAGAGGGCTCGCGCTCACTGAGGCGCGCGCCTCTGTGCATGAACGCCGTTCACACGGGCGGGGAAACACTAGACAGTCAGTTGGCCGGGCCCTTATCTCACAGTGCCCCGTGCCCTGTACTCATCCAACCCCTAGCTATGAGGGCCAAAGCCTGGGAGGTTATCCCCGAAATATCAACTTGGGTGTTGAACGTAATAAAACGAGGTTACTCACTCCAGTTTGCTCGCAGACCTCCGCGCTTTCGTGCCAGGGTCGAGACAATGGTCGAACAGGGCGTGGCCCATGTGTCAAAACTGTTGAGAAAAGGAGCTGTTGAAACAGTCCCTATGTCACAGAGTGAGTCGGGCTTTTACAGCCGCTACTTCCTCGTCCCCAAAAAGGATGGCGGCCTCAGACCCATCCTAGATCTCAGACTCCTGAACAAAGCGCTTATGACGCGCCCGTTCAAGATGTTGACAACCAGACAAATTCTCGCGCAAATTGTTTTTTCTCAGTAGATCTGATGGACGCTTATTTTCACATCCAAATAGCGCCCCATCACAGACCCTTCCTGAGGTTCGCATTTGAAGGACAGGCTTATCAGTACACAGTACTACCCTTCGGCCTGTCTCTAGTGCCCCGTACCTTCACGAAGTGTATGGACACGGCGCTCGCTCCCCTGAGACAGCAGGGAGTACGAGTGTTGAACTACCTCGACGATTGGCTCATCTTAGCCCAATCGGAGGAGTTATTAATAACTCACAGAGCCTGGCTCCTCGAGCACTTAGAATGCCTGGGCCTCAGGGTCAATCTTGCCAAGAGCAAACTATCTCCCAGCTGGAAAATCTCCTTTCTGGGTATAGAAATAGCCTCACAGAGGCGCGCGCTGTCTGTTCGATGCCTAGCGTCATCTTTCAAGGCTCGCACCCCCCTCAAGAAATTTCAGAAGATGCTGGGTCTCAGGGCTTCGGCCTCACCAGTACTCCAGCTAGGGCTGCTGCGAATGCGTCTTCTTCAGCGCTGGCTGATACCACGGGTCCCAGCGCACGCGTGGCGATCTGGCCACTTACGAATCAGGGCGAGTCACGGCTGCATCAAAGCCCTAACTCTCTGGAAAGCGACCGACTGGTATCGGTCTGGCATGAGCTTAGGTGTGATATCGAGGAGAAAAACAATCTCGACAGATGCCTCCAGCTTAGGCTGGGGGGCCCTTTACGAGGGCAGGCCCGCCTCTGGTCTGTGGTCAGACCCAGAGAAGCGCCTACATATAAACTGTCTAGAGATGAAGGTGGTAGCCTTAGCTTTAAAAGCTTTTCTCCCATACTTAAAAGACCACCACGTCCTGGTCCAACAGGGCAGTGATGTCGTACATAAATTGCCAGGGTGGTATCAAGTCACGCAACCTTCACTGCATGGCCGAGAATCTCATTCTCTGGTTTCAGCACAACCTGCGCTCGCTAAGGGAGGCGCATGTACCAGGCGTTCTGAACCAGGCTGCTGATATGTTATCCAGACGCAATGTTCTCCCAGGAGAATGGTCTCTTGACCCACAATAGTTTCAGCTGCTATGGGAAGTCTTCGGCAGGGCGGAGGTCGACCTCTTCGCCTCAGAAGACAACGCTCACTGCCTAACATTTTTTACAAAGAGCAGGAACGCGCTCACCCACGACTGGCCGAGCCACCCTCTGTATGCGTTTCCCCCTGTCACGATGCTACCACAGGTCATCAAAAGGATCAGGGAATGCGGGTGTGCAGTGCTGTTAGTAGCCCCCCTCTGGAGAAGCCAGTTTTGGTACCCAGAGCTCTTACAGATGCTGGAAACAGCCCCTTGGCCGATTCCTCTGAGGAGAGACCTCCTCACGCAGGTGAAGCGAACGATTTCGCACCCCCGTCCAGATTTATGGGCCCTCCATGCATGGCCCCTCAACGGGTACCCGGGCATCTCCCGGATAAGGTGCTAAAGACCATTTCAGAGGCAAGAGCGCCCTCAACGAGGCGCTTATACGCTCAGAAATTGGCGGTGTTTGCTGGTTGGTGCACTGCACAAAACGTAGACCCTCAGACATGTGAAGTACCAAGTGTGCTCACATTTTTGCAAGAGCTGCTGGACGCGGGGCGCACCCCCTCCACGCTCAAAGTCTATGTGGCAGCCATAACAGCGCTTCACGCTCAGATGGCCGACAAACCGTTAGGAAGAAACTAACTCATTGTGCGTTTTCTCAAGGGCGCTAGGAGGCTAAACCCTCCGCGCCCACCGCCTGTGCCTATCTGGGACCTCTCCAAGGTTCTGGAATCCATGAAAGGTCCCCCATTCGAGCCACTCTGGTCTGTGGACCTGAAGTCGCTTTCGCTCAAAATTGCTTTTCTGCTGGCGCTTGCCTCAGTCAAGCGGGTAGGTGACCTACAAGCGCTATCCATAAGCACTTCTTGCCTGGAATTCGAGCCAAATGACTCTAAGGTCGTCCTTAAACTGAGGCACAGTTATGTCCTCTCCACTCCATTTAGAGCACAAGTCATTTCCCTAGCGGATCTCTCCTCACAAAATGATGAGAGTGACACGCATTTACTCTGCCCTGTAAAGGCTCTCAGAATTTAAAGGGGTTCCCATAGTGTAAGCTAGCCTTGCGCAATACGAGAGACCTCTCGAAAGGGAACTACTTGGTTACTAACGTAACCTTAGTTCCTTGAGATGAGGGAACGAGTATTGCGTAGTCTGCCGTGCTACTGTGCTTGGATCAGGGGTTCGCTTCAGTCGTTTAAACCTGAAGTGCCTAGGTTAGTCTCGCCAATATATAGCCTCTGACCACGCCCATACTGGCAGGCTATGGCGCCAGGGCGCCAAGCGTCCCGATTGGTTCGCGCGTCAGAGTCGCCTCGCCATAGGTTCCTGCAGTTGCCGCAGCACAGCCAATGACTGCTCTCGCGCTCAGTTGTGCTCGCAGTGCAGCTGCAATGCGTTTCGAAAGTGTAACTTCAGTATTCTCGAGAAAAGGAGGTTTTCCCATAGCGTAAGCTTACGCAATACTCGTCCCCTCATCTCAGGGAACTGAGGTTACGTTAGTAACCAAGTAGTTATCAATTAACATTTAGAAATTCGATTTTTGATTCAGAATCGTCCACGTCCGCATCGCGATGCATCTAAGAATCGACTTAATCAGAGAATCGAATTATCAGAATTTTTTTTTTTTAAATCTTATTACACATTTTTAAAATTACTAATATGGACTGAATTTACAGAAAATTAGGTTTTATCATGAACTCACACATGATGTTTAAAGTCACAGCATCAGAGTATTTCTCTCCATGTTCATTGCTGGACTTGCACTTGTATTCTCCACTGTCATCAGAGCTGATCTTTGAGATGCTGTAGATTCTTCCAGATCCTACAAGCGTTCCTCCTTTAATCCAGCTGATTTCTGCAGGAGGGTTTGAGTCACTGCTGCAGTTCAGAGTCACTGAATCTCCCTCCACTATTACACCAGATGGACTGATGGAGATCACAGGATTCCCTGGAGGATCTACAGGAGAAATATTTGAAATTTCATTTTTAATCTTCAGACTTCAAACCACAGACTTCATACCCGTCTCAGAATAGCTCAGAAGATAAGGACAGATTGTCCTCTTGTAATCTGCAATTGGTGAGTAGCTACTTTTGTGGCTCAAGCCCCTGATTATTGTCAAATGCCCCTGATATTTGTGAAGATTCACTCATATTATAAATGTCAAATAATATAGATTTTAATATAAATTCTTGCACTTAAAATAAATTCTTCACCCTAGTGAAGTGGTGATGAAAAATTGTTGTTAAAAAAAATAGGTTTGTTATCTTGTTATCTATTGATGCATTTAAAAATGTTCTTAGCACCCCCTCTGAACTGTATAATTTTATTATACTCTAAATAAAATAGACACTCACACATGACATTGAGCTGAACAGCAGATGAGAGTGTGTCCGTCTACAGCACAGCTGTATCTGCCTGAATCCTCTCTTCTCACTGGGTTGAGGAGGAGTGTGTTACTGAGGTTAGTTAATATCATCTGTGAGTTTCTGTACCAGATGAATGTGTCTCTGTCAGTCGGAGCGCAGCTGCTTTTACATCTCAGATTGACTGGATCTCCCTCTGTCACTCTCTCAGGAGACTCCACCTGAAGATCTGAACACAACACACACATTATATCTAGTGCTGCAGTCATACACTGATTATTATTCAACATAATGCACAGAAGAAGAGATGAACCTCATCAGAGTCACCTGTGACAGTAAGAGTCACTCCTGGATAACCAGTATATTTTCCATCAGGTTTATCAGTGATGAATCTGAAATAGTACATGTGTGAATCCTTCAGTGTCACATGACTCAGTCTGACGGTGCAGTTCTTCTGTTTATCTCCCAGATACTGAAGCCTCTGACTGTATTCAGGGTCATAGGACAGATCTGGAGGCTCTTCATCATCTATTACCAGTGTTTTGGTCCAGAACACTTTCATGATCTGATGTTCTCTAGGGTATTTATAAATGCAGCACATCATCACTGTTGAGTCCTTTAGTGCACAGATGTGTGACACATATCTGTATCTCACACCCCAATCAGCAACATCACTGAAAACTCCTGAAACACACATTAAAGGGATAGTTCACACAAAAACGATTGTTTCTTAATTACTGACCCCTCGTGTTCATCACATTCTTCTTCTTTTTTTTACACATTAAACACATTAAAAACATTAATATAATCATTATTGATGCACATGTATTTATTATACATTAATCAGAAGAATTTACACATTTATCTAAAGTTATTATTCTTTTTAATTTTAGCTCTGACTGCCTTTATTTTTTTACTTTATTTGGATGATTTTTCTTTCACAGAAATTTGTTTGTGAAAGGGGTTTTAACAGGGGGTGACGCACTCATGATTTGAAAGAAAGACTTTGAAAAGTGACTAAAGAACAATAAAATCTTCTCCAGCATGAGCGACTCACCGTGAATCATGAGCAGAAACACCAGAGGAAGAGGAGGAGCCTTCATCAGTGACATCACTACAAGAACAACAACACAGGATCACACACACAGTGAGCATTATAAAAACAATCTTTAGCTTTAAAAACATTTCCATAAACAATTTTTCATTGAGAATATTTCCTTTTGATTAGGTGAGTGGTTTCTACAACAGTAAATAGACTATAGACTGACTATATTCACTCAGTAACCAGCGTAACTCTTACCGTGTTCTGGCGAGTCTCTCAGGCGTTACACTGATCAAATTCTCATGGTTAACAGTGTTTATTTCGAAATGTTTGCACAGTAAATGTTTCTTCCTCTTTCTTCACTCATGCCCACACAAGCAACTTTAGACATCATGATGCAATGGCATTTATTGATATCTAAAAAGTCATTAAACCCAACATGTTTAACAATATGAAGAAGTTTGTCCACCACTTTGGTTGGTCTAGTACAAAGATTTATTAACATCTAGGACGTATTTACAGTTTCACTTGAATTTCCACATTTTAAGATTAAAGGGATGTTCAGATATAAATGTAATAATAATAAACGTGTTTTTTTTTTGTTTAACTACGTTTTTATAGCCTTTCATCCTGGAAACATTTTCTGAAGAATTATTTAGTAAGACACTCATTATAGGCAGAACTTATATTGAGTAAGACTGGATGTCGATACTTTGACCATATCAAAATTCTCAAGAATATATATACTTAATGTTAGTCGTTGTTAGGACATCTCTCCTCTAGCTAACTTCCCTCTTCATGCTTCTCTCTCCTCCACCCCCCACACCCCCCTTCATGTGCAAGCACACTAACCCCCCACCCCCACCCCCACACCATTCTTGTTGGTTATTGGCTGGAACACCGTTTGTTATGTTTCGTGGTCCAGGCTGAGCCAGTTTGTTTTTGTTGCTGTTTGTGGAGCCTGGGCTGTCTACAGAGACCGCAATTTTTTACAGTGTGTTCAGGGGACAGGCAGCTAGCGTATAGTGAGGAGATGTTTGCTGGATGTGACAAAAAAAGTTTTGGCCTAAAAAAACGTGTGACATCACTTAGAGCACCTTTAATATAATTGAAACGGATGAGTTTTAGTCCCAATGTGTCATGAAGGGCGTGATCAAAAAGGTTCGAGAACCACTGTTTTAGCATCAAGTTTTCCGAATTTCAACTTTCGTTTGACATTGTATGACCTAACAAAGACTCGTTTTCTGAAATCACGGGACTTGGAGAGTTTAATATACACTTTAAAGCCCAGATTTAAAACAGAATGTTGAATTTTCGGAATAAGAGAAAAATCTGTTACGTGGACCCTTTAATACACAGATAAAATGTATAAATTATTACAGAAACAACTCTAAATTAATTTATTAATTACACATTGACTGTTTATTCATGTCACATGAATATAATCCATTACTTTCTGCAAACTGGAAACTCTTAAAATGCGTTTCATTTTTCATTGGTAGTTGTGAGGTGGATGTGTCCAGCGATGGGACAAAAGTTAAAGTTTAGCTTGTGCTTCATCTTACTGTGGCGGCTTGCTGTGGCTACAACAGAAGTAAGACATTTACATAAATCAACACTACAAATGGTACAAATAATCTCAGAAAAAATTATATATTTCTGCCAGTGAAACGACTCATATAATCCATCTTATAACAGAAAGAAAAGACTTTAGAGTTTAGTATCTGTTGAGTTGATTGACTACTGAGGACATTTTTTTATTTGCTGATGAAATTGAGAAGACTTGAGAAACTTACTGACAGATTCTTATATTCAGAAGAGCCTGAGATGGACTGGGATGGTCTGGGATGGACAGTCTATGGCAAAAACACATTGATTATTTATTATCTGACTTTGGAATGCACAAACTCTTTTGCACATGTAGTTCCCTTTCGAGGGAACTCGAACTGCGTCGAATGACACTTTGGGGGAACGCCCCTCAGCGTAGCGCCTCTGAAGAATGAATGAAACTAAGCCAATCTTAATTGGTGTTGCATCATGACGTAACGTGTGACGGCATAAGCGGAAGCTACAAAAGGACGCCAGCACACAATAGAGTTAGGCCGGTGACACACTGGATGCGTGGCGTAAGCGTCTCAGCTGCGTGGCGTGTCCGTTTTTATTTCGGCTCCCATGTTAACAGGTTAGAGTTTGCACACTGCCTGTGTGAGACGCGCGGAAAACGCGTGCATGCTAGAAATAGAACTGACGCCTATTTTCCACGCGACACGCAAGCGTCTTGGAAGCTTTTCCAAGCAAAATTGAATAGGAAAAGATGTTTATATGACATTTTGACACGAATACATATTAATAAATGTCATTTTGATGTTTGAAAGTGTCTAGGGTTTGACATAAATGCAAATATAAATGCAATTTAAAAAAATATTATCGATTTTCAAATACTGTCACCTAGTAGCAGCAGCGCCGCGTCAGACACGCTTCTGGTGTGCAAAGACCAGTGTTGGGGAAGTTACTTTTAAAAAGTAGTGTTTGCTCGTTACTCGTTACTTTTTAAAAAAAGTAATCCGTTACTTTACTTAGTTACCCCGTTTGGAAAGTAACTTTTTACGTTACTCGTTACTTTTACGTTACTTTTATGTTGCTTGACTTTGGGCAGAACCCAATATCTGTTCCTAAATATGTAGACATAAAGTTATACAATGGAGGACATAACAGGTAATTATTTTGTGCTCTTTATTATAAAAAATAGTATCAATTTCGAAAGAAAAAAAGTCCTTCTCATTGGCGCTGCTGTGTGCGGCAACTTTTATTCTCAGCCGACTCTGCATCATGGGGTAGAGTGCGACACTCCGCGATGAGCTGCGCGCCCGCGCCACTTCTCTCCGCTCCGCTCCCCCTATCCACCGAACTTTAAATTTCGGCAACAGCCAATAAAGCGCTCCTGCTCTCTAACACCGGTGCGAATCGCATCTTGATAGCATAGGACAAAATGATATAGAAGACATAAGCTTAGTTTTCAGACATACGACTCACTCTATCAAGGGAGTAGGAGAAAAAAAAGAGATTTTGAGAGAAAAAAATATATTTTGTTTAAAAGTACACATATTCAAGCTTTCTATATATTTCTCAGGTCTGTGAGACAAGTATAGCTTATCTGAGTTTCGGTTCATTTACAGTATGGAGACGAGCTCCAGTTCACGCGCTGGTGCCGTCATGATTATTTTGCATGCCATATTTACTTATTTATTAAATTCAGGCAATTAATTGGTTGGTAAAACATTGATTAAAATTAAGATACAATTAATACAAAACGAAATTCGTTTTAAAGAAAGTCTTTCTACAAAAACAAACTTAATAAAGTGGTCTAAATCATGTCTGCCCACTCCATTTATCTCCCGATATATTGCACAAAATTATGATCTTACTCATGCTTTTCACTTTTCATATAATCAACATAGATTAAATTATTTATTTATTTATTTTATTTAAACATAAATATGAAACTAAATAGTTTTCTTTAATTTACTTCTTATTAAATTCAGGCAATTGGTTGATAAAACATTGATTAAAATTAAGATACAATTAATACAAAACGAAATTCACTTTAAATACAGGTTTTCTACAAAAACAAACTTAATAAAGTGGTCAAAATCATGTCTCCAAACAAAATTTTTATTTTATTTAATTTAAACATAAATATGAAACTAAATCGTTTTCTTCAGTTCTCAACAGTTCTCTTCTCTCAAGCGCGCAGCTGAGGCAGTGTCGCTGTCAAATATATCCATGGGAAAAGTAACGTTGCGCCGAATTGAAAACGGAACTACGTTTCGTTACCAAATTTTTAGTACTTTGTAACGCGTTACACACAACACTGGCAAAGACATGGAAAACGCCACGCACACGCCACGCAACAGAAACGCCACGCTCACGCCACGCAGCCAGTGTGTCACCGGCCTTAGCTTTCTGTTCTTCAGCAAGCGCTCTCTGTTTTGTATGTCTTATGTGGTGCTGTCTGTCAGTTAAACATCCACAATAAGTAAGAATGGCGAGTGAAAATTACAGGTGGTTTGTGCATCCCTGCCCTCGTTATATCACGGGTGGGGACACACACCAAATGTGCGTGCATTGTTTGTGAGTGCAGCACACGCGGGCAGCTCTCGAGGGGGATGCTTGCGAGGATTGTCAGTCGGTGGCGGTGTGGAAACGCTCTTCATGGGGCTTGCAGATGGATCTGACAGAGGATCTTGAGACTGCTGAGGCACATTCTCCGGATTCCTCTGCCAGTTCTGATTGATTAAACTTTATTGTCCTCAAGGGCAATTCTTTGTGTAGACAGCAGTATACACATACACATATAACACCACATATAACAACACAACACACAAATTACAATAAATCATTTAAAAACCTAATTGCAGCAGGTATAAATGAATTTCTATATCTATTTGATTTACACAAGGGGAGTTTAAATCTCCGTCCTGAAGGAAGTAGTTGAAGATCAACACACAATGGATGAGTGACATCGGAAAGGACTAACTGGCCCTTCCTAGTCGTCCTATGCTCATAAATTTGTGCAATAGTCCTTAATTCGATCCCCACTATCTTACTGCACATTATAACTATGCTTGACAACTTCCTCCTATTCTTAACATTAAGATTACCATACCAACAAATAATAGAAAAACTTAAAACCGCTTCGATAAAACAAGTATAAAACATTTTCATCAAAGAAACATCCATGTTGAAGGATCGAAGTTTCCTTAGAAAATACATACGCTGAAGAGCTTTTCCTCTTATAATATCAGTGTTTGCCTCAAATTGTAATTTATCATCAAGTACAGTCCCTAAATATTTGTACTGGGTAACCACTTCTACCTGATGTCCCTTTATAACAGAAGGCAACACAGGTGCAGAGCTCTTCTTACGGAAATCAATTAACATCTCTTTTGTTTTCGAAGCATTAATATTTAAAAATGAAGCATCACACCATTGGATAAAATGATCTGTCACTGGACCAGAATCTGATTCAAACTCATTAAGAAGAGACACAATCACGGAGTCATCCGCAAATTTAACAATGTGTCTCCCATTAAAAATACTACGACAATCGTCAGTATATAAAGAAAACAAAAGAGGGGACAAAACGCAACCCTGTGGGGTACCTGTGGAAGACAATAGTACATTCGACAACACTCCATTGACACGTACTCTTTGGGCTCTATTGGCTAAAAAATCCACCAACCAACGCACAATGTTTAAATCTAAATGAAAATTATCAATCAATTTCTTTGCCAAGATAAAAGGCTGAACACAATTAAAAGCAGAAGAAAAATTTATAAATAGCAAACGTACATGATTCTTTTTTCCTTCCAAATGTCTTAAAATCATATTCAGTAGGGTACAAGTGGCGTCATCAACTCCTCTACCAGATCTATATGCAAACTGCATAGGGTCAAGTGCTGACTGTGTTGAGGCTAAAATCTCCTTCCTTATTATTTTTTCAAAAGATTTCATAACCAAAGAGGTTAATGCAACAGGCCTATAATCTTTAAGAGAAGGAGAATTTCTTTTTTTCGCAATTGGCACCACAATGGCATCTTTCCATAGACGAGGGACTTTCGAAAGTTGTAATGATTCATTGAAAATAAATGAATAAATCCCTGAAAGCTGCTCTGCACAATTCCTCAACAACCTACCACCAATATGATCAGGGCCTGGACTTTTCCCAACCTTAACCTGACCAAAACAACTACGTACATCAGCCTTATTAATTTGAAATTTAACAGTAGTATTCTGAATCACTGAATTCCCACAATACTCAGATAATTCTTTTGAAAAATCATGATTATCAAAACGTGTGTAAAAGGAGTTAAAATTATCAGCTAATTCATGATCAGATTTCCCTCCTAAAGTAATACATTTATTCTTCTGTTTAATTCCAATTATAGACTTTACTCCATCCCAGGCTACATGAGACTTCCCATTTGTAAACATAGTTTCTATCTTTTCCTTATACCGTAATTTTGCTAATTTCACCTCATTTCTAACTAGTTTGTTAGCCTCTTTGTACCGAATACTATCGCCTTGTTTAAAATAAATATTCCTTCGATTAATCGAGTTTTTGACATGTTTAGTGATCCAAGGCTTATTATTCGGGAAAACTATACAAGATTTCTTTTGAATTACCAAATCTTCACAAAATACAATATAATTAGTCACAGTTTCAGTAAGATCGTCTACATCAGTACACTCGGATTTAAACAGTTCCCAATCGGTACATTCAAAGCATCCCCTCAACTCTTCAATTGAGTCTTCAGACCACACAGAAACTAATCTCTTCTCTGTTTTTTCCCTTTTTAAGGTAGGTTTATAAACAGGGGCCAGATAAACAACATTATGGTCAGACTGGCCCAAAGGGGCTCTCAAAGACGACTTATATGCCCCTTAAATAGACCCATAACACAGATCCAAACATTTTCCATATCTGGTAGGACAGTCCACATATTGATCAAAATGGTTAAGTGATGTCTTCATTTTACAATGATTAAAATCTCCCATCACAATATTGGGTGCATCAGGGGAGATGCTTTGCAGCCGGTGCACCACTTTACATAAAATATCTGATGCATTTTCCACATTAGCCTTTGGGTGAATGTATACAACAGAAATGAATATTTGTGGGAACTCTCGGGGCAAGTAAAAGGGGCGAAGTGATATCGACAACAGTTCAATGTCAGGACTGCACACAGATTCTCTCAGAATCACAGACTTGCACCAACGCTGGTTAACATAGATGCATACGCCTCCACCCAAAGATTTTCCAGTCACAGTGGCATCCCTATCCAACCGCACTGGAACACCGAAGCCCTCGATTTCCAGATCAGAGTCTAAGTCATGTTCTTTAAGCCAAGTCTCAGTCAAGGAAATAACACATGCATTCCTATAATCCGAAAGAAACCGAACATTTGCTTGTAATTCGTCCAGTTTATTCCTGAGAGACTGGCAGTTGGCTAAAATTATTGATGGAAGTGGAATGCGATTCAATCCCCGTTTACGCAGTCTCTGACGCAGTCCCCCCTTCTTTCCCCGTTTTCTCACCTTCTGGCTAGTAGTCTTTTCTGTGCCCGCGGTGGAAAACTCAGTCCTTAAAATTTCTGCCGGCCAGTCGCGGATTTGATCCAACGCGCCGTAGTCAAAAACACGGCACTCCATAAGAAAGTCACGACTATAGTGAAGGCGCCCACGCTGTCCTCTCACAAGATATCCAAAGAGTAGGCAAACGATCAGACGATTCACCAACATGCGATATATCATCTTGATGGTTCAGTGTAGACAATGGAGGGAAGAAAAAACTATAAGTAAAAAACAAAAAACAAACAAACAACGAACAAACAACGTTACTACTTCTACGCTACTGCTTCTACTGGTCGCCACAGTGCAGCGCCCCCCGGAGTTGGTATGTTCTCCCTCCTCGCACCGCACTCTACCACACGATGAGGAGAACCCGATGCTCGAGCTGTCTGCTTCTGAGGAAGTAGACGTGCTCAGTACCGAAGGCGGGGATTTTGGGGATGACTCACCTCCCCATGTCCCCACATATGAGGAGCTGGTAGAGGTTGGAACAGCCGCTTGCCACTTATTTATCCCCCGAATCTGCATCATCCCTGAAAACCCCAGTGGTGCCCACTAAACCGTGCAGGGATACATCATCCTTAATGGGCAGAGCTTATATGGCTGCGGGTCGGGCTGGCGCTTGTCTGCACACAATGGCAGTACTCCAAGCATACCAGGCCAACCTTCTTAAAGATATTGATGAGGGCGAGGGTCCAACTCCCGAAGATATTGCGGAGTTGAGGAAGGCTGCAGACCTGTCTCTCCGAGTCACCAAGGAGACGGCCCGTGCTATCCGCCTTTCCATGGCGGCGATGGTGGTTTCGGAGAGACATCTATGGCTTAATTTATCGGGCATCAGGGAGAAAGACAGGGCTTTCCTCCTTGATGCCCCGATTTCGCCTTCTGGCCTGTTCGGCGACGCCGTAAACACTGTTGTCGGCAGGTTTCAGGAGGCGAAGAAGCAGTCTGCAGCCTCTTAACAATACCTCCCTCGCCGTACCAAATCAAAGAAGCCTGCCCTCAGTAGGCAGCCGCAGCCATTCACCAGCTCCCCCGACTACAGACAGGCGCAAAAAGAGAGTGTCGCGTCTAGAGCCCCCCCTCCGCTTGGGGGCATAGACGGCGCTCTCAGGCAAAGCCTCAGCAGAAGAAGGGCGACCTGAGGGCCGTCCTGCAGGCTATAAAAGGCTTCGTCAAAGAGATCCTAGCCAGCCTAGGCCCTCTGCGGGTGGCCCCACCCATGGTGGAGTGATCAAGGTCGCCTCCTCCACAGAGCCCGCAAGAAATCGATGTCAACTTCCCGCCGTCAAGTATGCTTCGGGACGCATCGGGTTCCAGTGAACGCACGCTGCACTGTCCGCCCCACACCCCAGGCAGCAATCGAAGTTTCTGAGGTTCGCTTTCGGGGGCGAAGAGTACCAATATTGGGTTCTTTCGTTCGGCCTAGCTCTCTCCCCTCGCATATTTACCAAATGCATAGATGCAGCTCTAGCACCGCTGAGGCTCCAGGGCATCAGGGTGCTCAACTATATCGACGACTGGCTGATTTTGGCCCAGTCACAAGAGCTGACAGTTCAGCATCGAGATGTCGTCCTCGCCCACATCCAGAGCTTGGGGTTGAGACTCAACATGAAGAAAAGCGTGTTGGCACCAGTCCAGAGAACCACGTTCCTGGGAGTGGTGTGGGACTCGGTAACGATGCGGGCACAATTATCTCCTGCACGGATCGAATCCATCCTGGCCACAGAGTCCAGGATAAAGCTAGGCCAAGCCATCACTGTCAAACACTTCCAGTGAGTGTTAGGTCTCATGGCAACAGCGTCCAATGTCATTCCATTCGGCCTGCTGCACATGAGGGCCCTGCAGTGGTGGTTGAAAACCAAGGGGTTCTCCCCGAAGGGAAACCATTTCCGCATGCTCAGGGTTACGTGTAGATGCCTCCGTTCCCTATCTATGTGGAAGAAAGCTTGGTTTCTGCCCCAAGGCCCCGTGCTGGGAGCGTCATGTCGCCGGAAAGCCGTTTCAACAGACGCCTCCCTCACGGGTCATGGACGGCCGCTTTATGAGAGGCCTATGGCAGGACCATCATTCCTCCTGGCGCATAAAGGCGTTATGCTGATCAAATTCTCATGGTTAACAGTGTTTATTTCCAAATGCTTGCACAGTTTCACTTCAATTACCCATTTTAAGATTAAAGGGATGTTGAGATATAAATGGAATAACTATGTTTTTATAGCCTTTCTTCCTGGAAACATTTTCTGAAGAAATATTGAGTAAGACACTCAATATAGGCGGAACTTATATTGAGTAAGACTGGATGTCGATACTTTGACCACAGACAGACAAGTTATATTTTGACTCAGTTCACACACACATAAGCGCCAGCCCGTAATGAAGAACACATGCACAGCCCAATGTGTCTCAATGTACATCATCGATCAAAATGAATTCTTAGCTAATATTGCTTAATACAAAACCCCTAAAAGGACATGGAGATTCAAAAGTATGAGATGGGGGGAGAAATTATATTTCAATGCTTGCAAAAGTTGCATGCTGGGTAATGCAAAGGATTTGAGAGAAAACGCAAAAGCATAGAAATATAATTTCCACCACCATGTGACTTTAGGGGCTCCGTAAAATGTTATTTTAGTCAAATGGATTAAACCAACATGGCTGACCTCGTCTTAACACACGTACACAGAAGTTGCTCTACAAATAATCATCACTGGAGACTTTAATAGACTGAGGTGTTCATCAAAGCTTTCATTTTATGACACATTTTTTTGCACATTTCCAGAGTTTGTTAGAATAGCCCAAATATTAAAGCTGCTCTGAGCGATGCTGGGTGAAGTCACTTCTTGTTGACGTTCAAAGTATTGTCAAACAAAACGGAGGCTAGCTTGACCCTCCTCCTCCCTTTGGTCGTGTGTCGGCCATATCAGAATTCTCAAGAATGTACATTTTTAACATTAGTTGTTGTCGTTGTCTAGGACATCTCTCCTCTAGCTAACTTCCCTCCTCATGCTTCTCTCTCCTCCACCCCCCACACCCCCCTTCATGTGCACGCGCACTAACCACCCCCCACCCCCACACCCCCACACCCCCACACCCCCACACCATTCTTGTCAGTTATTGGCTGGAACACTGTTTGTTATGTTTCGTGGTCCAGGCTGGGCCAGTTTGTTTTTGTTGCCGTTTGTGGAGCCTGGGCTGTCTACAGAGACCGCGTTTCTTTACAGTGTGTTCAGGGGACAGGCAGCTAGCGGATAGTGAGGAGATGTTTGCTGGATGTGACAAAAACAATTTTGGCCTAAAAAACGTGTGACATCACTTAGAGCACCTTTAATATTAACCCAGCTATCACATTTAGTAGGTTACTCTGAGTTAGGTCTTCAATGACCCAGAAATGACCACACACAAGCATGAATTTGGTAAAACTGATATGGGCTTTTTATTTGCTTACAGAAAACACATAAAGTCAAAAGTTCAAATGATTTTAAGAAACAAATTACCAAGCCAGTCACATCACAAAATGTTTTTAGTCTCAGTAAACAAGTGTTGTTGGTTCTTGGCTCTTTCATTTGTATTCTGCTCTTGTAATGAGAAAAAGATCACAGACACTGCGTTCCTGACGTCTATTTACCTGATTTAATGAATAATAAATAACTGAGTGAATTAGCATGCTAAATTGACAGCCCTACTCTCAGAATATTGTTTCATTGTTTTGGCCTTTGTCTTCATGATGGTCTCGTTCACTCATTTGACGCGGCTGTAGATCACAGACGCCTCTTCCACAGTCTGCACATTTGATCGCCTAAAGAACATCAAATAAAACAACAATCATGTTATGGATCAGATTGCATGATGATAAAAGTCATTAAACAATTCAGATGTTTCTGAAACATCAGTGGGACACACAGTTGTTAAGAAAAAAAATTCCAGATTTAAAGAACTATAAATGCTCCTTTCATCCACATGAGGGTGAGTAGACGGCAAATGTTTTATTTCTGCGTGAACTGTCTCTTTAAACTCGTTCTTCTCACCTCAGGACAGAATCAGGCTGACCAATCCTGATATTGTTGTAGTGGCTTTCATTCTCCTCTGCTCTCTTCGCCTGTTTGTTTCTGTGATGTTGGACAGTTGCGTACTGGATCTCCTCAGTCTCTCTGCGTTCAGGAGCATTTGCGTCTCTTCTGGGTTTGCTGGAAGTTACACTGGCGTACTGAGCGTCATCACAATCGGCTGATTCAGAAACATGAACGTCTCTCCCTGTTACGGTAGAGTACAGATTGTCCTGAAACAGAAGAAAATTAAAGGGGTGGTTGATTATTATTTCACTTTTCTAACTTTAGTTAGTGTGTAATGTTGCTGTTTGAGCATAAACAACATCTGCAAAGTTACGACGCTCAAAGTTCAAAGCAAAGGGAGATATTTTCTTTAACAGAAATGGCTTTTTAAGGACTACAACAAACGGCTGGTAGAGACTACACAACATTCCTCTCGGGTTAGTGACATCACCAACACTAAAATTTACATAAACCCCACCCCCGGAACACGATTTATAGATTATCATGACAGAGTATGCTAATCAATGACTAGAAGATAACTACACATAAGCTACATAAATTCATCAACTAACCATTCAGAAATATCCTGTTGCTTCTACATGTTGTCACTTCTTCTTGAGTCCGGTTTGAACATAAAAGGCTAAAAGTTTTAAAATTTTCAGTGTGTGTCTGTGTGAGGTAAAAGCTCTTGAAGCTCCGCCCCCTGTGCCGGGAGCTGCAGCTCATTTGCATTTAAAAGGACACACACAAAAACGGTGTGTTTTTGCTCACCCTCAAACAGTGACCATTTTAACATGCTATATAAAAATATCTGTGGGGTATTTTGAACTAAACCTTCACACACACACTCTGGGGACATCAGAGACTTATTTTACATCTTGTGAAAAGGGCCTTATACCACCCCTTTAAATATTATTTATTATTCACATTTAAGGGCTGTACACACAGAACACGCTTTTCCATTTCAGTGCTCTACTTTTCATTGTTTTTCTATGTAAACACGGGCTAGACGGACGTGTTTGACCATTATAAACACGGCACTCAAATTAAAAGGCGGTAAACTTTCTTTGTTTTTTTTTGTCTCTCGTTCCACTGACTTGTTTCTCACGTTCTGTGTGAATGGCCCCGTCTAACTAGACTATTTACATGTTGTGTCCAGAAGATTTACCTGTTTTTCAGTGAGGTCAGTGAGGTCTTCAGCTTTAGCAACTCTTCGTTTTCTCCTGATTTAACAGACATTAAATTTGTAAGCTGCATTTTAAAGATTAATTACTAATCACATCACATGAGGCATTTACACCTGCACTAGTCTGAATGTGAATTGCATTCACTCACTGTAATTGAGAATGATTTTAATCAAACTTACATTATAAACAGAATGATGACGATGACGATGAAGAATCCTAAACACGCCACAGTGATCCCCAACCCGACGGGCCAGCCATGACCACGATGCACTGAAAGATGAAGAATTTGAGTTCAGATTAACTCTCAAAGCTGCATAACTGTCTTGAACTCTTTATAAAATAAAACCTTCATCTGTGACAGTTACAGCGTCTGATCTCTGAGATGTTGATTGTGAGCCTGACAGCAGAAGCGTCCACTCTGTATTAGGGATGGGAATCTCTAGGCATCTCACGATTCGATTCGATCGCGATTCTGAGGACTGCGATGATAAAACAATTATCGATGCATCTTTTTTCTCACTGTGTGACTACTTGGTACTTTTAAAACAAAGTATTTGTAATGATCCATAATGAATTTACTTCCAATATATTTTATTAATTAAACAAATGGAAGTGATTTGGGGACACAGTGGGGAACTCCTTTCCTCAGATTATTGAAGCCAACTATGTAAAACGCATTGCAGCTGCACTGCTAACACAGTGAGTGTCTGGCTCACTCATGGGCTGTGCTGCAGCAACTGCACATCCAATGGCGAGGCGCCTCTCGAGACCGCCAAATTGGGCGTGTCTAAGTCTATATTAGAGTCCAAATTCGCCATTATAGCAGATTTTATCTCCTTCAGCGACAACTTCACGTCTCTGTCTCCTCCGAAGCCATCGCCGTAGGAAACAAGCCTTTTTCAGCTAGAACAAGCCATCCACAGCAGACAGCGCTTTTCACTCACCGGAAGCCGCTCCTCTCCTGTCGCCGTTCTCCTGAGGCCATCCGGCGATCATCATATATATCCTTTTTCTGAAAAAGCTAAGCCTTTCAAATGCCTCGCTCTACTTGCGCCACGTGCGGATCCCATCTACACGAGGCCGACGGGCACACGAAGTGCGTCAAATGCCTGGGTACCGCCCATGCTGAGGCTGCACTTTCTGCTGGTGGCTGCTCCATCTGCGAGGGCATGCCTGTCTCCGTGCTCAGGTGGACCAGCGCCCCCCCCCACCCATGTGGTGGGCGTGGTCTCGTTCGGGAGATCGAGAAGTCAGGAAGTCGGCTGGACGGCTGGTCCCTCGTCATAGACCTGCGCCGTTCTTCCCTGAGGTGCACGACTAGAGGCATGGCCTCGTCATGGGCTTGGTCCTCTGGGTTTCCTATTCAGAATATTTGTGCGGCGGCTGGCTGGTCTTCACCTTCCACATTTGTGAGGTTTTATAACATGGAGGTGCCTTCCCTGCAGGCTAAGGTCCTTTCTGTATGATCTAGACCCGACAATGTCCGGCCTTATCTATGTGTTACTGTTCATAAGCACATTATCCCTTATTATGAAACCCATCTCTGGCTTGGTTCTGATATCCCTTTATACATAATCAGACCCGACGGTGTCTGGTCTTATTGGTATAATATATATATTGGGTATGAGCTTATTGACATCACTCTATATATGATCAGACCCGACGGTGTCCGGTCTGTTCGTTATATACTTGGGTTCTGGCTTGTTTCTGTGAGCTCAGTGTCCTGGGCTCTAGTGTGCAACCAGGTACTTATAGTGCGGCGTTTTACATTGCGTACCCACTGTGTATAGCTACGCAATAAAATATGACCATTCTCGAGAGGGAACGTACTCGGTTACTAACGTAACCTCGGTTCCCTGAGAGTAGGGAACGAGTATTGCGTAGCCTGCCGCACTATGGTAACATGGCAAGTTTGTCGCTTCAGTCAATTTAAACCTCCTATAATGGCGAATTTGGGCTCTAATATAGACTTAGCCACGCCCAAATTGGCGGTCTCTGATGTGTGTCGGTGCACTGATAGCTGATTGGCGCATACGTCAGAGGCGCCTCACCATTGGATGTGCAGTTGCTGCAGCACAGCCAATGAGTGAGCCAGACACTCACTCTGCTAGCAGTGCAGCTGCAATGCGTTTTACATAGTTGGCTTCAATAATCTGAGGAAAGGAGTTCCCCACTGCGTATAGCCACGCAATACTCGTTCCCTACTCTCAGGGAACCAAGGTTACGTTAGTAACCGAGTACGTTTCGTTTCACTTTCGTTTCGTTTTGCCGTTTGATGTTTCTCGTATGTAACAGAAGTTGCAGCTCTTATCAACTGCATAACGTGGTGGTCACACCAGTGCGACTTCTTGTCGCCCATTTGGTCGCAGTCTGGATCTCTACTTGCATAAAGTGTGGCTCTTGTCCAGGTCCTTTTTCCTTTCAACTTCATAAAGCCAAAGTTACACTATTTTAACGCAGAGGGCGCCGGTCGGATTTCACCCTCCACCATCACATGTCTCTGTTATGCGCACACCACAGACTGTCCAGGCGCCTTTGCGTTCTGTCAACATTACATTATCAATTAACATTTAGAAATTAGATTTTTGACAATTGTGATTCGATTCAGAATCGTCCACGTCCGCATCGCGATGCATCTAAAAATCGATCCCCACCCCCCACCCCACACACACACACAGTGCACTGAAACTCTGTCCAGACCCAACAGCTGAGGGTTTATTCTCCCTAAACCAGTCACTGAATCTCCCTCCACTATTACACTAGATCCACTTATCAACACTGAGACGCTCCTGGGAGGATCTAATAACAATTATCAGATATATATATATTTTTAATCTTATTACACATTTTTAAAATTACTAATATGGACTGAATTTATCAACACAGAAAATTTGCATCTTATGTTTTATGATGAACTCACACATGACGTTTAAAGTCACAGCATCAGAGTATTTCTCTCCATGTTCATTGCTGGACTTGCACTTGTATTCTCCACTGTCATCAGAGCTGATCTTTGAGATGCTGTAGATTCTTCCAGATCCTACAAGTGTTCCTCCTTTAATCCAGCTGATTTCTGCAGGAGGGTTTGAGTCACTGCTGCAGTTCAGAGTCACTGAATCTCCCTCCACTATTACACCAGATGGACTGATGGAGATCACAGGATTCCCTGGAGGATCTACAGGAGAAATATATAGCATCACTTCTATTTCTGTTCTTACATACAGTTGATACGGGCAGAATTTAGCATAAACAACAGGAATCCATGGATCCTTGTGACAACAGGTCATGTCACTTATTAAGAAATATCCAATACTTTTGTGTGTGTGTGTGGTAGTCAGTAAATCAGTGCTGGACAGATTACTTACAAACTATAGTCAGTTACTGATTCCAAATTACAAATCAAAATTGTAGTTAGTAACATAATTGTTAGGTGTGGCTGTAGAAAGCGCTAGTGATGTTCGGTTCATGAACGAATCGTTCTTTTGAGCCGGTAGGAAGTAACAGGTCGAGCTGGTTCATTAATCAAACTGAATCGAACTTTAGCTCTGGGTTAATGACGCAAAACACACAAGCCAAAGTAGCATGTCCCACTCAAAAAGACCCGAATGAGCCGGTTCAAACCAGCTGTCGAAGTTTGCAGATGATTTTATGTCAAGCAAAATCAAAAGACTGGTTTATTCTTTCTATATACCTTAGACGTAGAAGATATCCGCAGTGTTTCTGCATGTCTGTAATGTGTGCTGTAGGTGCGAAACTTTTAGGAATCTTATCCAAGATCTAGGCTACTCAATATTGGTCAGTCATATCCGACATAAAGGATCCGCAAATTAAACTGACCACAAACACCATTAAGTTCGGTGAATGAAAGGCAATAATCTGCAATATGCATTCACACAAATAACGTTTTATTTGAATGTTTTGATATGCATTGACACAAATGACTTTATTTGAATGTTTTATTGAAATATTATGGCACTGGCGGCGTAGTGCCATCCTGAATTGCCTCTGATGAAGCGGCGGTTCAAGCTTGCGGTGCTCTCTCGCGCTCGGGGACGCGCGCCTAGCGTATCCAGCTGAACGCTGAGCCGAGGACTATCTAGACCTCGCTCTGGGGGGGCTTGAGACCATTTCGGTAGAAGATGCGGCATCATCTTAGACTGTTTCAAGGTCTCGGCGTACTTCTCCGAAAAAGCCTCAACCGCGACGCCAAAAAGACCCAGCGGGCTTACCGGGGCAACCAGGAGCTGCTGCTTCTCTGCATCGTGCATCTCGGTCAGCGTCAGCCACAGATGGTGGTGCAGAATCACAAGGCTGCCCATACTGCCGCCGTGCACAGCTTCCTGAGGGACTCGGGGTCCGGGCCTTCCTCGTCCAGGGACCCTAAGGGTCGAGTTTGGAAGACCTGCAGGATTGCCATCGTGTGGAGGGCAGATGCTGCATGTCCAGCCGAAATATATGTCTTCTCAGCGATGTGGGCAGTGACTCGACATGGCTTTGAAGGCAATGAGGCAGGTTTTCCATCCAGGAGAAGGACACAGGTGGGCCGCGACGGCGTCCTCGACAGGAGGCGGTCGAGGTTAACCCAATTTCTCCACCCCTTCCACTGTCGTCAGCAGCTGGGAACCCTGTGCATGGGCTCGGGCTAAGTGAGGGGAGCGCCATGACCGGGTGAGCTCCTCGTGGAGCTCAAGGAAAAAAGGCGCGGCGAGGAAGGAGCAGTCCATCCACTTCCTAGACGGCTGTTTTTTGGGGGCTGCCCAGTCCAGCTCCAGGTCCGCTACTGCCTCTATGAGGATAGCCATGAGCTCCGCGTCCAGCGAGGCTGGAGTGGCTTCTGAAGGAGCCTCAGACCAAGCTCCAGGGTTGGAGGCACTCGTGGACATGGTGTCGTCCTCACCATATCGGAAAGAGACAATTTCCTGTGCTTCCTTCGGAGGGCGGTAACTAGCCTCAGCGTAGGTGAGAGGTTCTGACACGTGAGGGCGGCGTGGGCGTTGGGCCGACGCTAACTCCTCAACAGAGTCCATTGACGGAGCTTTCTGCAGTCTCCCGGTCCGCGGCTCGACGGCGGTGGGCGGAGGAGAGGCAGGAGACATAAGGCCACTGCTACAGGTAACGGCCAGCCTTGCGCGAAGGATCTTGTTCCTCACAGGCTCGACAACCTGATCCTTCGAGCGACCCAGACACAGCACACACTGCTCGTGTGCGTCCGGGAAGTTGATTGGACCACCACACATGCAGCAAAGAGACTTTTTTTTTTGGTTTCCTAGCAAAAAATCCGCCGGAACGCGAGAGGGGATAATCCACGGCGAAACCAGGCTCCAGGTGAAGAAGAAAGATTCTGAGGCCATTGGCTATTTGCAAGCAAAAGAGTTATTCAAATCAGGCTTCAGCATTTAGAGGAAAATGGATTTCCCCATACGTAATGTTGAGGGACCGACTCGATAAGGGAACTAACAATTACAGGGAACTCATATAAACAGGATCAGAACCAAAACAAAAAAAACTGAACATAACCCCGAACAGTAATCTATTACATTACACACATTACATTGTTTATCACATTAATTTGAATAAGATATGCTTGGTATGAATACATGTAATTAGTTACTACCCAGCTCTGACTGTATTATGCAACACAGTTTTTTTCAAACATTTGTTTCACAATATTAATTACCACACAAAATTAAAAAAGTATTGTATTTTAGTTTTGTATTCTTTAAAAAAGAGGGAAAAAATGGTGAGGAACTTACTATAGATGTGAATGGGAGCTAATTTTGGAGGATTTAAAGGCATAAATGTGAATCTTATTATTTCATAAAAGCATTTACAATCAGTATTTTGTTCAAATGTGTGCATTATTTGAGCTTTAAAGGTGTTTAACCCATTATTTGAACAGCTGTTTTAGTGTGTTGTGTTTATGGCGTGGCGTTGCCATGACAAGAGAGTTCTAAAATTGAATATAACTGAATATAAACATAAAATGTTAAAATTACACATATTGTTCATGTTTTGTGACTGTACTATTGAAACAGTGAGCATTTAAATGTTTTAAAGATTAGCCCCAATTACTATCATTTCTAAAGAAAAGGAGGGACGAGTGAACTCTACTGGCTTTGGAAAGAAAACACACTCACACATGACATTGAGCTGAACAGCAGGAGAGATGAGAGTGTGTCCGTCTACAGCACAGCTGTATCTGCCTGAATCCTCTCTTCTCACTGGGTTGAGGAGGAGTGTGTTACTGAGATTAGTTAATATCATCTGTGAGTTTCTGTACCAGATGAATGTGTCTCTGCCAGTCGGAGCGCAGCTGCTTTTACATCTCAGATTGACTGGATCTCCCTCTGTCACTCTCTCAGGAGACTCCACCTGAAGATCTGAACACAACACACACATTATATCTAGTGCTGCTGTCATACACTGATTATTATTCAACATAATGCACAGAAGAAGAGATGAACCTCATCAGAGTCACCTGTGACAGTAAGACTCACTCCTGGATAACCAGTGTATTTTCCATCAGGTTTATCAGTGATGAATCTGAAATAGTACATGTGTGAATCCTTCAGTGTCACATGACTCAGTCTGACGCTGCAGTTCTTCTGTTTATCTCCCAGATACTGAAGCCTCTGACGGTATTCAGGGTCCTCAGACAGATCTGGAGGCTCTTCATCATGTATTACCAGTGTTTTGGTCCAGAACACTTTCATGATCTGATGTCCTCTAGGGTATTTATAAGTGCATCTCATTGTCACTGATGAGTCCTTTACTGCACAGATGTGTGAAGGACTGTAACTCACACCCCAATCATTATCATCACCCCACTGGCTACAAACGACTCCTGAAACACAACATTCAAAAGGAAACAATGATACAAACACCTATAGACGGACACACATGCCCATCTGAGAGTTAAAGAGGGCCATAAACGTTTATTAAAACCTTTTTTTTCTTTACAAAACTGTTGTTTATAAATGAAGAATTACACTTATGATGTGATATGTGTGTAAATACAGCCATCAGACAGAAGGTGATGAAACACAGGAAGCAGAACATTGAACACTGACCGTGAAAATCATTCTCTAAATGTTAGCAGCTTCAGAGTTAGCATTAGATCAGCAAAAACCTGAATAATACAATTTACTTTGGAAGCAACAAATAAATCACAGAAATTTCCCTACATTATAGTAGATATTTTACCAGTGCTATATTTCCCTGGGGCTAACAGCAGGGCTAACTGATCCATGCTAACTAGCCAAAACCTTGTTCTCTTAGTCAGTGATGAACTGGTGTGTGATTTACAGGAGAGACTGACCTGGAATCAGGAGCAGAAACACCAGAGCAAGAGTTATCAGGGACATCACCACAGGAACTAAATCATTACACAACAGAACAATATGTCATCTTTCATTTCATAAAAACTATAATAACCAGAGGCGGACAGAGTACACAGCTTCATTACTTGAGTAAAAGTACAGATACCCCTTGCTAAATTTTACTCAAGTACAAGTAAAAGTACTACAGTCAGATGTCTACTTAAGTAAAAGTACTTGAGTATCAAGAGTACATTTTCTAAATATTGCATTACTACTGCCACAGTGCTTACATTGGTAAACACAGCAAACACTTGCAGCGAAAATTATCATTAACTTGTTCAGAAAATGTAAATAGTCTGGCGAGGTGTGGCCACGGGTTGGCACATTCCCGGGATGGACTTCATCCATTGTTTCGTCCATGGTTTCGTCCATGGTTTCGTCTCTTATCTAAATCTGACCATGGAGTTGACTTTGGCGGAAAGCTGAAGGTGATTGCTGATAGGCTGTCCCAATCAGTGGCGCCTGCACAATCCAATCACGTTTGAGAGGGAAACAACAAATTGAGGGTTTCCGAGATTTTTTTTTTTTCCTTTTTTTTTTTTTTTTAGAAGAAGTAACGGGTACTCACAGTTATGGATAGAAATGTAGCGGAGTAAAGAGTACAATATTTCCCTCTCAAATGTACTTGAGTAAAGTCATGAGTACTCCCCAAAAAGTACAGATCCCTCAAAATTGTACTTAAGTACTGTACTCAAGTAAATGTACTCCGTTACTGTCCAGCTCTGATAATAACAGCCGTTTATTGCGTTATAAATACTGCAAAAATGATACAAATACTTTACAATCTTCACTGTTAGTAGATTTCCACAGTTAAAACTCATTTAAAGACAACGTTAGGAACACATGAGCTCTGGATGTTGCATTAATGCACACCTCGGGTGTGCATTATTTTTCTAATAATTCAACGGCCTGAAGTCAGTTATTCCGCTTATACTACAGTTACCACACCTCGAAACATTGTTCAGATTATGTATTTCAAGACGTTTGTAAAGTTTTTGTCATTAAAATGCTCTTGTATGTAGGACTAATTTCTTACGCATCTAATCCCATGCCTCCGTTGCTAATTACAAAACGTCATTTTAGAGTTAGTAACGGAGGTTTGAGCCGCTGATAGCAGACTAATGCTGGGACACACGACTAGCTGACACATCCTCTGACTGTTTTCATCGACTGCAGCAGATTTTAAACACCGACTCTGAACACAGACTGAACGCGCTGAACACGCGTTTGGACATGATCAGTCATAAGTATCAAATTACATTCATTATGCAGTTATTAATGCAGTTATTAGAGAGAGATGTTGCAATAATGAGACAGAAAAGCATGTGCGTCAATATTATTATTTATTAATTAATTCAATTCGTTTTAATTAATTCGTTCATTCTTTTTTTTTCTTTTTTTTCACATTATTGACAGATGACAGTAGACTATAGCCAAATAAATGAAACACAAAGCCCTTTTAACAAGTAGGCCTATCAATAATTATTTATTTGTTATATTATCTGCAATAAAAATCCGTGCTGCAGGACTATCCATTTATTTTGCCTATATTCGGTTTAATTTTCTATTGATTATAGATAGGACTATATACTTTATTTATTAAAATTAAACTGCATGTTTCTATTGATTGTGAAGCTAGACATTGAAAATTGCAGATCAAGCGCATGGGGCTAAATGCTTTTTCTTGTTATGAATTGTATCCTATTTTCCGTTATTACAGTTGACTACGCGAAGTGATATGGAACTGTAATGCGGTCTAGACCTGCCTGGAACTACTTTAGCTGTGCGTTTCCCTGAAAATAATGCACACCTTAGAACGTTCGTCAACCAATCAGATTCAAGCATTCAATGGCCCTGTAGTATAAACAATATTAATGACTGAACAAGTGCATCTCTCACCGTTGTGTAGTTTCAGCCGCTGCAAACAGACTCAAGGAGAGTAAACTGCAAATGCACGCTGATAACTATTTTATAGTTTTTTTCCTTCCTCTTTTTAAAGTATAAGAACTGCCCCATGCCGAGACAGGGACAACCCACATGAAACCACTTGCAAATAGAAAAAGATAAAACAGTCTCTCTAAAGGATTGGTTAAAAATATCTAAAAGCATGACCACAGAGCTTACATAACACATATCAAATAATAAATGAATAAATGAAAATAATAAATGAAAGAGAGAAATAATGAAAGAAAATGATGGATGGTGTAACATTGAGGATGGCCAGACTTTACCTCCACTGGCCTGAAGAGGGAGCTGTTATTCAGATCATACATCTGACACTGTTTGTGATTATCCATGTGCACTAGGGATCTCTCTCTCTTTCTCTCTCTCTCTCTCTCTCTCTCTCTCTCTCTCTCTCTCTCTCATATTTTGGCCCAGACTGGCCCGATCATAAACACCACCCATCTTTGCCCGCCTTTGTATATGTTTTTTGTTCAACTCCTATTCATTAAAACCACTAATGCCATGTAATGAGTGAGTAAATAAGTACAAAATTGTAATTTATTAATACAATTGAACTATACTCCACAGTGATGCATCCAAAAAACAAGCTATAAGCTGCATTGGCATAGCAATACCAGTGTTTCTCACAGGAATTTTGGTAAAACTGTGGTGGGTGGACCTCAGTCCTTCTAGGGGGGTTTGGGGGCATGGTCCCCCTAAGAAAATGTTGTGCATTTTAATGTTACATTCATCAATCTGGTGCAGTTTGAGGGTTCAAAATTAAAAGCTCCAACCCATATTAAGTGTGCAAATATAACAAAGAAAAAATCAAACCTCTTTTAGTAACAGTGTCTGTCTATATTACACTACTACATAATAATAGTTATAATATTAATCTCATGACAGTAGCCTAATAGCCATATATTGTAAAACTAATGCACTGAAAAATAAAGAAAACTTTCATAGTTAGTTTTGTACTAATTTCTAAACTTGAAAGAGATAAGCACATCTTTTATTTTGACGGAAACTGCATCAAGCTTTTATTTTGGCGGAAAACATGGATAAAAACGCGTCTCATTAAACTTCTAGTAAATTTCTGTAATCGTCAACTATGCAGATGTGGAAATAATCTGTAACTGGGTTATGGGTTCCTACACTCATAGCCAAAGTGTTTTGAAAGTAGTTCTGCTTACCGCGGAATCTACACTTTCTCATCTCTCTCCTGATCCTCCTCACTATCCTCCTCATCAGCCACTGGAGCTGATGAAGGTCCTGCTGCTGCAGAAAACATATATATCTTGACACATTTTACAGCGTCTGCTTGAAGGGCCTGTATCTATTTTCCACGCTATTTCTCTGCACATTCCTTGCGTTTCTTCTCTATCTCTCAGACTATTTTGACAGATACACACTTGACACTGCACGCTCACTCAAAGCCCAGAGGGTGAGGTGTTTAAAGATGTGATTGGGCCAGCCCAGTGTCAATCAAGAAAACAACCAATGGGCCGCTGATCTACGCGTTTCATGGGCCAGTGGAAAAAAAACTAACGCTTACTTTTTTTTGACCAATGCATTACACTGGCACTAACCCAGCGCCGTCAATTAAACAAAACAAAACGAATGGGCCGCCGATGTACGAGTTTTATGGGCCGTTAAAAAAAAAAGAAAAAAGTATGAGATGCATCAGCCCAAAAGCACGTCGGCCCACCGGGCATTTGCCCGGTATGCCAGATTACCAGTCCAGCCCTGCAACTAAGTGCCTAACCCGACCCCTGACCCTAAACCGACCCTTAACCTCATTATAACCTTATCCCTAAAGCCAAGTCTTGACCCTCATTCAGGCCTTTAAAGGCTCTCAGGAACTGAGGACCGGCCAACATGTCCTCATTTACTCTCTTTGTCCTCACTCCAGTGGTCTAAAACTCAAACTGGTCCTCACAAAGATAGTTGTACAAGTACACACACACACACACACACACACGGTTTGCTTTTCTCAGTCAACTCATAGTGGGTTTGCATCTACAGAGTGTTACTCCAGGTCATGGTGATGGTGGCTTTGGTGTGTGCTGGCGCTCTGCTTTTCGTGTTTCTGTTTCTGTCTCAAGTCCTCAAGCACAGCAGTCGCAGTAACTCAGGTGAGATACAGCGCTAACAGAACATTTATTTTTCTTCAAAACATCTTCTGTTGAAGTTCTGCAAGAGTTCAATAAATCGATAATTAAATCGTTATGTTCTTATCAGGTTCTGCTCCTCACCAAAGGACAATATCAAACCCAGTGCAGCGACGACAGCAAATCTCATTCAGAATTAATAACGTTTTAACATCAGTGTTATTTTAGAATCATTGAGATACTATTTTTATACACATCAGGGCCATATTCCAGGATGACCATATCAAGATTCATCAGGATCTTGTATTGTATTGATGAGTCCAGCACTCTGTAAAGTCTCCTCCAGCACAACCTAAAGACTTTTAAACTCTGGACTCAGAGGAGCCGATCCATGTGTGGAAATGATTCTTCATGCTCCTCCAAACCATTCTTTCACAATCTGAGCCTGATGAATCTTGACATTGTAATCCTGGAATATGGCCATGATGTGTCTTCATACATGTTTAAAAGGAAAAGCTACAAACTCCATCAATTAGGGTTAGAAAAACTGTTGCCAAACATATAACATCCTAGAAACATAATAATCACTGCGATAATGATCCAATCATAGACTCGTAATATATTTGCCTACTTAAATCCAAACAGCGACTTTTTTTTTTTTGGCCAGGCAGTGTATATTATATATTAGCTGTTATCTGCTTACAATTTATAAATTATATTTATTTTATATAGGATGACTACCAGAGAATAAGGCTTCCAGACTCATCCAAAGCTCAGAGTGATAAAGAGGAATTTTACAGACCCATAAACCTGGATTATACAAACACAGAAGCGATCGACACAGACTCCTACTACAGAGATGTTGTTTCAGCACAAACGTCCTGGTTGCGTATGCAACCCACCGTTCCCTGAAGGAGGGAATGGAGGACGTAGTCGACGTCGACTGAATGGGATCACGCTAGGGAGCCTGTCTTCTTCGAGTATGTAGCGTATGGACAACTCGCGGTGACTTGTCATTTTAAGATTCAGAAATGCTTTTAACTATCGACCTCAGAAATGTAAATCACAGCTTAGCGCCGATGAGTCTGAATCAAATTGCCCCTTTGACACGTTGTGGCCGGGTGGAAGTTTAACAGAGACACCTTCAAAGAGATCTTAATCAACTTAAACCCCTCTCTCTCTGCAAGCACGAAATCCAGGTGGCCAGAAAAGACCTCTGAGATGCCATTACACACACACACACACACAAACGTCCTTTATATCTAACTCAGAATATAAATAATTCTGAAATGTATTTGACATATTCCTGTATGCATGCATGTTTTCCCCCTCATATTGGCATAGTTATGATTTCCCTAGTTGTGTAGTTGAACTCTTAAAGCTGCTCTAAGCAATGCCGGGAGACGTAAATTCTTGTTGACATTCGAATTGTTGTCAAACAAAACGGAGGCTAGCTAGACCCTCCCTCCTCCTCATCCCGTCTCCTCCCTCCTCCCCTCCCTTCCGGCATAAAGGAAAGTCAAAGTAGTCACTAACTTACAAACAAAGTTAAGTTTTACTGATACTTCATTCAATGTGTAATGTCACCAAGTTAGATAAATGCTTTTATATATTGCAGAACAGAATGCAGAAAAAGAGAAACATTATCTTAAAATCGTTTCGCCACCTGAGGTTATAACTATAGCTCCCATACAAGGACGCAATAATAACAAGATAACGTTAGCTTTGCGTTTCCCAGTGAGCATAAACAACAGCGGCGTCGTAAACAAATTTAGTCAAAGTTGTCAACAGCCTATAAATGAACAATCAACTTCTTAACAAACAGAGGGTGAAAACAATCATTCACACAAATTGTCTTGAATTTGCTTGATCATTTACAAATTACAATAGAGATGGATCGCTAGCTGCTAGAAACATATGTTGTATTCACCAAAGTTAACGCTGACTGCATAGTTCTAGCTAATTACATCCGTGTTTTGGTTTGGTGAACATGAACGTCAGTTTAGAAAGAAAAATGGATTTACCTGTTCTGCAAAAACAGAGCAACTGAATGTCGGATTGGAAGCCCTTCTGCCGGCGGAGTTCTCGCCACCTTTCGAAGGTTTTTCCGATGTAAATTCGGTACTTTGCGCGTTCCTTATCCTTGTCCCTCTTCTTTGCAATTTGTTCATCGGAACGTCGTCTCTTTGGTCGTGTGTCGGCCATAATTCAAACTTCCCTCTTCATGCTTCTCTCTCCTCCACACCCCCTTCATGTGTACGCGCACTAACCCCCCAAACCCCACCCTCAAATACTTCTTGCCAGTGATTGGCTGGAACACTGTTTGTTGTGTTTCATGGTGCGGGTGAGCCCAGTTTGTTTTTGTTGCTGTTTGTGGAGCCTGTGGTGTCTAGAGAGACCACGTTTTTTTACAGTGTGTTCAGGGGACAGGCAGCTAGCGGATAGTGAGGAGATGTTTGCTGGATGTGACAAAAAATGTTTTGGCCTAAAAAACGCGTGGCATCGCTTAGAGCACCTTTAAGTGCCTATTTTAAAGAATAAGAATGTATCTCTTTGGTTGTATCTTTCAGATATATCAATCTTGGTATCTAATTAAACCTTTCGGTGTGCCTAAGCTAAATATATGTAGTAGGTTATGATAAAATGTATTATACTGTGTTTACCATCATTTGGAGTAGAAATGACAAAATCTTGACACCGTCATAAACCATGCAAATTAAGCTGTCGAGCTGAGACAAAGAAACTCTTCCCCGCTCAGAATGTCTTGATCCGATTGGTCTAACTACCCCAAAAAGGAGTGGGCTCCGAACTCTTTAAAGACGGACGCACACGCCATCGTGCTCTCTTTTTCTTTTACGACTTCTTGTTTGGTCTTGTCTTGTCTGCTCTCCGTTTTGTTTTGTGTTTTACTTTTGCTTCTTAGTTTTTGTATTAGTCGTATCTCCGGCTCCCTGCCTTGTTTTAGTCTCGTGTTCACTCATCTCTACCTACCAGTGAAACGGACTTTAAGCGAAGTTTCTGGCAACTCTTACAAGCAAACCGTTTGAACTTCCCGCGAACTACACGAGCTCCGGAAGAACCGAAAGAACACGTCCAACTAATGGACACACCGAGAACGGACACTCACACACACGCATTCCTGCTCAGCAACAAAAGATCAATGCAAGTATTATTCTTTTTCAAGGTTTAAATGCGTTACGGTTATATACCCCTGCTTAAGGTGGTTTTGATGTTTTTTTGCTGGTTCTCAAAGGTTCATTGTTTGTGATATGTTTGCCATTCTGTAATCTGCTCTTTCTTTCTTTCTTTACTTTCATTATACTACTCATATATGTATTCTTTGTTAGATGTAGTTGTATGTTTATAGTTTCATTTATTAAAAACCCATTATACGCTTGATTGTCTCTGTTTGCTGCTCACAGAACAAAAGCCTCTTAAATGTGTGATCTTAGCTACAAGCTTAAAGTGTGATCAGCCTACAAGTTAATAATCTTATAAAACAAGAAAGTTATTCTCATGGCCAGAGGAATAGCCTCTCTTGAGAGTTTATAAGAAGAATCCTCCTTAAGAGTTGATAAGAAAATCGCATGATTCGTTTGGCAGAAAAACGAATTATTCAATGTGACATTAATTTCGTAGGCATTCACAAATTTGATATATAGCCCATCTGTATATTCATAATTAATTGTAATTCGTTGTGGTTAATTATTTATATATAGAGATACAAATATATGGGCTTTGTATTCCCCTTTTGGGCGATTTAAAATGTGTAGGTAATGGCTTATAACCAGTATGATTAATTATTGATTATGAATGATTAATTATTAATTATACATTCCCCTCATTTGAGCTGTTTTGCTACAGAACGAGCCAATGCAAATTGGCGTGCGTAATTTGCATGACACACTCCGCCCCCGCGGCGGGGGTATAAATAGGGAAGTGGATGCATGCACTAGTTGCTTTACGCCGAGGAGCCGAGAGTAACTCGGAGTCAATGGTGGTCCAGCTATAGTGGCTAAGGGACTACGTCCTCCGTTCCCTCCTTCAAGGAACAGTGGGTTGCATACGCAACCAGGATGTTCCCTTTCAGTCGAGAACGTCAGACGTAGTTGACATCAACTGAATGGGGTCTTATTATGGAAAGCGCCACTAGAGCTGCCACCTTCCAGTGCCAGCCTCCTGACCCTCCGCAACTCTGAGGCGGAGAAGGGCAAGGGCAAGGCTTAGGCCAGGGAAGTCAACTGCTTTTCCACTGGACCACTGGGAAAGCATACCCTGTCAAGGAAGGAAGGGACGCTGCGGAAACCACATCCTGCCCGAAGGGAGGTAACGTGGAAAATACACATATGGACTGGGCGGAAAACCGGGCAGTACAACATATGGAATGTCACTGGGATGACTCCAGCCTATAACAGGGGGGAGGACCAACCGACAGTGACAGCAGAGGGGACACTGCCGAGGAAAGAGACGGGCTCGCCGCAGGGAGCCGTACCGTGGAAGAATACACATATGGGATCGCCGTAGGGATCACAACATATGGACCCAGCCTAACACGGGTTCCACCAGTGCATACGAGTGATAGGCCTGGCTTCGGACGTTCCGCCACGTCCTTTGCCGAAGGGTATGGAGGACCTCAACAGGGTTTAACCCTCTGAGGTCGGCAAACGCGCGGGCGCGTTTTGCTGGATTTTCTCCACATTGTAGCACTATAAACTTAAATTACTCCGTCATTTATGGTCATACAGAAAAAAGAAATATAAAAAAAGTGTGAAGAATTGTTAAGCTCTTAGGGCTAATAAATACCCGGTGGCAACCACTGAAGATTGTCCGATCAGAACAATAAATTATGTCCGTTTGTGAGGAGACAGATGCACACACCACTCATAGACCACTCATTTCAAGCATGAACAGAATTTACTTAAGTGTGGTTCTAGAAAGTGAAACAACAATGAAAAGGTATAAATATACACAATAATAAACATCAATATGTAATAAATACAATCCGTATTTACATAACATTAACACTGGAAATATGTCAATATAGCAATCGTATATGATTAGCATACAGACACGTGCTACTGAATAGCCTATGTGATAATCAGTTCTTTAGAGACGATTTTACATACACAGTGAAAATACACGGTATACTGATGAAAGATTAACTTACTCTTTGATGCACGCACACATGTGATTACTCAAATCGCTGATGAACTGGCATTATCATCTCGTTTGGTCCATTCGCGCTTGTAACAACAATAGCGCTCGCGCTTCCACTGATATTCGTCAGCATACGGGTCCTAAGCATTGTCGGGTCCTAACAATAGGTAAGTGACTGACTGCCTGACTAAAAACAGGAAATTAACTATGACACATATACGATGAACTGTATGGATATAATTAATAAAGGTAAACATTAATGACTACAAACACTTGACTGGCCCTCATTTTAGTACAGCCGCCCCCAAATGTGTTTGCAGATTTGTATCTCGGGCCAGTACTCCCAGTCATTCAGGAAGTGGAGGGAGCTTAATCAGTCTGACAACAGGTCTGAGGTAGGTTCTGTCTTTGACCTGAATTTCTGCAGCTCTTACTTTATTATCGGCTCCAGCAATGACAGTTTTCACAGTCCCGATAGGCCAGAGTGCTCTGGGGAATTGTGGATCAGCAATCATTACTACTGTCCCTACAAGCAGATTTTCTTTATCTTGTTGCCACTTCTGGCGAGCCTGGAGTCCGGGCAGGTAGTTCCGCAAGTAACAGCTCCAGAACTGGTCTGCCAGTACTTGGCTGTGTCTCCATCGTTTGCGGCTGAGCAACTCTGATGCAGGGTAAACTACCTGCGGCAAGGCAGAGTCCAGCCGGCCCATTAAGAGTGAGTTGGGGGTTATTGGGTCCGGATCAGCTACATCCGAAGATGCATATCCCAACGGCTTTGAATTTAAGATTCCCTCAATCTCAACTAAGACAGTCCTCAGCACTTCCTCTGTGACAGTCTGAGCACCAATGGTTGTATACAATGCAGCTTTAACCGATCGTATTTCTCTTTCCCAGGATCCTCCGAAATGCGGGGAGTTTGGTGGATTGTACTGAAAGTTGATCTGTTGTTTGGCGAGTTCCCTTTGCAATTGAGGGTGAATACTGTTGAAGGCCTCCTTAAGCTCACGATCTCCCCCTTTGAAGTTGGTACCCTGATCAGAGCGTAACTCATAAGGTTTTCCCCTACGGGCAATGAAGCGACGTAGAGACATAAGAAATGAGTCTGAGTCAGCTTGAGAGAGAAGGTCAATGTACACTGCCTTTGTGGTCAAACATTTATAAATGATACCCCAGCGTTTTTCATTTCGACGCCCGATTTTGATAGTAAATGGGCCGAAACAGTCCATGCCTGTGGAGTAAAAAGCTGGCTGGAAGAGTCTTAAGCTGGAAGGGGGCAAGTCAGCCATTTTGGGAATATTGGGCTGGCCACGCCACCTTTGACACTCAGCACAGTGGTGCTGAATTGAACGAACAGCTTGACGACCTCTCAAGATCCAGAAGCGTCTTCTGATTTCAGCAAATACCCTTTGGGTACCAGGGTGTTGGAGCTGTTCATCATATTGTTGAATTAGTAGTTTAGTTACTAGATGGACTGGGTCTAGAACGATTGGGTGAAGAATGTCAGGACTCAGCAGTTGACATCTTCGGAGTCGGCCACCCACTCTGATCAGCTGCATGTCAGAATCAAATTCTGGAGCTAACGTTTTTAGACGACTGTTGGAGGAGATAGGTTTTCCTGCTTGTAGTTGAGCATATTCATCAGGAAAACTCTCCATTTGAGACTGTTGGATGATTCTGAGCTCAGCTTTCTTATAGGTTTCAGCTGCTATCGTGTCTGTAGGACTGGCCGCCCCGTGAAGGGATCTGGCTGTTGCGTCTATAAGCTCTTGGAAGTTGTCATATTGAGATGCATTGACTGCCTGATGGTCATCGTGAGTTATAAGAAGGTGGAAGGATATTGGTTTGCGCAGTTCAGAGGTGTCAGCTGGCTTTAGGTTGGGCAATTTAGGCCATGTTGATGGAGGTTTCTGCAGGAATTCTGGGCCGTTCTTCCAGCGGGTAGGTGTGGCTAGCTGAGTCAGTGACAGGCCACGAGTAATGTCATCAGCAGGGTTGTCATGCGAGTAGACATAGGACCATGATTGTGAATCAGTTAACTCTTGAATCTCCGCAACTCTAGTTCCTACGAATACTTTGAAGTGACATGAATCTGATTGCAGCCAATTAAGGACGGTTGTAGAATCGGTCCAGTATTTGAAACTGCTGATGTTTAGTGTGAGTTCCTTTTTCAGAACTGCTGCCAGTTGTGCTCCAGCTAGAGCAGCACATAACTCAAGTCGAGGAATTGTTTGTTGCCTTTTTGGAGCTACTCGTGATCGCGCTGCCAAGAATGACACCTCTATTTGTCCTTTGTTATTTTCAGTGCGGAGATAGGCTACAGCGCCGTACGCTCGCTCTGAGGCATCGCAGAATGTGTGCACACTTCTTGAGCTGTTCAAGGGATTTACCTTTGTAGTGTAGCATCTAGGCAGTGTGACACTGGAAAGTTGTGGAAGCTCGTCTTCCCATGTGAGCCATGCATTTCTAAGGTCTGCGGGCAGTTCAGGGTCATCCCATTCTCTTTTCTTGTCCCAAAGCCTCTGGACTATAATCTTAGCTCTTGTAGTATATGGGGTGATGAATCCCAATGGATCGTACTGGCTGGAAAGGATGCTGTATATGTATCGCATAGTGGGCTCAGTTTTTACGATATGGCCATGTTTATAACCAAGTGTATCAGATCTGCACTGCCACCTAAGTCCCAGTGTGCGCTCCTGAGGATCTGCTCTGTCTGAACTGAACCAAAGCTCATGGCTATCTGACCTGATTTGCTGTGGTAGGTGTTGCAGGAGTTGGGGAGTGTTACTAGCCCATTGCCGCAGATCAAATCCACCCTCAGCCAGGAGCTGGCGCATATCATCCACTAATTTCCTAGCAGTCTCAAGAGAGGGAACACTTTGCAACCAATTGTCAACATAGAAACAATGCTCTATTGATGCTCGTACCTCACTGTCTGGATGGCTGTGATCAATGACATGTTTCTTAAGGGCAAAAGTTGCACAGCATGGGCTGCACGTAGTGCCAAAGGGTAACACTGACCATTGGTATACATCAGGTGGGTTAGATGTGTTCAGGTCTCGCCACAGGAATCGCAAGAATGCTTGGTCTTCTGACAGGAGGCGCACCTGATGAAACATCCCTTTTATGTCGCTGCTGATGGCTACTGGGTACTCACGGAAACGGAGAAGTACTCCCAGCAAGGTCGCACCCAGAGTTGGCCCAGGAAGGAGATATTCATTCAGGCTCAGCCCTTGAAATTTGAAGGAACAATTGAATACGATCCTGTTCTTTCCGTTGTGGTGGACCATGTGGTGTGGAATGTACCATCCTTGAGTCTGTACGACTGTGGATTGGGGGATTTTTTCCACATAGCCTGCTTCTACCAGCTTGCTTATTTCAGACTTGTACACTTGAGATTTCTCAGAACTCTTTGCCAGCTGACTCTCAGTCCTTCGCAACTGAGGCATTACTGCTTCCTTTGGAGCAGCTAGAGGTGGAGGACTGGTTTTCCACAGGAGGGGGGTAGCGTATCTTTGCACACCTTCGATGTCAACCCTCATCGTCTTATCTTCAAGCATGCGCACAGCTTCTGCATCTTGCTTTGACCTTGTCACAAGCCGTTCATTTCGGTAGGGCAAGATGTCCATCTGCCACAACCTTTCAACTTGACTGAATAGATCATTAGGCGGAAGACTTACAGATGTGAACAGGCACTGTTGTGTGTGAGGGATGTGTTCGAGGAACTTTGCCGGACCTTGGAGTGTCCATCCCAAACGAGTTTTTACAGCTGCTGGACCTCCTGGGGGTCCCAAACGAACTGGTTCAATGGGGGTGACTAGTTGTGGGTAATCTGACCCAATGAGCAGTAACGGTCTTGCATGGTCGATTAACTGCAGTGGTAGGCCTCTGAGATGGCGATATCTCTTTTGGAGCGTTTCAATTAGGTAAGAATGAGGTGCTAGTCCAAGCTCCACAGCTGTAAAGGCTTTGTTTATTGCAAAGATGCAGTCTGGTTGCGTGACAGGACTCACTGAGAAGGAGACGGTGGAACCATGAATACTGCGGATATCCTGACGCACTGTGCGAAGAGACAGGTCTTCAGGCTTACCACGAAGATGGAGTTGCTGAGCTGCCTCATGGAGAAGTATAGTTCGCTCCAAACCATCGTCTAGCAATGCATATGTATCTATTGAAAAGTCTCCATTGCGTATGATGACTCTGCACAGTTTCAGTAGTACTCTACTGCCAGTTGGTCGATCAACGTACAGAGTTTCTATTGTAGTGCTGGTAGACTCTGTGATCTCTGCATTTTCTTTAGTAGCATTAGCACTCACTTCGTTATTGGCCTCGTGCAGAATCTCTAGATGCCTCCTGTGACACTTCTTGCATTTCGCCTTAAGAGTACACTGACTGGCTTGGTGATCACGTCCACATTTCCAACATCTACGATTGGACCTGATCCAGGTCACAATCTGTTCTTTGGTTAGCAGCTTGAAGTTTGAACACTGATTGAGATAGTGCTGAGTTGTATTACAAAAGGGACAGTATTTCTTTGGTTTTTCTTGTGATCTCACCTCAGAAACAGCATTTCTGTGAACCGATTCATCTTTGACAACTGACCTTTGCTCACTTCCATGGAAGATGGCAGTAGGCTTGTGAAATACTTTGGGTACTCTTTGCTGGTCTTTGCGGAAACTCTGCCTCTCTCTGCCAGAATCAACACTGAATTGAGTACCGTCCTCTTGCACCCTCACCTCATACTCCAACCATTCTGCAAACTCAAACAAGGTAGGAATAGGTGTCTTGAGCGGATTGACATACCTCTTAAAGCTTGCGCGAAGATCGTGAGGTAATTTAGAGAGGAGTCGGGTAACGTGAGACCCACAAGTCAGTTCGGTATGTCCAGGTCTTCCCAACTGATCCAGCATTCCGACCAGGGCTCGTACCTTTAGTGCAAAGAGTCTGAATGCTCTGGTGTCACCACTTCTTATGCTGGGTCCATCCATCAGGACGGCTATGCGTTGAAGTGCAAGTTGATGGGGCTGCCCATAGAGTTCTGTTAAAGCCTCCATGGTATGACTGTAAGGGTACCTGCTGTTACTGTAAGAGTCAGCAATGAGCAAGGCTTCCTCAAGCTTTAAGTGATCCATCAATATCTGAAACTTAAAGCGCTCTGTTGCGTCGGCGGGCAGGAGATTGTCAAGAGCTACCTTCAACCTGTTGAACTCACGTGGATCCTCTTTAGTAAAGTGAGGAATGGTAGGGGTTGGACCACGATAAGTGTTCTCTTGACTGGGTGGCGATGAGGGACGAAAAGACACGAATGGTATCTCTGGCCTGACTGTAGGGGTGTAATAGTGCGTGGATGGCTGCCTTAAGGGTTGGTAGCGTTCATCTGCGCGCTCATCTCCCTGGGTTCTTGATGCACGTTCTGGTGTTGGAGAAGACGGTCTGGATAGTTTAGAACTTGCCTTCATCTTCTGCAGCTCAAGGATCATCTCATCGATTCTGTCCCGTTGACGTTCTGAGTACAACTTATCCTCACTGTGTCTAACTGACTCATTTCGTTCATAACGTTGATCTCTTTGATCTCTTGTGGACGTTACTCTCGAGGTTGACAGTGAGGTGGAGATTCGTTCCTCCTTATCGCACGTTGAGTGTCTGGGCAAAAATATAGTTGAGATGGAGACATTGGTCTTGGAGAGTTAGCTGCAGAGTGTTCTCTGAGGTCATGTCTGAGTTTACGGTTCTCCTCTTCCAGATCCTTCAGCCGCTTATGCAGAACTTCAGGAGAGACATGTGGATTTCCCTCGTTGACTGGAACGTGATCAATGCTAGGAGTGGGATGTGGTAATGGACCTCCTGTAGCCCCTATTAGCTGTTCTCCCTCGCTGGAGTGGTCTGAGTGTGTGTGCGCTGATCGGTGCTCTGGCACATAATTCACCTCATAATCTTCGAGGTACTTTGGCATTTGCGTTTGGCGACGAGAGCGAACTGGAGCATCACTATTCTCCTCACTAGGTATAGACATTATGTTATTTCAGAAGTTGCCCAATCCGGCTCGAAGGACCATGTGAAGAATTGTTAAGCTCTTAGGGCTAATAAATACCCGGTGGCAACCACTGAAGATTGTCCGATCAGAACAATAAATTATGTCCGTTTGTGAGGAGACAGATGCACACACCACTCATAGACCACTCATTTCAAGCATGAACAGAATTTACTTAAGTGTGGTTCTAGAAAGTGAAACAACAATGAAAAGGTATAAATATACACAATAATAAACATCAATATGTAATAAATACAATCCGTATTTACATAACATTAACACTGGAAATATGTCAATATAGCAATCGTATATGATTAGCATACAGACACGTGCTACTGAATAGCCTATGTGATAATCAGTTCTTTAGAGACGATTTTACATACACAGTGAAAATACACGGTATACTGATGAAAGATTAACTTACTCTTTGATGCACGCACACATGTGATTACTCAAATCGCTGATGAACTGGCATTATCATCTCGTTTGGTCCGTTCGCGCTTGTAACAACAATAGTGCTCGCGCTTCCACTGATATTCGTCAGCATACGGGTCCTAAGCATTGTCGGGTCCTAACAATAGGTAAGTGACTGACTGCCTGACTAAAAACAGGAAATTAACTATGACACATATACGATGAACTGTATGGATATAATTAATAAAGGTAAACATTAATGACTACAAACACTTGACTGGCCCTCATTTTAGTACAAAAAGAATCTGTGATATTTCTACTTTTGTATGTGTCCACTTACAATCAAATAAAAACATTGTGCTTTTGTAAAATAAAGAAAATAAACAGGGTGTGCGTTCTGCCTCTCCGTCGCCTCTCCGTCGAAAAAAAAAAATTTGTTTCTTGAGCACGTCTATAAACTGAAACAAAACTCAGCGAATACTTGTCACTGTCACAGTCACGTTCTTCTGTCTTCATCTGTGTGTGCACTACACTTCCCATCATCCTCCTTGGTACACCTGCACTCATTCAGCCATCATCATTATCACCGTCACCTGTGTCCCATCACCAGCACTCCCCATATATACTCTCAGTCTCCCTTCAATCAGTGTCTGGTCTCGTCTATACCCGTCTTAACATGACCCACAGACTCCCGAACACTTACCTGGATTCCTACCTGCCATTCATCCTCCCCGTTCCGTCCTGCCTGTCATCCTGTTCTGCCTTCAGCCCGAGATCTTCTGCAAAGAGAAAGACATTACCAACCAGCTAAGCATCCACTGTTATTCTGTGTTACTGTTACTCACCATCTGTCTGCATCTCCGCACTTCCTGCAAATAAAACCATTAACCCTACCATCTTGTCTGCATCCTCTGTGATCCCTGACAGAAGACCAGACCCAAAACACGAAGTAATTTCCAACTTCAGAGTTCAGGATGTGTTGGAACCTGATCGCGGCATTGGCTCACTTTTTGAGTTCACTTTAGGATTTTGTTCTTTGGTGGCTGACTGTGGTCTGAGCGATCATATTATCATTGCCTGTTACCGGATCGGGGCTGAGTACGTTGACCCACGTCCACTCCCTGATCTTTCAGGGCTAGACTGGAGGGAGGCGATATCTGTTTGCTGGGACAGCTTTATTCCTGAGAGTGCGTTTTCAACCAACACCACTCATCTCGTCAAACCAGTCACTCCCACCGAGCTTTTCTCCAGAGATAATGATTTCTCCGTTCTCCCTCCTCTCATCGGCCCATCAGATCCAGATCCCGTTCATCCTGCCAGCCCGCCAGAGCCAGAGCCAGTCGCCTGCCCGCCAGAGCCAGAGCCAGTCGCCTGCCCGCCAGAGCCAGTCGCCTGCCCGCCAGAGCCAGAGCCAGTCGCCTGCCCGCTCGAGTCTGTGAGTGTCGTTCTCCCCGAGCCAGAGCCAAAGTTTCCTAAGCCCTCTTCCTCGCTGGTCCCGTCCAGCATAAAGCCCTCTTCGCTGGTCCCGCCCAGCACAAAGCCCTCATCGCTGGATCTGCCCAGCACAAAGCCCTCATCGCTGGATCTGCCCAGCACAAAGCCCTCATCGCTGGATCTGCCCAGCACAAAGCCCTCATCGCTGGATCTGCCCAGCACAAAGCCCTCACCGCTGGATCTGCCCAGCACAAAGCCCTCATCGATGGATCTGCCCAGCACAAAGCCCTCATCGCTGGATCTGCCCAGCACAAAGCCCTCATCGCTGGATCTGCCCAGCACAAAGCCCTCATCGCTGGATCTGCCCAGCACAAAGCCCTCATCGCTGGATCTGCCCAGCACAGAGCCTTCCCCGCTGGTCCCGTCCAGCACAGAGCCTTCCTCACCGCTGGTCCCGTCCAGCACAGAGCCCTCTTCACCGCTGGTCCTGCCCTCAACGCTGCCCAGCACAGAGCCCTCAACGCTGCCCAGCACAGAGCCCTCAACGCTGCCCAGCACAGAGCCCTATTTCCCGCTGGTTCCGCCCAATTCAGAGCCCTATTCCCCGCTGGTTCCGCCCAGCTCAGAGCCCTCTTCGCCGCTGGTTCCGCCCAGTTCAGAGCCCTATTTCCCGCTGGTTCCGCCCAGCTCAGAGCCCTCTTCCCCGCTGGTTCCGCCCAGCTCAGAGCCCTATTCCCCGCTGGTTCCGCCCAGCTCAGAGCCCTCTTCGCCACTGGTCCCATCCAGCTCAGAGCCCTCTTCGCCACTGGTCCCATTCAGCTCAGAGTCCTCTTCGCCGCTGGTCCAGTCCAGCTCAGAGCCCTCTTCGCCGCTGGTCCCATCCAGCTCAGAGCCCTCTTCGCTACTGGTCCCATTCAGCTCAGAGTCCTCTTCGCCGCTGGTCCTGTCCAGTCCAGAGCCGCCTTCATCACTGGTCCTGTCCTGCCCAGAGCCGCTTTCGCCCCCTGCCTCTTCCAGTCCAGTGTTAAAACCTGATATGTCCCCAAAGGAATTTTGGGGGGGGGGCTATTTGTCGTCCCCGCCATGGCCGCCCGAAGGGTCCGCACCGCCATGGCCGCCCGAAGGGTCCGCACCACCATGGTCCCCTGCTCTGCCTGCACCACCATGGTCCCCTGCTCTGCCTGCACCACCATGGTCCCCTGCTCTGCCTGCACCACCATGGTCCCCTGCTCTGCCTGCACCACCATGGTCCCCTGCTCAGCCTGCACCACCATGGTCCCCTGTTCTGTCTGCACCGTCCTGATCACCTCCTCCTTTGTCTGTCCTGCCACCATCCTGGAGTCCGTACTTCTGAACCGGTTCCACCTTCCCGTCACGGACTCCAGGATGCCCACCCCCCCTCCCGTATGCTGCCTTCTTCGGCGCGGGACGCGCCTTACGGGAGGGGGGAGTAATGTCACGGTCACGTTCTTCTGTCTTCATCTGTGTGTGCACTACACTTCCCATCTTCCTCCTTGGCACACCTGCACACCTGCACTCATTCAGCCATCATAATTATCACCGTCACCTGTGTCCCATCACCAGCACTCCCCATATATACTCTCAGTCTCCCTTCATTCAGTGTCTGGTCTCGTCTATACCTGTCTTAACATGACCCACAGACTCCCGAACACTTACCTGGATTCCTACCTGCCATTCATCCTCTCCGTTCCGTCCTGCCTGTCATCCTGTTCTGCCTTCAGCCCGAGATCTTCTGCAAAGAGAAAGACATTACCAACCAGCTAAGCATCCACTGTTATTCTGTGTTACTGTTACTCACCATCTGTCTGCATCTCCGCACTTCCTGCAAATAAAACCATTAACCCTACCATCTTGTCTGCATCCTCTGTGATCCCTGACAGTCACACATTTATGAGCCATACACCTTTATAAACATTTAAGTGTGTAATTTTAAATGATCGGATTCAAACTGAAAACAAATATTCTCTGTTTAAGTAATTTGTATAAAACCAACAAGATGTCCAGCTTCTCAAACGCTTCCTAATTATTTTTAATTTGACCACGCCCACTCACGCAAAAGAGATTCACATGCAAATCTCCACATGGAACGCGATCGCGCTCATTACCTCAAAAACAAAACACCAAAACACTTCACAAGCCTCTGCTTTTAGACGCGCCTGAGCTTACATTGGATTTACCTCAGAAGAAGAAGAACGCGATTTGAAGACAAGAAAGATGCAAGGTAAGAAATTCTTACATATTAGTTTGTTATTGTTGCATAAATTTCACATTGCAGTTGAACTGTTGCTATATATGCAATATATGGTGAATATTATAATATTAAACCCGTTTACTGTTACTGTGTTTGTGGATATCTGCTCAAACGTAGATATGTATATGGTAACCATAACCATAATGTTTAATATTTGAGCGCGATCGCGTTTGAATGTATCATATTTTGGATCGCGATCTCGTTTGAATGTATCATATTTTGGATTGCGATCGCGTTTGAAAAGCAAAACGCACCAAACGGCTTCATGTTTTTACTATTATCTCATTTCATATCATCATAACGAATGGAAACATTTGAAGTAACATGATAATCAATATATTTTTCTCTAGCTTAGTTGTTACTGAAATCTTTTGGAAGATTTATACTGCTATAGGTTATTGTTATTATTATTTTATCCAGCACTGCGCATAGGAGCTTATGCCTACAAGGCACAACAAACCTGGTGTTCATTATATTATATATTGTTGGAAACATTTGTGTGTGTGTGTGTGTGTGTGTGTGTATTCTGTGAATTTTAAAAAGCAATTTTAACCAGAAAAATCTAAAATTTATTCCCAAAATCGTGCAGGCCTTTCTCTTGATATCAGTATGTTCACTTTTTCTTTTTCAGGGCCCAGATGCCACTGAGTCCTGCTGACTTCAACATTCACATGAGTCTCTGTACATGAACATGGTAAAGTGAAAATCAAACACCTTGGAAATGAATGGTATGTACAATGTTTTTAGGAATGGCACAAAGGTCTCTGTCTTTGGATCACTTTTTTCAATAAGTGCTTTTTCGGCATTTGTTGTGTATCTTTGGACTATGTTGTGTTGTAAATAAATCCAAACAATTTAAAAGCAATTATTTTTTAAATCTCCTCATTTACAGTATTGTGCAAGGTTGCTCAGAATGACAGGGCCTGATAGCTCCTAATAGGGCCGTTAGGGGAGGGTCTTTGTCTTTCTCAGGTGTGAAAAGCTTACATATTAATGACCTCCGCATAAAGCTTTCTCACACAAAACACGTCGTAAAATTTTTTAATCAATATATTGTCTTATCTGAATGAGCAGTCAGGGTGATTTTCACATAGTTTTAGAGCAAATATTCTAGGCTACGTGATACAATTTTCAAAAGTCTTGTGAAGAAATAATAAGTATGGGTTTCATGGCCTTATTTCAGTGAGATTTTTTTTTTGTATTTTCACAAACCACGCATAAATGTCATTATCTCAAAACTACAAACTTTTACATACATGCTGCTGATATATTATTGTAGCAGAGTTTGTGCTGAATACAGTGTATTTAGACTTTAGCCATGAAAATGTCACAAGTAACAGAAATAACCACAAATGTCAGAGCATGTCAGAACACCTCCAGGGCCCAGAAAACAGCTCAGACCCCAGAGGGTTAAAAGGGAACTCAACTGGAGCAAAAATTGCACACATATCCAGTCCATAGGAGGGGAATGGCGCAACAAGCCGACACTTCGAACCGTGCTTACAGTGAAACTGGCTTCATGTGAAGGGAGCCCACGGGAAGCCACGGTTCGACATAGACTAGTTCTCTAGCGAACGTATAGGTGTCGCCCAGCCCCCAACTCTATTTAACATCTGTTCAGCAAGGCACTGTTTGTTATGTTTCGTGGTCCAGGCTGGGCCAGTTTGTTTTTGTTGCTGTTTGTGGAGCCGGGGCTGTCTACAGAGGCTGCATTTATTTACAGTGTGTTCAGGGGACAGGCAGCTAGCGGATAGTGAGGAGATGTTTGCTGGATGTGACAAAAAAAGTTTTGGCCTAAAAAACGTGTGACATCGCTTAGAGCACCTTTAATATAATTGAAACGGATGAGTTATACCCCCCCCCCTGAGTTATAATTCAAAGTTTGAATTTCAACTTTCGTTTGACATTGTATGACCTAACAAAGACTCGTTTTCTGAAATCACGTGACTTGGCCAGTTTAATATACACTTAAAAGCCCAGATTTAAAACAGAATGTTGAATCTTTGTACCTTTTTAATCATTTCATGTTTTATTTGAAAAGGAATAAAGAGAAAAATCACGTGGACCCTTTAATACGCAGATAAAATGTATAAATTATTACAGAAACAACTCTAAACTCATTTATTAATTACACATTGACTGTTTATTCATGTCACATGAATATAATCCATTACTTTCTGCAAAATAGAAACTCTTAAAATGCGTTTCATTTTTCATTGGTAGTTGTGAGGTGGATGTGTCCAGCGATGGGACAAAAGTTAAAGTTTAGCTTGTGCTTCATCTTACTGTGGCGGCTTGCTGTGGCTACAACAGAAATAAGACACACATTTACATAAATCAACACTACAAATGGTACAAATAATCTCAGAAAAAAATATATATTTCTGTCAGTGAAACTCATATAATCCATCTTGTAACAGAAAGAAAAGACTGTTTAGTATCTGTTGAGTTGATTGACTACTGAGGACATTTTTTTATTTGCTGATGAAATTGAGAAGACTTGAGAAACTTACTGACAGATTCTCATATTCAGGAGAGCCCGACTGGGGAATAGCAGGTCTGGGATGGACAGTCTATGGCAAAAACCCATTGATTATTTATTATCTGACTTTTGAATGCACAAACTCTTTTGCACATGTAGTTTTTGATATTTCTCTTACAGTGATTGTGTCGTAGAGGTCAGATGATCTGGACTGGTCAAGAGCTGCATATGTGCCTTCACTGGGATCAGGTCTGGGATCGTTCTACAGGGAAACAGAGAGAAGGACTATCACCATTTTAAATTTAGAAAAGAAAAAAAAAATAATGTAAAAGATTTCAAATTGTTACCATGACAATCAAAAGTGTAATCACTCCACAGTCTCTGCTCATAAAACCATGTACAATCCTGAGTATATATATATATATATGTATGTAACAATCACCAGTGAGAGTGCCTGGGATTACCATCAACCAACCCGGATAATCACCACACATCCACAGACTCCATTCCCCATAATCCTCAGTTCAGACTATCATCCATTATCACTTTCACCTGTGTCTCATTACTTTGTTTACTCACCCTATAATAGCCTGGTTTTCACATTCATTCTCTGCAAAGTCTTGTTTAGTGTTTGTACTGCAATTCTGAGCATTTGTCTGTTATTCCCGTGTTCTTGGTTTTGATCTCTGCCTGTCCTTGGATTTTCCTTTTTGCCTGTGACCCCTGCGACCCCTGTGACCCCTGCGACCCCTGTGTCCCCTGTTTCCCCTGCGACCCTGTGACCTAGTGACCCCTGTGACCCCTGCGACCCTGTGACCCCTGCGACCCTGTGACCCTGTGTCCCTGTGACCCTGTGACCCTGTTATTGTTTGGACTGATTATCCAGTCTTTTTTGACCTCTTGCCTGTTTTCTGGATTATGTCTTTGGATTACCCTCTGTTCAAATAAACTGCATTTGGATCCTCAAGCTTCGTGTCTCAGAGCAGTTCATGACAATATATGTGTTCTACATGTGCAAAGAAGCTGTAATTGATTTATTAGTATCATTCTGTGGTTCTTTGGCCATCTCACCTCATACTCGTGTATTGCAGATCTACAGTTTATCCTTTTCTTCCGACTGTTAAAAAGAAACGGAAACAAGTCATTTCATTGTTTTGTGCAATATTCAAATGTACTTTTGCATTAGTGTAAAAGCAAATTATATTACTATTTGTTGATACATTTTTATTTACATTGCATATAGTATGATGGTGATCATGATAGTGAATATTGCACATGCCACTGCGATCATTACCCAGACGAGCAAACCAACATTACTATGATCTGAAAGAGGGAGAAGATCATAATTAAATCTACGAACTAAGAATGACACTAAGACATTCTGTGGTGGGTCTAAAGCAGAAATCACAGTCAATGTTTAGAGGATTTAATGTCACAGTTACTGAACCATCATGAACTCACACATGATGCTTGTGACGTTTGTGACGTTTGTGACGTTTAAAGTCACAGCATCAGAGTATTTCTCTCCATGTTCATTGCTGGACTTGCACTTGTATTCTCCACTGTCATCAGAGCTGATCTTTGAGACGCTGTAGATTCTTCCAGATCCTACAAGCGTTCCTCCTTTAATCCAGCTGATTTCTGCAGGAGGGTTTGAGTCACTGCTGCAGTTCAGAGTCACTGAATCTCCCTCCACTATTACACCAGATGGACTGATGGAGATCACAGGATTCCCTGGAGGATCTACAGGAGAAATATTTGAAATTTCATTTTTAATCTTCAGACTTCATACCCGTCTCAGAATAGCTCAGAAGATAAGGACAGATTGTCCTCTTGTAATCTGCGATTGGTGAGTAGCTACTTTTGTGGCTCAAGCCCCTGATTATTGTCAAATGCCCCTGATATTTGTGAAGATTCACTCATATTATAAATGTCAAATAATATAGATTTTAATATAAATTCTTGCACTTAATATAAATTCTTCACCCTAGTAAAGTGGTGATGAAAAATAGGTTGTTAACAAAAAATAAAAGGTTTATCTAAACATAATGCATTACACAGACATCTTGATGCCTCGTCTGTTTTTCCAGTTTTTTCATCTTGACACGCTGCGCTCTTTTCTATTTTGTTCACAGTTTTAAAAGCACAAACTCGTTCCTTCATTTAGCTCACTGCAGTTTTAAAGCCCTCATTATCTGTTCCATAGACATAATCAATACATAGATGCATATGTCTATGGGATTGTCAGTCTGCAGGTTTCAATAAACCGTTATTGATTCAAAGCACTGATGAGGAAATAACAAAGATGTTCAGAGAGATTGATAACATCTGCCTAATAACTAATTTACAATGTAACATTTTAAATGCATAGCTTTATGGTTTAATGGAAAATACATAAAATGCAATAAATGCAGGGCATTGAAGTTACTGATGCATTTTAAAATGTTCTTAGCAACCCCTCTGAACTGAATTCTTTTATTATACACTAAATAAAATAGACACTCACACATGACATTGAGCTGAACAGCAGGAGAGATGAGAGTGTGTCCGTCTACAGCACAGCTGTATCTGCCTGAATCCTCTCTTCTCACTGGGTTGAGGAGGAGTGTGTTACTGAGTTTTCTCTTAGTTAATGGCTGTGAGTTTCTGTACCAGATGAATGTGTCTCTGTCAGTCGGAGCGCAGCTGCTTTTACATCTCAGATTGACTGGATCTCCCTCTGTCACTCTCTCAGGAGACTCCACCTGAAGATCTGAACACAACACACACATTATATCTAGTGCTGCTGTCATACACTGATTATTATTCAACATAATGCAGAAGAAGAGATGAAACTCATCAGAGTCACCTGTGACAGTAAGAGTCACTCCTGGATCATCAGTGTATTTTCCATCAGGTTTATCAGTGATGAATCTGAAATAGTACATGTGTGAATCCTTCAGTGTCACATCACTCAGTCTGACGTTGCAGTTCTTCTGTTTATCTCCCAGATACTGAAGCCTCTGATGGTATTCAGGGTCCTCAGACAGATCTGGAGGCTCTTCATCATCTATTACCAGTGTTTTGGTCCAGAACACTTTCTTGATCTTATATACAGAAGGGTATGTATAAGTGCATCTCATTATCACTGTTGAGTCCTTTAGTGCACAGATGTGTGAAGGAATGTAACTCACACCCCACTCAACATCAACCCACGGGCTACAAACTCCTGAAACACATTAAAGGGATAGTTCACACAAAAACGATAGTTTCATAATTACTGACCCCTCGTGTTCATTACATTCTTTTTTTTACACATTAAACACATTAAAAACATTAATATAATCATTATAGATTCACATATTTAATATTGTACATTAATTCCAATCAGAAGAATTTAAACATTTATCTAAAGTTATTATTCTTTTTAATTTTAGCTCTGACTGCCTTTATTTTTTAACTTTATTTGGATGATTTTTCTTTCACAGAAATTTGTTTGTGAAAGGGGTTTTAACAGGGGGTCCGCACTCATGATTTGAAAGAAAGACTTTGAAAAGTGACTAAAGAACAATAAAATCTTCTCCAGCATGAGCGACTCACCGTGAATCATGAGCAGAAACACCAGAGGAAGAGGAGGAGCCTTCATCAGTGACATCACTACAAGAACAACAACACAGGATCACACACACAGTGAGCATTATAAAAACAATCTTTAGCTTTAAAAACATTTCCATAAACAATTTTTCATGGAGAATATTTCCTTTTGATTATGTGAGTGGTTTCTACAACAGTAAATAGACTATAGACTGACTATATTCACTCAGTAACCAGCGTAACTCTTACCGTGTTCTGGCGAGTCTCTCAGGCGTTACACTGATCAAATTCTCATGGTTAACAGTGTTTTCAAAATGCTTGCACAAACAGTAAATGTTTCTTCCTCTTTCTTCACTCATGCCCATACAAGCAACTTAAGACAACTTTTCATCATGATCCAATGGCATTTATTGATATCTAAAAAGTAATTAAACTCAACATGTTTAACAATATGAAGAAGTTTGTCCACCACTTTGATTGGTCTAGTACAAAGATTTATTAACATCTAGGACGTATTTACAGTTTCACTTGAATTCACATTTCATTTCATTCACAATCACATTTTAAGATTAAAGGGATGTTCAGATATAAATGGAATAAAAATAAACGTGTTTTTTTTTTTTTTACTACGTTTTTATAGTCTTTCTTCCTGGAAACATTTTCTGAGGAATTATTGAGCAAGACACTCAATATAGGCGGAACTTATATTGAGTAAGACTGGATGTCGATACTTTGACCACAGACAGACAAGTTATATTTTGACATCCTTGAGGGAATTTTTGCCTTCAGTTTATTGGCGAAAAGAATAGCGACAGGAAGTGGTGGGCAGTCGCGGTGGGAGGGACAGGAAATGACCTCATCCAGAATCAGTTCACACACACATAAGCGCCAGCCCGTAATGAAGAACACATGCACAGCCCAATGTGTCTCAATGTACGAATGTGCATTACTTTGCATTGTCTCAAAGTATTATCAAACAAAACGGAGGCTAGCTCGACCCTCTTCCTCATCCCGTCCCCTCCCTCCTCCCTCCTCCCTCCTCCTCCTCCTCCTCATCCCGTCCCCTCCCCCTCCCCCCGGTGCTTCCTGAAACAGTCATGAACAATTTAGAAAAACCAAACTGGATTTACCCTGTCCAGCAGAAACAGAGCCTCCTGAATGTCGGATCGGAAGCCCTTCTGCCAGCGGAGTTCTCGACACCTTTTGAACGCTTTTCCGATGTAAATTCGGGACTTTGTTCCTTATTTTCTCTCTTCTTTGTTATTTGTTCATCGGAACGTCGTCTCTTTGGTCGTGTGTCTGCCGTATCAAAATTCTCAAGAATATACATTTTAATGTTAGTCGTTGTTAGGACATCTCTCCTCTAGCTAACTTCCCTTTTCATGCTTCTCTCTCCTCCACCCCCCACACCCCCCTTCATGTGCACACGCACTAGCCCCCCACCCCCCACATCATTCTTGTCAGTTATTGGCTGGAACACTGTTTGTTATGTTTCGTGGTCCAGGCTGGGCCAGTTTGTTTTTGTTGCCGTTTGTGGAGCCTGGGCTGTCTACAGAGACCGCGTTTATTTACAGTGTGTTCAGGGGACAGGCAGCTAGCGGATAGTGAGGAGATGTTTGCTGGATGTGACAAAAAATCTTTTGGCCTAAAAAACGTGTGACATCGCTTAGAGCACCTTTAATATTAATCCAGCTATCACATTTAGTAGGCTACTCTGAGTTAGGTCTTCAATGACCCAGAAATGACCACACACAAACATGAATTTGGTAAAACTGATATGGGCTTTTTATTTGCTTACAGAGAACACATAAAGTCAAAAGTTCAAATGATTTTAAGAAACAATTACCAAGCCAGTGACATCACAAAATGTTTTTAGTCTCACTAAACACGTGTTGTTGGTTCTTGGCTCTTTCCTTTGTATTCTGCTCTTGTAATGAGAAAAAGACACTGCGTTCACTGACGTCTATTTACCTGATTTAATGAACAATAAATAACTGAGTGAATTAGCATGCTAAATTGACAGCCCTACTCTCAGAATATTGTTTCATTGTTTTGGCCTTTGTCTTCATGATGGTCTCGTTCACTCATTTGACACGGCTGTAGATCACAGGCGCCTCTTCCACAGTCTGCACATTTGATCGCCTAAAGAACAACAAATAAAACAACAATCATGTTATGGATCAGATTGCATGATGATAAAAGTCATTAAACAATTCAGATGTTTCTGAAACATCAGTGGGACACAAAGTTATTAAGAAAAAAAATTCCAGATTTAAAGAACTATAAATGCTCCTTTCATCCACATGAGGGTGAGTAGACGGCAGATGTTTTATTTCTGCGTGAACTGTCTCTTTAAGCTCGTTCTTCTCACCTCAGGACAGAATCAGGCTGACCAATCCTGATATTGTTGTAGTGGCTTTCATTCTCCTCTGCTCTCTTCGTCTGTTTGTTTCTGTGATGTTGGACAGTTGCGTACTGGATCTTCTCAGTCTCTCTGCATTCAGGAGCATTTGCGGCTCTTCTGGGTTTGCTGGAAGTAACACTGGCGTACTGAGCGTCATCACAATCGGCTGATTCAGAAACATGAACGTCTCTCCCTGTTACGGTAGAGTGCAGATTGTCCTGAAACAGAAGAAAATTAAAGGGGTGGTTGATTATTATTTGATTATTATTTCACTTTTCTAACTTTAGTTAGTGTGTAATGTTGCTGTTTGAGCATAAACAACATCTGCAAAGTTACAACGCTCAAAGTTCAAAGCAAAGGGAGATATTTTCTTTAACAGAAATGGCTTTTTAAGGACTACAACAAACGGCTGGTAGAGACTACACCACATTCCTCTCGGGTTAGTGACATCACCAACCCTAAAATTTACATAAACCCCGCCCCCTGAACACCATTTATAGATTATCATGACAGAATATGCTAATCAATGACTAGAAGATAACTACACATAAGCTACATAAACTCATCAACTAACCATTCAGAAATGTCCTGTTGCTTCTACATGTTGTCACTTCTTCTTGAGTCCGGTTTGAACATAAAAGGCTAAAAGTTAAAAAAATTTCAGTGTGTGTCTATGTGAGGTAAAATGACACCAGCTCTTGAAGCTCCGCCCCCTGTGCCGGGAGCTGCAGCTCATTTGCATTTAAAGGGACACACACAAAAACGGTGCGTTTTTGCTCACCCTCAAACAGTGACAATTTTAACATGCGATATAAAGATATCTGTGGGGTATTTTGAGCTAAACCTTCACACACACACTCTGGGGACATCAGAGACTTATTTTACATCTTGTGAAAAGGGCATTATACCACCCCTTTAAATATTATTTATTATTCACATTTAAGGGCTGTACACACAGAACACGTTTTTCCATTTCAGTGCTCTACTTTTCATTGTTTTTCTATGTAAACACGTGCTAGACGGACGTGTTTGACCATAAACACGGCACTCAAATTAAAAGTCGATAAACTTTCTTTGTTTTTTTTTGTCTCGTTCCACTGACTTGTTTCTCACGTTCTGTGTGAATGGCCCCGTCTAACTAGACTATTTACATGTTGTGTCCAGAAGATTTACCTGTTTTTCAGTGAGGTCAGTGAGGTCTTCAGCTTTAGCAACTCTTCGTTTTCTCCTGATTTAACAGACATTAAACATGTAAGCTGCATTTTAAAGATTAATTACTAATCACATCACATGAGGCATTTACACCTGCACTAGTCTGAAAGAGAATTGCATTCACTCACTGTAATTGAGAATGATTTTAATCAAACTTACATTATAAACAGAATGATGATGATGACGATGAAGAATCCTAAACACGCCACAGTGATCCCCAACCCGACGGGCCAGCCATGACCACGATGCACTGAAAGATGAAGAATTTGAGTTCAGATTAACTCTCAAAACTGCATAACTGTCTTGAACTCTTTATAAAATAAAACCTTCATCTGTGACAGTTACAGCGTCTGATCTCTGAGATGTTGATTGTGAGCCTGACAGCAGAAGCGTCCACTCTGTATTAGGGATGGGAATCGCTAGGCATTTCACGATTCGATTCGATCGCGATTCTGAGGACTGCGATGATAAAATAATTATCGATGCATCTTTTTTTTTTCTATACAGATTTTCTTTTTTACTCACTGTGTGACTACTTGGTACTTTTAAAACAAAGTATTTGTAATGATCCATAATGAATTTACTTCCAATATATTTTATTAATTAAACAAATGGAAGTGATTTGGCAATAAATGTTGCAATAGAGTTTGTAATTCGCTATGCGTTTTCCGAGTTGGGTGAAAGCTTCTAAGGCTGTCCTGGTTTTAACATCAGCGCTGTTTGATCTGACATGTGTGGGTTATAATAGAATTTGAATGCTTCCAATTAGATCTCGCTGCGATATTATTAATTCTGCTGTGAATTCGAACACTTTCTCACTGGATCTCCCAGTGCTGTGTAATAACAGTGTCGCGTGATTGCGATCGGCCCACGAGTAAACCTGTTCTGATCTCGCGCTGCGCTAAACGGTCTGCGCGCCACAGCTCAAACGAATAGCCAGTTTCATTTCACTTTTGGTTCGTTTGCCATTTGATGTTTCTCATATGTAACAGAAGTTGCAGTTCTTATCAACTGGACAACGTGGTGGTCACACCAGTGTGACTTCTTGTTGCCATTTGGTCGCAGTCTGGATCTCTACTTGCATAAAGTGTGGCTCTTGTCCAGGTGCTTTTCCCTTCAACTTCATAAAGCCAAAGTTACCCAGCAAGCAAAAAGTCGTCTATTAGACGTTGAATAGACGTAAATCTTCAACGTCTAATTACGGTCCGCTTAAGGTTGAAAATGAAAATTGAAAAGACATCAAATTTGTCCGACTTTTCAACGTTGAAAACAGTCGATGCCTATTGACAATTGTCAATTCTAAAGTCCCAACACATTAACATGCCAAATAACATTTTAGATTAACATATGAATAAAACAAAGCTTTAAAGAGAGAATAGCTTTATTATACTTAAAACAGCACATTTTAAATAGAATATAGTGCAATAAAACACAGATTTCACATTCCAAGAGTCAACACAAAACACAACTCAGAAAATTTACACTACAAATGTTCACACTTTGCGACCTCCACCTCCAGCTCTCCCGGGAGTGTTTAAGTGTCTCAGCCATAGCAGCCGTGATTTCAACTTCTGTAGCAGTTTTACTCCACTTCATTACTGCAGCTGCAAAAGAAAATATATTAGATGGTGCATAAATAAACCAAAGCTGAAATTAATCTGGCTATCTATGATGTAACATAACTAAAAAATAAATCACAAACAGTTAAACCTTAATGGCTTATTAATATCCGCATTTTGGGAATTTCACACAGATAGATAGGTGTGTACACGTGGTAGCTAGCCGCATAATGTCTAGCTAGTACGTTTACACAAAAAAAATTCAGGTTTGGTTGAAATAAGGTAAACGTTTATAATGTTACACTTATTTTGCCATCATAGCTAATTATTTTATCATAGCTACTTACTTTACACAGCTGCTTTCTGGTGTGAAGAGCTTTCTGGCGGTTGGCTTGATGATGGGTGGAAAAATACAGAGCGCGCACTTCCTCTGCTGCATGCATGTTCGCGCGCGCGCCTCATTTGCTTCTTCTTCTTTCGGTTTTATGGCGGTTGGCAACTAACTTTAATGGTGCATTACTGCCGCCAGCTGGGGTGTGGTCATTCTTTCCAAGTATGAATCCTCATTGCACGTAGTTTCAATGTATTTTTTTATAACTTTGACGGAATATGTAAAACTCTTTAAATTTATTTGAGATAATAATGAACATGGTTTGGTAGTTTGTTTTCTCCGTTGTTTTAGCATGTATGTGGCAGGGCTAATGAAATTCTTCCTGCCTGCATGTAGTTGGTTAGTCCACTCGTTGAGTTTCGTCCTATCAGTGGGCTGTAGCAGCATATATAAATGGGCTGGCTATGGTGTCACGAGTCACCGCCCCTTCCCGGGTCGTCATTCGGTCGCCATCCAGGTATGTTGTGTGATGTTAGCTGGGTTGTCTATGGTATAATGTAGCTAACATTAGCCTATTTTCAGAGTGGCGTGCGAGTTTCCTGCGGCTGGCAGTTTATTGAGGTTGTCCCTCCTCTGGTAGGTGAAGTCATATTGGTTTTACACTTTGTATCCACTTTGTATTGTAGCAACATTTTTGTTGTGTACAGTCAAAGGTTGGAGTGAGAAGTACGGCCAGTATGAGTGTTTACACTTCAATATGGAAGTGCTTAGTTTCCGCTGGCACACGCTGTCCTCCCGATCGACTGGACGAGCCCTCAGTCTGCATGTATGCGTTTATCTGCCTAACTGGTTTGGTTCCCAGGGATCGTACCCATAAGGTATGTGATTTAAGTCATTCTCGCCTGTGTCGCGTGGCGATCTTTTGTCGATTTTAGTAATTGTTCGTAGTTAATTCGTCTGATTGTTAACTTGTAATTTTATAGAAGCATCAAGTACGGATTGGTGGCGTCTGCCTGGCCGATTAGCTTTCTTGCGGATGGACTGCGTGGAACTACTGTCCGAAGGCGCTGTTGCTTTGCTGTTGACAATTGGACCGACATCGTTGTCTTTCGTGTTTGTGTATTACGTGTGTGTGTGTGTATGCGCGTGTGTGGTTGTGGTTTATATATTTTTCTTTTGTATTATTTTTTTTGTATTTTGATTTAGAATTTGTAAGGTTTAAATTGAAAAGTGCGAACACCTCGATTCCATTCGTTGTCTCCGTAAAGTGACAATTTTGAGTGCTTCAATTGTGACAATTCTGAGTGTGTTTCAACTGACAATTCTGAGTGTAACTTCATTCTGTCGTTACAGGAGCTGAGTGCGTAAAGCAGGGGCGGATTGCTGGTGGTCTTTCTCACGAGTGCTGTGTCATGAGTGGTGCCATGTGTACTTGTGTGAGTGTGTGTGTGTGCACAGGTGTACGGGAAAGGTGACTTGTCGTGGAGGCCTTATGGGCCCTTTATCCCCTGCTCTGCCTCGGCTCCTCTGTCGCTGACCTCTCAGGTTGCTCTGTGTGTCTTGTTGAATAGTGACATTGTCGTGTCTATAAGTGTTGTTGATTGTGTTTTGTGAATTTTATATAAAGTATTTATCTTATAAAGATAAATCTATCTTTATAAGATAAATACTTATAAAGTATTTAGATTTATCTTTATAAGATAAATCTTATAAAGATAAATCTTTTATTATTTATTTATAATAAAATTTATATATATTTTCGTATCCACGTCTCCTGCCACTTTACTGTGAACGAACCTGTGTTGTCTTAAAGCAGAAATTCCATTGTATTGTCCCTGGCAAGATTCCAGGGTGGCGTAGTCGCTAGTCGATCTCCTCCGATTTCTCGCCCCGCTACATGTATAACAGGCTATCCTAGCTGTCTTAGATTATCAGTTGAAAACATGTCTTGGATGATCAGTTGAAAACAAGTAGTCAAACAGTCCGGCCGAAACTACTTAGTTGAAATCACGTCGTAAACCAGTCCAAGGCGGACCGACTTATTTTCAACCATATTTCAACGTTGAAAGACGGTAATTGTTTACTGGGTACGCTATTTTAACGCAGAGGGCGCCGGCCGGATTTCTCGCTCCACCATCACGCGTCTCTGTTATGCGCACACCACAGACTGTCCGGGCGCCTTTGCGTTCTGTCAATATTACGTTATCAATTAACATTTAGAAATTCAATTTTTGACAATTGTGATTCGATTCAGAATCGTCCGGATCGCGATGCATCTTAGAATCGATTGTCCAACGATTGAAACTCTGTCCAGAGCTGAGGGTTTATTCTCCTTAAACCAGCTGAAGTTCAGAGTCAGCTGGGGATCTAATAACAATTATTAGATTATTATTATTATTATTTTTTATCTTATTACACATTTAAAAAAATACTAATATGGACTGAATTTATCAAAACAGAAAATTTGCATCTAATGTTTTATCATGAACTCACACATGACGTTTAAAGTCACAGTATCAGAGTATTTCTCTCCATGTTCATTGCTGGACTTGCACTTGTATTCTCCACTGTCATCAGAGCTGATCTTTGAGATGCTGTAGATTCTTCCAGATCCTACAAGTGTTCCTCCTTTAATCCAGCTGATTTCTGCAGGAGGGTTTGAGTCACTGCTGCACTTCAGAGTCACTGAATCTCCCTCCACTATTACACCAGATGGACTGATGGAGATCTCAGCATTCCCTGGAGGATCTACAGGAGAAATATATAGCATCACCCGTCACTCACCCCACCAAACACTTCTATTTCTGTTCTTACATACAGTTAATACGGGCAGAATTTAGCATAAACAACAGGAATCCATGGATCCTTGTGACAACAGGTCATGTCACTTATTAGGAAATATCCAAAACAAAATAAACAGTACTTTTGTGTGTGTGTGGTAGTCAGTAAATCAGTGCTGGATAGATTACTTACAACCTATAGTCAGTTACTGATTCCAAATTCCAAATCAAAAATTGTAGTTAGTAACATAATTGTTAGGTGTGGCTATAGAAAGCGCTAGTGATGTTCGGTTCATGAACGAATTGTTCTTTTGAGCCGGTAGGAAGTAACAGGTCGAGCTGGTTCATTAATCAAACTAAACCTGAACTTTAGTTCCGGGTTAATGACGCAAAACACACAAGCCAAAGTAGCATGTCCCACTCAAAAAGACCCAAATGAGCCGGTTCAAAGATTCGGCTAGTTCGAAAGGTGGATCGGACAGCGCACTGAGCACTAACGATAGGTCCCAAACTGGCATCGGAAGAAGGCGGGGAGGATTAAGCCGCCTCGCCCCCCGGAGAAATTCGATATCAGGGGGTGCTTCCCCACTGAATGGCCATCTAGCATGTCACGAAAGGCGGCGATAGCGGCCACGTATACTTTCACTGTAGACGGGGAGCTGCCAGCGTCCAGGCGTTCCTGCAGGAAGGTCAGAATAGTGGAGATATCACAACCCTTTGGGTCTTCCCGTTTGTCAATACACCAGTTAGCAAACACCTTCCATTTCAGAGCGTATAAGCGTCTCATCGAAGGGGCTCTAGCCTCTGCTATTGTCTGCAGCACTCGCTGTGACTCGCATTGCAGGTCCCACAGCTCTGGGCTGGGGTGCCATATGGGGCCCCTCACCTGGGATAAAAGGTCCCTTCTCAGCGGGACTCGCCACGGGGGGAGCTGCGACATGTTCACCAGTTCCGGGAACCATGGCTGGTTGGGCCACTTGGGCGCTACCAGAATCAACGCACATCTCTCTTTCCTGATCTTTTGCAGCACTAGCGGCATTATTTTGACCGGGGGAAATGAATACTTCCGCCCCTTGGCCCAGCGGCTCGACAGTGCATCCCCTCCCAGAGGAGCCGTTGTCAGTGAGAAGTACAGAGGGCAGTGGGCGTTCTCCTCTGAAGCAAAGAGGTCGATCTCCACCTCACCGAAGAGATTCCAGATCATATTTATAGTTTGAGGGTGTAGTCTCCACTCTCCGTGCACAATGCCAACCTTGGACAGCATGTCCGCGCCACAATTCAAACTGCCCAGTACGTGTACTGCTCGGATCGAAAGAAGTAACCAATCAGTCCATGAGAGCACCTGCCTCGCTAAGCCCTGCAGGGATTGCACTCGGTTTTGCAACCAGTGCTGCAGAGGTCTCATGTGCAGCAAGCCCAGTCTGCAAACGGAGGCTGCGGCTGCCATCAGACTAGGGATGTCCAGATCCGATCACGTGGTTTCAGACTCGATCGGAATAGGACGTTACCTCCCGATCAGGACTCGGATATATATGTATATATTCTCATTATTTTTTAACACATCTATAGTTATGCGGTGGCACAGAGTTAGAATCCACACAGAAACAGCAACGCGTGCGGCATGACATCACTTTGTTGCAAAGACGTATGATGTGTAAACTAACCAAGTGAAAGCGCTCACTGTCTCCTTCAAGCGCTTGCTCTCTGTGGCGTCTGTCGTTGCTATGCAATCATGAACTGCGCTCTCCATGATGACAAGGAAGTATCAGCAAAGTAGATTTCTAGCCCTTGCATTAGCTTTACTGCTAGATATATTTATGGAGATGAAAAATAATAAGTCGCCCTGTACAGCTATGATCAGCTGTTCGGCCGAACATTCAATGTTGTTACGCTGTAAGCTGATCAGTTGGTTCGTTGCTGCCGTACTCTATTACTCGCACACCATAAAGAGCAAAAAAAACCTGATCGGGACATCCCTACATCAGACCCAGTAGCATCTGAAATGTTTTCAAGGGGATGGCCCTGCCTTGAATGAAGAGGGCTAGTGTATTGTGAATGGACTGGATCTGGACTGGATCATCGTGCGCGTGTCCAGAATCATACCCAGGAATGTAATCGACTTCCGTGTCACCTGGTGTCAAATGGGCGAGGAGCCTGCGTCTGTGTTCCTCGAGAGCGCTTCTCGTTTGAGCGATGACTAGCTAGTTGTCGAGATAGTTCAGAATGCACATTCCACTGAGTTCAGGGGTGCGAGCACTGCATTCATGCACATTGTAAACACGCGGGGGGCTAGAGCCAGCCCGAACGGCAACACTTTGAATTGGTATGCGACACCTTCGAATGCAAAACGCAGAAAGCGCCTGTGATGCGGGGCTATCTGAATGTGAAAATATGCATCCTTCAGATCCACTGCAATGAAGTAGTCCTCGGGCTGAATATGCGCAAGGATTTGCTTCACCGTAATCATCTTGAACGTGCGTTTCGCAAGCGCTTTGTTCAGTAATCTCAGATCCAAGATGGGACGCATAGCTCCATCCTTTTTCGAGACTAGAAAATAACAGCTGTAAAACCCGCAATTTCTCTGTTCCCCGGGCACTATCTCTACTGCCTGTTTGGCCAGGAGGGAGGAGATTTCTGCCCGTAGCAGTGGAGCGCTCTGTTCTGATACCTCTGACATAATCACGCCGCCGAAGCAGGGTGGTCTGCGAGCGAACTGAAGCATATAGCCGTATTTTACAGTGTTGATTACCCAATCTGACACAGCTGGGAGTGTCAACCACGCGTTCAGGTGACTCGACAGAGGGGGCATTAACCCCCTGGGGTCGACAATCACGCCGCCGTGATTTGCTCGCTTTTTTTCTTATCAGTTCAAACGAGACTCCAAATACTCTGTTGACTTTGATCTTACAAACCAGTTTCATACATCAATCGATCCTGTTAAGTGTGTATTATTTTTGTTTATACTCACAATAAAAACAAAGTGTTGTGCTTTTTGCCAAATAAAGAAAAATAAACATGATGTGAGTTCTGCTTTCTCTCTGTCAGTGAAGTCAATTCTGAAACGCGTCCGAAAATGAACAATAACTCAGCGAATACTCAGTCAAACAGGCATACAGACACACAGGCATGAAGCTTGAATTCTCTTCTTTTAAATGAAGTATTTTTTATAAAAAACAAATATTCTCAGTTTATGTAATCTGTATGAAAAGAGAGAGATGTCAGTCGTTCTCATCTCAGCTCATTATGTTTTAATCTGACCCCACCCACGGAGAGCGCGCGCTATTCAAACGCAAATGACTGAGGCAATCCATGCAAACTGTGAACGCCCCCATATCAGCTCGCGAAAACACATCAAGTTTATTCAGATCATTGTACTTGTTTACACCGTCTCGCGGCGCTATACTATCGTAATAATAATAATGGAAAATGTACCTCAGAAGTGCTGGTATTTCGAGGAGCAAGGGATCCTGAGCTATGGAATACTGTAGTAAGTTTTTTTCATTCTCAAGTGAATCGTGTTTCTGTGTGTGAATGAATGAACGGCAGAGATGCGTTGTTTACCACAACTCGCAAAAAGACAGTTTAAATTTGAATCGCGTTTCTGTGTGTGAATGAATGATCCGCTTTTAGCAAACTGTATTGCTATACTGAGATGAGTAAAAATCGACTGAAATATGTTGAAATAAAATGTATTTGTATAAGCAACGTATTAAACTGCAAATTAACATTTATATTTCTTATATAAACGAAAACTATGTTACAGACATATGAAAGACAACATTTCGTTGACTAGTTTTGGATAGATTGTACATTTTTACTGTAAAATATCTGCCACCTCAAATAAGCTTTTGTTTGCCAATTTTTGCTCATATGTTAAATATAATATGTTTTGTCAAAAATAAAATAATCAAATAATATGTTATAGTGTTTATTCCAATGTAGCCTAGGCTATATTCAAAGTAATGAATCCTTAACTTTGAAATATGTATGATAAAATGTATACTTTAGTTTTTACAAAGAAAGATTACACTTGAATTGTTGTTGTAATTGTAACCTTTTTAACAAAAAAATATATTTACAAGGTAGATGTAAACAAACTATTAAAAGGTAAATATAAGCCTTTTCTTTAAATCATTTTTATTGCGTTTTATTAGTGACAAATTTGGGGAGAGGATACATATTCCAAAACTGAAAATACAGTATGAGAATTAACTGCACAATTACTAGACATGTTTTCCTTGGATATTATACAATTTGCAAGCACAATTTGTGGAAAAATAAAAAAAAATTAGATGCTTCCAACTGTGAACCAATTTGGTAGAATATATATATATATATATATATATATATATATATACACATATATATACATATATATATACATACATACATATTGCTCTTGCATTCTTTCTTGTGGCTCAGTGACACACCTGAATGAATGGCTCATTAAGTATGCGGGCCCCATTGTCTCCTCAGGTGCGAACCACTAAATATGCATGATGGTGTTGGATCGTTGACGCCCACTCGCATATTGCCTTTCCAAACAGAAAGTGTCTTGCAAAATTTAAATCAATGTATTGTTTTATGTGAATGATTAAGCAGGATGATTTTCAGATCATTTTGAAGAAAAAACTCGACAACATCCATTAGTCAAAAGGCGACAACATCCATTAGTCAAAAGTCTTGTGGACACATATTTAGTATGTGTTTTGTGGCCTTATTTCAGAAACTTTATTTTTTATTTTTTTCAATAACCATGCATAAACATTATTCTCTCAAAAATACAAACATGTACATACATGTTGCTCACATATTATGGTAGCCCTGTTTGTGCTAAATAGAGTGTAATTACACCTTTGCCATTAATATGTTTATAAGTAGGGATGGGACGGTATGAAAATTTAATATCACGATTATAGTGACCAAAATTATCGCGATTATCAATATTATCACGGTTTTGTTAAAACGAGATGAAAGTCTTTCAAAAAGAGTTGATCATCACGCTGAAGACATTTCAACAAGTTTTATATTTGAACATCAACAAACAACAAATAAAACAAGCAGCTCTATGCACTTTTTAAAGCAAGATTCTATTATGTGGCATTTCCTTCCTTATAATGACGGTCGTCAATAGCAACGCATTATAACACCACGCACATCCATTGTAATGGCCGCCTAGTGTTAAATAGTGTTCATGACATGAATGTTGATGTGCCTTTAAGATAACTTCTTCTATGGCGTACGTTATTGTATGCATGCTGTTTTTATGTGACCGCGCACGCACAGTGAGAGTGAGATTGCTCGCGCAACGGAAGATGACTTTTAGAGTGTGTTTTATTTTACCTTTTAACATTTGCTCTTCGACATGTATGTGAAGAGTGTGCTTAACTGAGAGAAAACATCTATAAAAGTCTCGTGGAACTACCAGTTCATTTGCACTGTCTTGTATCTGGGCAGTATTCAAACTCTCTGACAGACGTTACACCATGTATCACAATGGACGCGCTCTCTCGTTTCATTCAAATACAACTTGCCGTCTTGCGTCTCAGTTTTTAATTGTATTGAAAATTAAATCAGAGTTGATTTATTGTTTACAGAGTTTGATCATATTGTTGTGATCATCTTGTCTGAACGATTGTATTGTACGATGTACATAATGGATTTATAAACAGCTAAGATTTAAAACATTAATCTCAATTCAATGTCCCCGTAATTATGTGGTAAAAAAAAAAAAAAATCGGTGTAATAAGTGTATAATGAATATAAATTATTATCCCTTAAATGTCACATAGTCTTGTTTGAACTTGTTTGTTCGTCTTTGGCTCAAAGCCACTTGCTGCGAACTTTTCTTTGCGGAAGCTTCACGTTTATTTCAAGTGATTGATATAAAATAGTTCAACTTAAAACAACATTTTATGCCCAATTATTTCCCTGGTATTGAGGTCAAAGTTAACTTGCCTTGCGTTCGCTATACAACAGTGGGTAATGGTCACACAAGACGACTCGGCTACTTTTTCTTGTGCATGTTAGAGCTGACAGGGTGACCATCCTCGATTAAGTTTCCCTCAGGACTTTTTGTTAAAGCCAAAATATGACCACACCTCAGAATTGGTTTAAAATGCTGAAAAATCTCCCGAGCACAGTCACTGCCTTCCGCAATTCCTTCTTGAATAAAAAAAACAACAACATTGCGCGCTGCGCCTGCGTCAGACTGTTGCTGGCTGAACAGGATCTAAAATCGCGATAATCAAACACGGTTTTAATGATAATTAAATTTTAAACGATATTACTAACCGTCAGTACATTTAATCGTGGTTTATAGTGAAACCGGTAATCGTCCCATCCCTATTTATAAGCAACTGAAAAAAGCACAAATGTCAGGGCATGTCAGAAAATCTCAAGGACCCCAAAAACACCTTAGACCCCAGAGGGTTAATGCATTCTGCGGCGGGGGCTGCGCGTCAGCCGGCGGAGAAGCATTGACAGCTATATTAATGGCCAGTGACTCGTCAGTGGCTCTTTGCACGGGGACACACAGTCACATCCTCGGGTTGTCCCGGGCTTCCGCTCTTTGAAGCGTCTCCCGGAGGAGACGGGTAATAGTTAGGGGAGGAAAAGAGCTCTTTTGCTGAGACATGTAATGCTTTTTGTTTATTGAAACAGAACACAGCGGTTTCATAACATTTACACAAACATTCTCTGCTTTCTCCGTTGGTTGCCGAGGGAACTCTGAGCGGGAACAAGCTGTTTTCGCTGCAGGTCCGCTGTCGTGCACGGACCGTGCTCTTTTCCTCCTGGCACGAATATCAGGAACGCTGCTCCTTGTCTGCCGGTCACCCTTGGCTGCTGGAAGCTGGTTTTGCGACGAAGCGGCGGTTCAGGCTCGTGGCGCTCTCTCGCGCTCTGGGACGCGCGTGCGCCTAGCGTATCCAGCTGAACGCTGAGCTGAGGACGATCTAGACCTCGCTCTAGGGGGGGACCGAGACCATTTTGGTTGAAGATGCGGCATTATCTTAGACTGTTTCAAGGTCTCTGCGTACTTCTCCGAAAAAGCCTCAACCGCGATGCCAAAAAGACCCAGCGGGCTTACCGGGGCGTCCAGGAGCTGCTGCTTCTCTGCATAACGCATCTCGGTCAGCGTCAGCCACAGATGGCGGTGCAGAACCACGAGGCTGATCCGCCGCCGTGCACAGCTTCCTGAGGGACTCGGGGTCCGGGCCTTCCTCGTCCAGGGACCCTAAGAGTTTGGAAGATCTGCAGGATTGCCATCGTGTGGAGGGCAGATGCTGCATGTCCAGCCGAAATATATGCCTTCTCAGCGATGTGGGCAGTGGCTCGACATGGCTTTGAAGGCAATGAGGCGGTTTTCCATCCAGGAGAAGGACACAGGTGGGCCGCGACGGCGTCCTCGACGGGAGGCGGTCGAGTGTAACCCAATTTCCCCGCCCCTTCCACTGTCGTCAGCAGCTGGGTACCCTGTGCATGGGCTCGGGCTGAGGGAGGGGAGCGCCATGACCGGGTGAGCTCCTCGTGGAGATGAGGGAAAAACGTCTTCACGGGGTGTCGTCCTCACCATATCTGAAAGAGACAATTTCCCGCGCTTCCTTCGGAGGGCCGTAACTAGCCTCAGCGTAGGGGAGAGGTTCTGACACGTGAGGGCGGCGTGGGCGTTGGGCCGACGCTAACTCCTCAACAGAGTCCATTGACGGAGCTTTCTGCAGTCTCCCGGTCCGCGGCTCGACGGTGGCGGGCGGAGGAGAGGCAGGAGTCATAAGGCCACCGTTACGGGTAACGGCCAGCCTTGCGTGAAGGATCTTGTTCCTCACAGGCTCGACAACCTGATCCTTCGAGCGACCCAGACACAGCACACACTGCTCGTGTGCGTCCGGGAAGTTGATTGGACCACCACACATGCGGCAAAGAGACATTTTTTGTTTTGTTGGTTTCCTAGCAAAAAATCTGCCGGAACGCGAGAGGGGATAATTCCACGTTGTCCACTCTGTTTGTGTGAATCCACAGCGAAATCAGGCTCCAGGTGGAGAAGAAAGATTCTGAGGTTTTTTGGCGCCCGACATCACCTATATTGGAGGCTGCCAGCCAATCAGGTGAGGGCGCGGGTGCCATTGGCTATTTGCAAGCAAAAGAGTTATTCAATTCAGGCTTCAGCATTTAGAGGAAAATGGATTTCCCCATACGAGGGAGCGACTCGATAAGGGAACTAACAATTACAGGGAACTCATATAAACAGGATCAGAACCAAAAAAAAAGAAACTGAACATAACCCCGAACAGTAATCAATCACATTACTCGCATTACATTGTTTATCACATTAATTTGAATAAGATATGCTTGGTATAAAGTTACTACCCAGCTCTGATTGTATTATGCAACACAGTTCTTTTTTCAAACATTTGTTGCATAATACTGATTACCACACACAATTAAAAGTTGTATTATTGTATTGTATTTTAGTTTTGTTTTCTTTAAAAAAGAGAATAAAAAAATGGCAAGGAACTTACAATAGAAGTGAATGGGGGCTAATTTTGGAGGATTTAAAGACATAAATGTGAATCTTAATATTTAAAGCATTTACAATCAGTATTTGAGCTTTAAAGGTGTTTAAACCATTATTTGAACAGCTGTTTTAGTGTGTTGTGTTTATGGCGTGGCGTTGCCATGACAAGGGAGTTGTAAAATTGAATATAACTGAATATAAACATAAAATGTTACAATCAAACATATTGTTCATGTTTTGTGACTGTACTATTGAAACAGTGAGCATTTAAATGTTTTAAAGATTAGCCCCAATTACTATCATTTCTAAAGAAAAGGAGGGACGAGTGAACTCTACTGGCTTTGGAAAGAAAACACACTCACACATGACATTGAGCTGAACAGCAGGAGAGATGAGAGTGTGTCCGTCTACAGCACAGCTGTATCTGCCTGAGTCCTCTCTTCTCACTGGGTTGAGGAGGAGTGTGTTACTGAGTTTTCTCTTAGTTAATATCATCTGTGAGTTTCTGTACCAGACGAATGTGTCTCTGTCAGTCGGAGCGCAGCTGCTTTTACATCTCAGATTGACTGGATCTCCCTCTGTCACTCTCTCAGGAGACTCCACCTGAAGATCTGAACACAACACACACATTATATCTAGTGCTGCTGTCATACACTGATTATTATTCAACATAATGCAGAAGAAGAGATGAAACTCATCAGAGTCACCTGTGACAGTAAGAGTCACTCCTGGATCACCAGTATATTTTCCATCAGGTTTATCAGTGATGAATCTGAAATAGTACATGTGTGAATCCTTCAGTGTCACATGACTCAGTCTGACGGTGCAGTGCTTCTGTTTATCTCCCAGATACTGAAGCCTCTGACTGTATTCAGGGTCCTCAGACAGATCTGGAGGCTCTTCATCATCTATTACAGGTGTTTTGGTCCAGAACACTTTCTTGATCTGATGTCCTCTAGGGTATGTATAAGTGCATCTCATTATCACTGATGAGTCCTTTAGTGCACAGATGTGTGAAGGACTGTATCTCACACCCCAATCATCATCATCACTGAAAACTCCTGAAACATTAAAGGGATAGTTCACACAAAAATGATTGTTTCATAATTACTGACCCCTCGTGTTCACCCCACACGCTACAAACAACTCCTGAAACACAACATTCACAAGGAAATAATGATAGGAAACAAACACCTATAGATGGACACAAATGCCCATCTGAGAGTTAAAGAGGGCCATAAACATTTATTAAAACCTTTTTTTCTTTACAAAACTGTTGTTTATAAATGAAGAATTACACTTATGATGTGATATGTGTGTAAATACAGCCATCAGACAGAAGGTGATGAAACACAGGAAGCAGAACATTGAACACTGACCGTGAAAATCATTCTCTAAATGTTAGCAGCTTCAGAGTTAGCATTAGATCAGCAAAATCCTGAATAATACAATTTACTTTGGAAGCAACAAATAAATCACAGAAATGTCCCTACATTATAGTAGATATTTTACCAGTGCTATATTTTCCTGGGGCTAACAGCAGGGCTAACTGATCCATGCTAACTAGCCAAAACCGTGTTCTCTTAGTCAGTGATGAACTGGTGTGTGATTTACAGGAGAGACTGACCTGAGATCAGGAGCAGAAACACCAGAGCAAGAGTTATCAGGGACATCACCACAGCAACTAAATCATTACACAACAGAGCAATATGTCATCTTTCATTTCATAAAAACTATAATAACAGCCGTTTATTGCGTTATAAACACTGCAAAACTGATAAAAATACTTTACAATCTTCACTGTTAGTATTTCCACAGTTGAAACTCATTTAAAGACAACGTTAGGAACACACAAGCTCTGGATGTTCAGAGGCTTTTAAGAGAGAAAATCTTTACTAAGTTACTAATGTAACTTCATTAGTTAGACAATATTAATGACTGAACAAGTGCATCTCTCACCGTTGTGTAGTTTCAGCCGCTGCAAACAGACTCAAGGAGAGTAAACTGCAAATGCACGCTGATAACTATTTTATAGTTTTTTCCTTCCTCTTTTTAAAGTATAAGAACTGCCCCATGCCGAGACAGGGACAACCCACATGACACCACTTGCAAATAGAAAAAGATAAAACAGTCTCTCTAAAGCAGGGGTGTCCAAACTCAGTCCTGGAGGGCCACTGACCTGCAGAGTTTAGCTCTAGCCTGCCTCAACACACCTACCTGGAAGTTTCTAGAATGCCTTGATTTTCCTTGATTATCTTGTTCAGGTGTATTTAATTGGGGTTGGAGCTAAACTCTGCAGGACAGTGGCCCTCCGGGAGCAGACATCCCTGCTCTAAAGGATTGGTTAAAAAATATCTAAAAGCACGACCACAGAGCGTACATAACACATATCAAATGCAACTTTCAGTGTGAAGGGAAACTTCCTGTCATGGATGATGGATGAAGGGATGAATGAATGAAAGAAAATGATGGATGGTGTAACATTGAGGATGGCCAGACTTTACCTCCACTGGCCTGAAGAGGGAGCTGTTATTCAGATCATACATCTGACACTGTGTTTGTGATTATTTATGTGCACTAGGGACGTGTAACTCTATAAACACACACACACACACACACACACACACTCTGTCTCGCACACACACACACACAATATTTTCTTCAAAACATCTTCTGTTGAAGTTCTGCAAGAGTTCAATAAATCGATAATTAAATCGTTATGTTCTTATCAGGTTCTGCTCCTCACCGAAGGACAATATCAAACCCAGTGCAGCGACGACAGCAAATCTCATTCAGAATTAATAACGTTGTTTTAACATCAGTGTTATTTTAGAATCATTGAGACACTATTTTTATACACATCAGGGCCATATTCCAGGATGACAATATCAAGATTCATCTTGTCTTGTTTGGTGAGGGGGGTCCACCTGAGAGTGGCATTTCCTTCGCTTCATTTACACCTCAAACTCGACGTCAACGCAGAAAGGGTCACAATAAGAAGTCTGTAAATAAGAATGCCACTGATGAACTGTCTGGTTTACTAAAACATATAACCATCTAAAAATATTGTTCTGAATAAAGAAGTTGCTGTCCATCTCTGTCTCTCTCAAATCACATGAGAGAGCAGTGACAAGGGTCATTGTCCACAAATACAAAGGATCTGTTGTGTCGTCGGAGAACCAGCCACTGACTGGACAGAGTCAGGCTTGTACAGGAATAGCAGGACTACACTTGCTGGGATCAGCAGTTGTACATGTGATATTGAAATAAGCAGTCATGTGCCTTACAGTAAATATGATGAAGACGTCTCAATTCAGACTATAAAAGAAGAGACCTGGACAGGACTCACTCCTTGCAATCTCCAATCCGGAACGCCTGCAGTTTTCGGATGCAAGAAGCTTTAAGCCTAGCTAGTATTTCTCTGTTAGATTAGTGCTCATATTATAATCTGTAACAAGTATTCTTTTCATTTTGATTCTTTTAATAAATATTGTTAAACATTTATTATAATCATCTGACTGGAACTTGGATTTTTGAGTACGTGTCACCTTCTTCTATCTGGATCAAGAAGATCCTAACTGGAGGAAAACGACAGGAGGGTGAGCATTCTTTTTTGATATAAGAATAATCACTGTGAGATTTGATTGATTAAAAAGCCTAGCCAAAGAGGCAGCTTACGACAGGGTATTGTTGTATAGCGAACACGGTTGAAGAGTACCTAAAAAGGTAGACTTATACTACGAAGGGGAAATCTATTATCTTTATAATTTATTATCTTTATAATAGAATACGAATTTGTAGAGACTGATCGCCTAACTCTTAAGGCACGACTAAAGGATAGGCTCTTTAGTTACCGCGGGATTATCTATATGTCCTGGATAGGATATAGGATAATTTGGAACGGTATTAATCGTGAAAACCTTTACAATCTCTTAATGGAAATAAATGTTGTGATGTTTTGGTCAGGATCTTGTATTGTATTGTCGAGTCCAGCACTCTGTAAAGTCTCCTCCAGCACAACCTAAAGACTTTTAAACTCTGGACTCAGAGGAGCCGATCCATGTGTGGAAATGATTCTTCATGCTCCTCCAAACCATTCTTTCACAATCTGAGCCTGATGAATCTTGACATTGTAATCCTGGAATATGGCCATGATGTGTCTTCATACATGTTTAAAAGGAAAAGCTACAAACTCCATCAATTAGGGTTAGAAAAACTGTTGCCAAACATATAACATCCTAGAAACATAATAATCACTGCGATAATGATCCAATCATAGACTCGTAATATATTTGCCTACTTAAATTCAAACAGCGACTTTTTTATTTTTTTGCCAGGCAGTGTATATTATATATTAGCTGTTATCTGCTTATAATTCATAAATTATATTTATTTATTTTAGGATGACTACCAGAGAATAAGGCTTGTGTAGAATAATTGTTCTCATTTAATGTTTTATTTGAAAAGGAATAAAAAGAAAAATCTGTAACGTGGATCCTTTAATACACAGATAAAATGTATAAATTATTACAGAAACAACTCTAAACTCATTTATTAATTACACATTGACTGTTTATTCATGTCACATGAATATAATCCATTACTTTCTGCAAAATGGAAACTCTTACAATGCGTTTCATTTTTCATTGGTAGTTGTGAGGTGGATGTGTCCAGCGATGGGACAAAAGTTAAAGTTTAGCTTGTGCTTCATCTTACTGTGGCGGCTTGCTGTGGCTACAACAGAAATAAGACACACATTTACATAAATCAACACTACAAATGGTACAAATAATCTCAGAAAATATATATTTCTGTCAGTGAAACTCATATAATCCATCTTGTAACAGAAAGAAAAGACTGTTTAGTATCTGTTGAGTTGATTGACTACTGAGGACATTTTTTTATTTTCTGATGAAATTGAGAAGACTTGAGAAACTTACTGACAGATTCTCATATTCAGGAGAGCCCGGCTGGGGAATAGCAGGTCTGGGATGGACAGTCTATGGCAAAAACACATTGATTATTTATTATCTGACTTTTGAATGCACAAACTCTTTTGCACATGTAGTTTTTGATATTTCTCTTACTGTGAGTGTGTCGTAGAGGTCAGATGATCTGGACTGGTCAAGAGCTGCATATGTGCCTTCACTAGGATCAGGTCTGGGATCGTTCTACAGGAGAACAGAGAGAAGGATTCACCATTTTAAATTTAGAAAAAAAAAAAAAAAAAGATTGTAAAAGATTTCAAATTGTTACCATGACAATCAAAAGTGTAATCACTCCACAGTCTCTACTCATAAAACCATGTACAATCCTGAATATATATATGTATATGTATATGTATGTATGTAACGATCACTAGTGAGAGTGCCTGGGATTACCATCAACCAACCCGGACAATCACCACACATCCACAGACTCCATTCCCCATAATCCTCAGTTCAGACTATCATCCATTATCACTTTCACCTGTGTCTCATTACCTTGTTTACTCACCCTATAATAGCCTGGTTTTCACATTCATTCTCTGCAAAGTCTTGTTTAGTGTTTGTACTGCAATTCTGAGCGTTTGTCTGTTATTCCCGTATTCTTGGTTTTGATCTCTGCCTGTCCTTGAATTTTCCTTTTTGCCTGTGACCCCTGTGACCCGTGACCCTGTGACCCCTGCGACCCCTGTGTCGCCTGCGACCCTGTGACCCCTGTTACCCTGTGACCTCTGCGACCGTTACCCTGCGACCCTGTGACCCCTGTGACCTCTGCGACCCTGTGACCCCTGCGACCCTGTGACCCCTGTGACCTCTGCGACCCTGTGACCCTGTAACCCCTGTGACCTCTGCGACCCTGTGACCCTGTAACCGCTGTGACCCTGTTATTGTTTGGACTGATTACCTGGTCTTTTTTGACCTCTTGCCTGTTTTCTGGATTATGTCTTTGGATTACCCTCTGTTCAAATAAACTGCATTTGGATCCTCAAGCTTCGTGTCTCAGAGCAGTTCGTGACAATATAAAGCCCCTTTCACACAGAGATTCCGGAAAATACACGGATAAAGTGACCCGGGTTTTGACCCGGGTTCGTTTGATTTTGGTTCATTCACACTGCCAGTGATTTTCCGGAATCAGAGAGTGCGTTCACACACAACCCGTAAAAATCCCGTAAAGACACGTGACATCGATGTGACTTTAATGTCTCGGCAGCGTCTTCAGTTTGCTCATGAGCTGCGATCTCATGAAACCACGCTTGTGCATTTCTTTCTCTGATTCGATCATAAACTTGCGCATTACCTGCCGTTTCACAGCTGGCGAACGATCCCGGCTTCAGCGTCATCACTACGACACGGCATTATTACGGCTTTTGTTCACACAGCGTGCGTTCCGGGACTGAACACGGCAATGTTACTAGGTCCCCAACCCGGCATCAATCCCGGCATCAATCCCGGATCGTGTTTGTGTTCACACAGAAGGCGTTCTGGCAATTTGCCGGCAATTTGCCGGGTTCAAAGCGCTGTGTGAAAGGGGCTTATGTGTTCTACATGTGCAAAGAAGCTGTAAATGATTTATTAGTATCATTCTGTGGTTCTTTGGCCATCTCACCTCATACTCGTGTATTGCAGATCTACAGTTTATCCTTTTCTTCCGACTGTTAAAAAGAAACGCAAACAAGTCATTTCATTGTTTAGTGCAATATTCTATGGAAGTTTTTTCCTAACATAATTAAAATTAAAATTAAAATGCTTAAAAAGATCAAATAATAAATCAAAGTCTCAAAACAACTGTTTAAATGATAAATCAAATGGTCAAAATATTAAATAATAAATCAAACTCTCAAAATGGCTGCACAAATGATAAATCAAATGCTCAAATGCAATTTTATTTCCTCATTCGGATTTGATTTTTAATTTTCATTATCAACCCAGTATAAACCTGTCATAATTAAATCTATAAGTCAATGCTCAAATCATAAATCAAATGCTCAAATGATAAATCAAATGCTCAAACGGAAGCCGGAAATGATAAATCAAATGCAAATGAGGAATGTCAATAAAGTAGCGTGGGCGGAGTTTGAGACAGAACGGGCCGGGTACCTCAGCCGCTATCTGTGTACTTTACTGTGTTTACCTCATCGACGACATCGATTTTTTTTGTATATAAACAGGGTTCGTACAAGGTGCTTAAAGTGCTTTAAGTACTTGAATTTGACTTTTTGAAATTTAAGTCCTGGAAAACAGCCATATTTTTGCCAATCATTTACCACTGACATTCGACTGAACTACAAAACTTTCCACTGATGTATGTTTAAAGTGATGTGCTCGACCAGCTCGCGCATCTGTGCCGGTGCGCGCTCAATCCACTGCGCGTTTTTCTCTTATCAGCTTGCGCACCACAGCTGTGTTACTATACACCTATAGAGCTGGTAAGTCCCGCCCATCCGTAAAACCCCACTGGACCTCTAGGTTGAAAAATCGTCAATGCAAGTGAATGTGATGTAAGAAAAAATGATGTGGACGTCGAAGATCTCAAAAATGAAGTTTATTACAGCATAGCAGTGGCAAGGTACACAAAGCACCTTGGGTTCACCGGCATCAGAATGAACCCCGAACATACCCAATCCTAAACCTTTTATCCTGGTCTTAATGTAAATGAAGTTGCTCTTCTTGCAACAGCTGTGGTCTGTATGTTAATGAAATTGAGACACCCCATGGTCCCTAGTGTCCCACAGAAGGTTCTCTGTTATTCTTTCAAATAAGAACAGTCAAAGGTTAAAGTGATAAGATTGTTTGAAGTCCCTTTAATCAAGATGGTTCTCGATTGCCCTCTGTCACTCCCAAACTATAGGTGACACCTGTGCCTCTGTGATACTATTTTCATATTACTGAGATTGGATGTAATCGTCTCTATATGATAATTAAGCTATTTTAAGTGAAGGAACATTTTGATATATATATATATTGGAGTTGAAGTGGTTTGGAACAGACCATAATTTCTTATAGACCCCCATTTGATGCTCTTGGCCCAAAGTAGCATCACAACCACTCCCTTTTCATAGATAACACCTCCCGAAACCTGGTGGGCAGGTGCCCCAGTGGCGGTGTAGCCCATGGCTTAGGTCGTTCCCATCTATGGCCATCAGAGAATCTTACCCGTCATAGGATCAAACACCTCCTGCACACTGAGTTATGGCTCTACTTCACTTGAGCAGAATTATCATATTTTGTGTTAAGAAAGAAAATCTTTTTTTTTTTTTTAAGAGGTAATCAAAAACCATCATATCCAATTGGAACATTCAATATTGATCATAGAATTATCTTCAATCTTACATCTCAACTTGGAACAAATAACATTATGCATTGGCAAATAATAAGAAAGATACATACAGCCGTTTTAAATGTGACATTCCAAATTAAACCAGAATAGGTCATATCTCAAAGTGTCCATCAAGCATTTGTTTTCTTTCTTCAAGGCCTTGTTGGGCTCTCACAATGTCTCAATCTTTCCTTTGCCTCAGTGATATTAGCATATTGTTTAGTTTTGATAACTCAAACTATCAACAATCAATAGACAATAAAATGTGCGTGTGTGTACTGTGCACGTGTGTGTTTGTGTCCATTTTCTCCGTGTGGAAATCCTTTATCCACTTGTTTTCCCTCTGTGGAAAGACTGTTGTCCATAGTCTCAGAAATGGTTTGTTTCTGAAATCTCCTTTTCTTTCTCTTCTCATTGTCCATTTTTTTCCACTTGGACCATAAGTCCTTCTAGAAGAAGCAGTCACTGGTGTTGTTCGAGTCTGTGCCTCTTCATCAGTTCCATCCATCCCATGGTGGGTTTCAGGGTTTTTAGGTCTTTTAGGCCTGCAGTTCATGATTTTGCAGGTCTGGAAATCTCTGTATTCTGTAATTTTTCATGAGAAAATCCCCTGGCTCCACTGGTTCTACAGTAGGCTACTTCCTTCTCGTCCTTCAAACGACCACGCCATGTTTCTACATGAGGTTACTCCTTTCAGGCAAACATCTTTATGCTTATCTGAAATGATAATCAAAAAGAAGTTGCCCCACCCCACATCAAACATCATAAAATTTCACTTTACAATTGATGTCATTTAAACATTTATAAAAATTATAACTACATATCAATGCTAAAAAAAAAATCATAATGAATCAAAAATCATAAAGAATCAAAGAATCATAAAGAATCATCCCCCTTTTGATAGTAAACCTTTCTCTACAATGTGTTACTATCAAAAACTTATTCTAATTTGCATCAGCATTTGCTTGTGACTGAGCTACAGTCATGTTGCTGGTGCAGTGATATATTTGACAAGGTGTGAATGACTTCTTTATTTCCTTCCAACAGTGCCAACTGGGTTTCTAAATTGCCTATTTTCTTAAGCAAACAACGATAGTCCATCTTTCTTTTGTGTGAAAATTGACACCGTCTTGCCTTGTGCCCCATCATTCCACAAGCAAAACAAACAACCTCCTTATCTTCCTTTCTTATCTCTAAACAGTGCCTTGCAATGTGACCATCCTTTCCACATGCATGACAGACAAAGTTTTGAAGAGGTCTCTCACTGTCTTGACAATGTCTAGCAATGTGACCAGCTTTTCCACATGCATAGCAAAGAATAACACCCTCTGAATTTATTCTTGCAAATCTCCTTGGTCCCTGATAGAAACCATTAGGCAATGTAATAGAACATTCTCTCTCGCCAAAGGCAGAAACTGGATGTCTAGATTTGGCAGCTTTCATTTGACTATTTGCATGAACATTATTGTTGTAAAACTGTCATTTTAGCAATAATGTCATTATATTCAGATAGTGGTGTCACATGCATTGTCACAGCAGACCGGGTGAGTTTGTCACATTTGTTAATCAAGGCAGACTTGAAAGTGACATCATTCTTAGTAATGTCCGGATTGCCACTGAAAGTTTTAAACATCTCCAGTAATCGTTCTGAAAATGCTGCTGGATGCTCCCCTTTCCTCATGTGCATCTCAGATATTTTATCCCAATTAACTGACATCACACCTAAGACTTCAAGCAGTGCCTTTTTCCTCTCCGACTTATTAGCATTTCTGTCCTTTACTTTCTTAGTTAAGGCTCCAGACAAAGTCTCAGGCAAGCACATTCTTAACAAAACGCACGCATCACCATCAGTAAAATTGTACACTTCAGTATATTCCTCCAAGTTTTTCAGAAAATCTAATGGATCTTGTTTGGCAGGATCAAATTTCCCAATATTCTTGATCACAGCATCTAGTTCAGTTGGATTAAATCCTCGGACTATGGTGGTGGTCATTGGTTCCTCCCTTCCTTCTCTAGCAGGCGTAGTCGTAGTAGAATGAACTGGTGCCATCGGAAATCTAACTCTACAGTCAGAGTATTGGCTACTGAATGACTGATAATCTTGTTCCCAACCCACAGCACTGTCTTCCTGCAAATCTGGCATCTCTGGAACTGGGTTACACAACGTGACACCTAACAATGTCTTACCAGGGTTTTTCTCTGTTGAGCCATTCTTTATCATAAACTTACAAGTCGCCTTCGCTTCCTCCAAATTTTTAGACAATGTTTCCACAGATGATTTAAGCATACTATTGTTAGTTCTAAGAAGTGAAATCTCATTCTGCATCTTGACCTTTTCTTCTTTCCATATCGTTTCATTAGCCAGGTCATTTTTTGTAGAAATTACCCCAACACTGAGTCGCTCATTTTCAGCCTCTAACTCATCTACTCTCCTCCTAGTTACTTTGTATGAAGCAAAAAGTGCTTGAAGCGCATTAGCAATTTTCCCATTTTTGTTCTTAGGCATTTTGGGATCATTTTCAAACTTAGAGATAGCCCACTTGTACGGTTTATCAACAATATTCTCTATTCCGTCAAACATTCCCTGAGATCCGTGTTTAACGATGTATTTAACAATCATTTCTTCCATTTTCAAAAGTCTTATCAAGCTTTAAAATATCTCGTGATCTAATAGTTATTCACAAAGTCTGATTTAAATGACTACACATTAACTAGTTCCTTTAAGATATCCGTTAGTCTAATTATTCACAGCTCCAGTACTTAGGACACAAATGATCAAAATAGCCACACTACCTGAGGCTTCTAAACTTAACCACAGCCACAATCCATTGGACCTTAAATTTCATTACGCAAAACAGTTAAGAAATGTAACACTGTCACAGTACGTCGGGCAAAACCACACTGCTTCGGGTTCTTGTTTTAAACTTCACAGAGTCACAGCGCGTCGGACTCACTAGCCTACACTTTAACACACAATCGTTGTGAAATAATTCTGTGACCACACTGCGTCGGGTCTATTCAATTACTTTAGAATTTCCTCAGAATCATTACCACTTCCCAATCGGTTTCAAGTATGTTAGAAACATATACATTTGTTTCAGTTACTTTAGAAACAACCAATCTGAAATAACTCTGCCACCACAGTACTTCGGGTTTATTCAATTACTTTAGAATCTTAACAGAATTATAAGAGACCAACACCAAATTTCAGTTACTTTAGAAACTTTACACTTAAGCACTTTGTTTCAATTACTTTAGAAACAACAATTCCAATATAACTCTGTCACCACACTGCTTCGGGCTTATTCAGTTACGTTAGAATCTTAAACAAAATTGTACGGAATAGGCTTAAAACTCCTCCTGCTAATACTGAATAAACCAAATTCGATCTCTTCTGTCCTTAATTTGTCTTTTCTAGATTTTTTTAAAACGAGGAATTCCTTGACAAAAACTGCATAAATGAAAGAAAACAGCTTTTTCTTACCTTTTCCCTTTTTTGTTGGAAATCCGTCGACTGGGTCTGGCTCGCCAATGTAAGAAAAAATGATGTGGACGTCGAAGATCTCAAAAATGAAGTTTATTACAGCATAGCAGTGGCAAGGTAGACAAAGCACCTTGGGTTCACCGGCATCAGAATGAACCCCGAACATACCCAATCCTAAACCTTTTATCCTGGTCTTAATGTAAATGAAGTTGCTCTTCTTGCAACAGCTGTGGTCTGTATGTTAATGAAATTGAGACACCCCATGGTCCCTAGTGTCCCACAGAAGGTTCTCTGTTATTCTTTCAAATAAGAACAGTCAAAGGTTAAAGTGATAAGATTGTTTGAAGTCCCTTTAATCAAGATGGTTCTCGATTGCCCTCTGTCACTCCCAAACTATAGGTGACACCTGTGCCTCTGTGATACTATTTTCATATTACTGAGATTGGATGTAATCGTCTCTATATGATAATTAAGCTCTTTTAAGTGAAGGAACATTTTGATATATATATATTGGAGTTGAAGTGGTTTGGAACAGACCATAATTTCTTATAGTGAGAAAATAATTATTTTCTGGTCCTGTTTGAATTGTGCCATGAATGTGAACATATGTTGTCTGTGAATTTTTTATATAATTTTTCATGTTACGAGTTTGACAGTATATTGTATGATTCTTTGGCTAGCAGTTGTGGAAAAGACATAACGAGAAAGACTACATGTCGCCTATGTGACGTCACCCCGTAACACATTTTCCCTCCACTTGTCAAATCACGGTGCTAATGCTGCGATCATCTATGGAGACAGATCGAGATGCCTGTGTGTTTTGTACCCAAATGTCACCATTCAAACCAAATGGGCTGTTCTTTCTTCAGATTCCCGTCTGATGTAAAAACTAGTTGTAGTCCACAAAGTGCTCTCACACAGTCTAACCGTATCAAACTTCTACCCGCTAAATTGTAGCATTCTTCACACGAAAAATTATATTAAAAATTCACAGACAAAATATGTTCACATTATGGCAAAATTCAAACGGGACCAGAAAATAATTATTTTCTCACATTCACTTGCATTGACGATTTTTCAACCTAGAGGTCCAGTGGGGTTAGTGGAAGGGGCGGGACTTACCAGCTCTATAGGCCTATCGGTTGTTGGTATATCGGAGCATTTTCACGCGTACGAGTACATGAGCTCGGCATCGATGCATCTCTATTTTTAATAATTCAAGCACTTTTCAAGTACCTCTTCAAAAATATGCCTGTTTTCAAGGGTTTTCCAGGACTTAAATTTCAAAAAGTCAAATTCAAGTACTTCAAGCACTTTAAGCACCTTGTACGAACCCTGTTTATATACAAAAAAATCGATGTCGTCGATGAGGTAAACACAGTAAAGTACACAGATAGCGGCTGAGGTACCCGGCCCGTTCTGTCTCAAACTCCGCCCACGCTACTTTATTGACATTCCTCATTTGCATTTGATTTATCATTTCCGGCTTCCGTTTGAGCATTTGATTTATAATTTATAATTTGAGCATTTGATTTATGATTTGAGCATTGACTTATAGATTTAATTATGACAGGTTTATACTGGGTTGATAATGAAAATTAAAAATCAAATCCGAATGAGGAAATAAAATTGCATTTGATTTGTCATTTGTGCGGCCATTTTGAGAGTTTGATTTATTATTTGATCTTTTTAAGCATTTTAATTTTAATTTTAATTATGTTAGGAAAAAACTTCCATAATATTCACATGTACTTTTGCATTAGTCTAAAAGCAAATTATATTACTCTTTGTTAATACATTTTTATTTACATTGCATATAGTATGATGGTGATCATGATAGTGAATATTGCATATATCACTGCGATCATTACCTAGACGAGCAAACCAACATTACTATGATCTGAAAGAGGGAGAAGATCATAATTAAATCTACAAACTAAGAATGACATTAAGACATTCTGTGGTGGGTCTAAAGCAGAAATCACAGTCAATGTTTAGAGGATTTAATGTCACAGTTACTGAACCATCATGAACTCACACATGACGTTTGTGACGTTTATAACGTTTGTGTATAACGGGCATTTCCACCTGCACTAGTCTGAAAGAGAACTGCATTCACTCACTGCAATTGAGAATGATTTTAATCAAACTTACATTATAAACAGAATGATGATGATGACGATGAAGAATCCTAAACACGCCACAGTGATCCCCAACCCGACGAGCCAGCCATGACCATGATGCACTGAAAGATGAAGAATTTGAGTTCAGATTAACTCTCAAAGCTGCATAACTGTCTTGAACTCTTTATAAAATAAAACCTTAATCTGTGACAGTTACAGCGTCTGATCTCTGAGATGTTGATTGTGAGCCTGACAGCAGAAGCGTCCACTCTGTATTAGGGATGGGAATCTCTAGGCAAACCTTCGATCGCGATTCTGAGGACTGCGATGATAAAAAGATTATCTTTTTTTTCTATACAGATTTTCTTTTTTCTCACTGTGTGACTACTTGGTACTTTTAAAACAAAGTATTTGTAATGATCCATAATGAATTTACTTCCAATATATTTTATTAATTAAACAAATGGAAGTGATTCGGCAATAAATGTTGCGATAGAGTTTGTAATTGGCTATGCCTTTTCCGAGTTGGGTGAAAGCTTAAGGTTGTCCTGGTTTTAACATTAGCGCTGTTTGATCTGACATGTGTGGGTTATAATAGAATTCTGTGCCGAATTTGGATGCTTCCAATTAGATCTTGCTGCGATATTATTAATTCTGCTGTGAATTCGAACAATTTCTCACTGGATCTCCCAGCGCTGTCCCAGCAAACATTGGTCCGACGGCAACGTCGTGTCCCTGGCCAAAAATAGTCGCGGTATGACGGCATAAATCAGTAAAAATATGTAACACAGAACATTTCCTAAAAATGCATTCAGATACATTTGTACATGTCTACAGTTCTGGGATTGCATGTATAATTGTTATTTTGACTTTTAGCTACGTGTAGTTCAATATATAGTGTATCGGGTGAGAGGACGTCACCTGGCGACGTCTTTTACACGTGCATTTATAGTCCATCATGACCCTCTATGAAATCCTTGTGAAATATGCAAAAGCTGTGCTTAATCCTTGCATGGTTAATACTGCAATAATTAATTTAATTGCCCATAGTAGTTTTTAAGAGGTTGTGAAGACGTCCACTGACGTCCTTTACACGTCTAGTCAAGCAAGACAGAGAAAAAAACAAAAAAAAACAGGAATTATCTTTATGAAATACACGATTTGTATACAAAGTAAATATATTTACTTTATCTTGTTTAAATAAATTTTTCAACCTGTTGTACCTGATGTATTCGTTGATATTTATTTATGGAATGTATGCATACATGTAAAACAGAAATATATCCGGTCACCATTTATGTCTGAGTTGGATGTAATTGCCAAAACTGTGCTGCCAAGATGTAACAAAAGATCTCGCGACATTACAAAATCCTGCGATAGGTTAGATTATCTCGCGAGATGTTAACGCGTTCTCCCCATAGACTCACACTTGGGAACATTGAAGTTTGAACAATCACGAGGAGAGGAGGAATATTATTAGAAATCTACTGTTGGGTACGTACATTTTGTATTATTAGATTAACGTGCTAGAGTTTTATTTGTTTGACATGAATGAACCGAAAGAAATGATGCCCACGTTGTCAACTGAAATTGGCTAACTGAGTTTGGCTAAAATTAGCTAGTAGACTTTGAACTTATACAACGGTATACCATAAAGTATGTTTAATGATAGTCAAAGTTATTACTGTAAATTGTTAATGTAGCCTTTTGAGAGTTTCTTTCAGAAAGTAAATGGTCTGCAATAGAATGAAATGTTTAGCTGGATTTGAACATGTTTTCAGTAACTGCTTTAAAAATATTTTGTAATTTTAGAATTGCTAAACATGTCTATTCAGGGGACATCACAGCCCACCTGTCTTTATCAGAAATGTCCTGTTCACTTTCTCACAGTTACACACCTAGTTAAGGGTCTTTCTCAAGGGCACCACAGTGGTATTCAAGAGGCAGGGGACAAATGCTGTTACCCCCACTCCCCAACACCAATTTAAAGCAGAACATCTTTTATACAATAAAATGTAATGCATGTTGATTACCTTTTTCTAATGTTTCATTCATGATTCATTCATCTTGTTCCATGGTTTTGCATGTCATTTACCTAAATTTTTTATCTCAATTTTTTTTAAAAAGAAATATATTCTCTTCCCTTAGATGCTGTGAAGAGGTGGAGCACAAATGCTACAGACACTGAAACTGATGCAGCAATGGCAGAACACCTGAAACACGCTCCAGGAAGAGCTGGGGGTGGTGGATACAAAAAATGAGCCAAACAATGTGTTTAAGGGATAGTTCACCCAAAAATGAAAATTGTCATAATTTACTCAACCTCATGTTTCAAACCTGTATACCTTTCTATGTTATGCTAAACACAAAGATGTTTGGAAGAATGTGTGTAACCAAGCAGATGTTGCTTCCCATTAACTACCATAATAATTTTTTCTCCAATAATGGTAGTCAGTGGTTGCTCTATTTGCTTGGTTACAAATATTCTTCAAAATATCATCTTTTGTGTTCAGCAGAAGAAAGAAACTCATACAGGTTTGGAACATGAGGGTGAGTAAATGACATAATTGTCATTTTTGGGTGAACTATCCCTTTATATAATAATTCAGTATTTTGTAATTGGTATTTTACTTTGGTTAACAAATCGAGAGCTTGGAATTATAAGGTTCTATCTCCGTTTGGGGTAGTTTATTGAGCATCAAAGTTTTTAAACTCAGTTTATTTTTTTTGAGATGGAACCTTTTTATTTTATTAATAACTGCTAACAAAATATTTTTTTTTTTTACAAAAATAACACCACACAGGCATTAATAAACACCTAATGGATCAGATTGTCAAAAACTCAATTTCGACCAAAAGTGGAGATAGAACCTTATAATTCTAAGCTCACGAAATGTTAAACATTGAAAAAAATAAAAGAGAAATTTTGTCTGTTCAAGATCAATAAAATGTTGTGCTAAATCAGAACATGCTTCTTTTTTGCTTATGTCCACAAATAATGTGTTCTTGTTTGTGATGTACACGTGATTAACACGTTTTATTGACATTCAGGTCTGACTAGACCAATTTTGGACCTTTTTCAAGATGTGTAAACCTCAAGACTTGATTGCCTTTCACGATGTTACACAATAGGTGTGTGATTATTTTATATGCAGGCTTATATATACACTTAAATTATGCAGCAACACGTGGACGTGGAATTCACGGCCAGAAAAGACGTGGAATTCACGGCCAGACGACGTCAAAGACGTCGGTTCAACTTCCATTTTGGAACTATTTTTCAACCATGACGGGACGTCTCTGTCGGACGTCTTGTCAACGGTCATTAAACGTCCAAATGTTTGCTGGGGTGTAATAACAGTATCACGTGATTGCGATCAGCCCACAAGTAAACATATGCATATGTACATATGCTTTTTATGAGCATATGTACAGGCTATATGTATATATATGCTGCTTTTCTTTCTTTATTCCGTTGTATATTTTTGATACCTTGGCATTAATAAAAAAATAAAAAATAAAAAGAAATTGAAGAGAAGAGTACTTATAGGCATGCGCAAACGCACGGGACACAGTCTAAGCACATACACGCTAACTTTAAGCGAAGAGGAGAGATTCGCGATTGCACTGAACACGTTTTAAGTGCAGGCATATTCTCTGAGCGAGCCCAGAGAAAATTCTTACAAGAGCAGCGTGTATCTGAGAGAGATTCGCGCTAGGCACATTATATTCCGCGCACGAGCAGAGAGATTCGCGCTCGCGCATTATATTCCGCGCGCGAGCAGAGAGATTCGCGCTCGCGCATTATATTCCGCGCGCGAGCAGAGAGATATATATATATGAGATATATATTATATATATGTTAAATATTTTATTTTGGATGTGTTCATTGTGATTATATTGACTGGGTTTATAAAAGTTTATAAAATTGAAAGGATCTTTGACTGAGCGGAGTTTTGCCGCTGTAGTGGACACACTACAGCGGCAAAACTCCGCTCAGTGCCGCTGGCAACGCTGTAACGTCTCCGCTTTGGGGTGTGTCTGTTGCGAGTGTGTTTAATCTCATTTTTTTTCAACACACGGACAGTATAATCATCAGCGATGCACGCGATTACATTTAGAAATAGACAAGCTTTGTTTCCAAATGCACCAAGCAAAGATCCTTTCAATTTTATAAACTTTTATAAACCCAGCCAATATAATCACAATGAACACATCCAAAATAAAATCTTTAACATATAACAACTGCAAAGCGTCTAATTTGTAAACAAAATGGTTTAAGCACTAAATCCAGCATAAACTCCGGCACAATTTGCATATTTTTAAACTCTCAAAACAGACGTCACATCCCGAACCTCACAGCAATTGGCTGTCGACCGTGTTTTTTGCTTGATATTTGCATAAAGTCGAGAACTGCCCAACCTTTTGTCCACTGGCACGGTGCGAGCGGAGCGGAGCGAGCGTTTTCAATTCATTCCTATGGAAGTCGAGCTTCACGCTCGCGCAGTGCATTTTGGGATTGATAGCGGACCGGAGAAAGCGTTGAGAGCGTCAAAAGGTTGGGCAGTTCTCGACTTTATGCAAATAAAGTCGAGTTTATAAAACTCGAGCAAATAAAAGTTTATAAAATTGAAAGGATCTTTGCTTGGTGCATTTGGAAACAAAGCTTGTCTATTTCTAAATGTAATATAAATGACGTCATTGTGGTGTGGGTGGTCGTGCGCGTTGGGTTCGCAAGACCCAATTTCGCCTGGCGGTGTGCGCGACATTTTTTGTAACAACGCGCGCGGCGCCACATCCGAAGATGAACGACTTCGAGCCTTCTCATGAACGACTTCGACTTCTCACCACACCGGCACCCAGTTTGCACGTCTTTATGAGTTGCTTACATTTAAAAAATGAGCATACAATAGCATACAAAGTATTTTTTAATGAACATAAAGGTCCATGTTTAATAAAAATGTTCACAAATAATTTAGTTATGTTGTATACACATTCTCATATCCATATATTTTGTTTTATTGTCACGAGTAATAATCTCAGGGTTTACTGGGTTTTATACGATTCTTTTTGTAGTGTGGTATTGGTAGTGGTGTACTAAAATAAACATTGTCACGTGTGTATAGCTTTCTTCTTCTCACCGCTGATTCCTGATGGTTTAGAGGACAATTACTCGAGTCGCCCCCTATCGTTTCAAAGAATAGTACAACGGCGAGCGCGTCAAGTATAAACGCCTCGTCCGTTTGGGGAGGTGCGCGCGCAGTCTGCGGAGACTCGCGCTGCGGAGCCAGGCGAAAGTATAAACAAAGCTTTAGCCTATATTAATGTACTTTCGCGCTACAATAATGCGCTCTCGACATTTGACAGGAAAATAACGCCATGTGCCGGTCGGATTTCTCGCTCCACCATCACGCGTCTCTGTTATGCGCACACCACAGACTGTCCGGGCGCCTTTGCGCTCTGTCAACATTACGTTATCAATTAACTTTTAGAAAATCGATTTTTTACATTTGTGATTCGATTCAGAATCGTCCACGTCCGCATCGCGATGCATCTTAGAATCGATTGTCCAACGATTGAAACTCTGTCCAGAGCTGAGGGTTTATTCTCCTTAAACCAGCTGAAGTTCAGAGTCAGCTGGGGATCTAATAACAATTATCAGATTGTTTTTTTTAAATCTTATTACACATTTTTAAAATTACTAATATGGACTGAATTTATCAAAACAGAAAATTTGCATCTTATGTTTTATCATGAACTCACACATGACGTTTAAAGTCACAGCATCAGAGTATTTCTCTCCATGTTCATTGCTGGACTTGCACTTGTATTCTCCACTGTCATCAGAGCTGATCTTTGAGATGCTGTAGATTCTTCCAGATCCTACAAGCGTTCCTCCTTTAATCCAGCTGATTTCTGCAGGAGGGTTTGAGTCACTGCTGCAGTTCAGAGTCACTGAATCTCCCTCCACTATTACACCAGATGGACTGATGGAGATCTCAGCATTCCCTGGAGGATCTACAGGAGAAATATTTGAAATTTCATTTTTAATCTTAAGACTTCACACCATAGTGTTGCTTTCGTCAACGAAAATTATGACTAAATATCGTCGTCAACGAACCTTTATCACGTGACGAAAACGAGACGAAACGCAACGTAAATGCTGGTCATGTGACGATAACTATAATTAAATGTATAATGCAATATTGTTGACGAATAAAAACGAGACTAAATGTGGTTTACAAAATAAAAATAATAAAATGTCTATTCATTTTCGTTGACCAAAACGAGACGAGACGAAATGTTATGACGTTATTCCGTCTCGTTTAGTCGCATTATTATTATCAGAGCCCGTCTACGGAGAGCCTGGCCACTCCCTATTAAGTCCTATTGTACCGAATTTTGGTTGTAGTTCCACCAGAGCTCCACTGGGGGCGATCACCCATGAGTGCAGAATGAATGGGAGTCTATGGGGCTAGACGGCTAAATGTGTCTCTTTCACCCGATTGCCGTTGAGAAATCTCAGATTTGATTGTAGGTTTTGCAAGTTCAACATGGGTTATAGGTCGAAAGCTGAATGAACGAGTACTTATGTCCTTTCGATTTCTTACAGGTTGAGTTGTTGTTGCCCATAACACGCTAGCATTCTGCTAATGAACGCTGATTGGTCAGTGAAGGACTGATTATGACCAGAGATACCGCTTGATGGCATTGTGTCATCCGAAGCGAGACCAGAAACAAACAAAACAAAAACTCTTCTAGCACGTGTGTTTCCCTGTGTCAGCTGTGTTGTGTGTTTCCCTGTGTCGGCTGTGTTGTGTGTTTGCCTGTGTCGGCTGTGTTGTGTGTTTGCCTGTGTCGGCTGTGTTGTGTGTTTGCCTGTGTCGGCTGTGTTGTGTGTTTGCCTGTGTCGGCTGTGTTGTGTGTTTGCCTGTGTCGGCTGTGTTGTGTGTTTGCCTGTGTCGGCTGTGTTGTGTGTTTGCCTGTGTCAGCTGTGTTGTGTGTTTGCCTGTGTCAGCTGTGTTGTGTGTTTGCCTGTGTCAGCTGTGTTGTGTGTTTCCCTGTGTCAGCTGTGTTGTGTGTTTCCCTGTGTCAGCTGTGTTGTGTGTTTGCCTGTGTCAGCTGTGTTGTGTGTTTGCCTGTGTCAGCTGTGTTGTGTGTTTGCCTGTGTCAGCTGTGTTGTGTGTTTGCCTGTGTCAGCTGTGTTGTGTGTTTGCCTGTGTCAGCTGTGTTGTCGATGCCTCGAGTGAAAAGAAAGTGCAGAGCGCGAAAGCATCAAAGCGACTGAAGGATTGCCGTAAAGCAGCATCTCTGGTCGTACGATGTGTGTGACGTCATTGACACTTTAAAAGACTTTTTAAAGCAAATAAGAGACTCTAAAAAATCTAACACCCAGCAATGTGTAATTTCTTTGCATCTCCTTTCGAATACAACATTCAAATTACTAGACAAAAAATTATATCCTGAGAAAAGTGGATTTTGATGTGTATAGCGCCATAGACCTCCATTCATTCTGCACTCGTCCTGTGAGCGCCCTCATGTGGAGCCAGAGTGGAACTGCACTCGTCCTGTGAGTGCCCTCATGTGGAATCAGTGTGGAACTGCAACCAGTTCAGAAGCCGGAAGTGTACTGAGAGTGAAACTTCTCGCCTTATTAGACACTCTGTTATTATTTTGCAGTATTATTTATTGTATTGTATAGTATTATTTGCAAAAAAAAATATTTAAGATGCAGCTGCGGTGAGTTAGCGTAAACGACAACAAACAAAGTTAAGTCTGACGCCCGTTTCACACACACTCCGTGTGCAGTGTGTATGCAGTGCAGGAGCAGCACGCGCTATAGTGCTTTCACATATGCTGCGTTTGCAGTGCGTAACTGATCCGCGGCTCTACCACAAACACATACTCACTATTTTTATTTCAAATCCAGAAGTTATCAGCTACTTTAAAAAAAAAAAAAGTTTTGTCAGTATTGTGATTCTCTTTGTACAGACATACACTCTTTAATAGACGTAATTCACTTTTAAGCTCAATTTAAACAACGTATTATTCAATGCACTATTTCTATATAGATTTATAAGCAAGTGGTAAAATATTTAGCCATGTAGTTATATTAAAATCGCAAACATTTTAAAATGGACAAAAACAGCCAACTCTCATGCCTTTTCTTTTGCATTTAAATTTTAATACAATAAATCTTGGATGTCGCAAAGAACTTGTTTTTCCACCTCCACGAATGAGACGAGTATTACTTTTCTGTTCGCTATTTTTGCTATTTTTCCATAGTGGTACACTATATTGACTGGGTTAAATAGAATTGCATTACTAAAAAGAGACTAAAATACAATTTTCATTGACTAAAACTACACTAAATGTCATCAGTTTTCGTCGACTAAAACTAGACGAAAATAGTCATGGATAATTCTGACTAAAATAAGACTAAAATGCTCAGACTTTTATTCGACTGAAACTTGACTAGACTAAAAAGAGTATGAACGTGACTAAAACTAATAAAAACTAAAATGACAGCTTGACACAAAGACTAGACTAAAACTAAAATTAAAACAGGCCGCCAGTGGCGGAACTAGAGTTTTATACATGGGGTGTCCAGGGGGTGGCCACTGCTACTTTCGGGGGTACACAGTGCACACACACACACAGTGGAAAAGCTTGTGGAAGGAATTGGGTCACTCTGTTTGTGTCTATAAGTGTTGAACATCCAAAATATTTGCAGAAACCAAAGCTGAAGCACCAAGGAGATAAGATACGGCATGTGTCTGTTATGAACTGCTGTGTTTATTTACATTTTTTTTTTTTTAATTAGATATAGCAGGCATCAAGCAGACATGTCCTTGAAAAATGTAAACAATTTTATTGCCCATCAATATAAAATCTTATCCTAGGAAGATTTAATACAACATAATTCTTTCTTTATAATAATTCTTTCTAATTATAATTATTTAATTTATAATTATTATTATTTTTTTGTGTTCATTTTTTAACTATCCTTTTAATGTGGCAAAATCATCTCAACTTAAATTCCTGAATTGGGTATGTGATTGACTGCCTGTGTCTGGTAGATGCTCTGAGCGGTTGATGGTCCTGAAGTCTGACCACACTGACTCTGACCAGAGCCATAGAGAGAAAGAGTTGCGACACTCATTGATGTCGCCGCTATGGCTGTCACGTGGTTCATGTAAGCCGCAATAGTTCCAAAACATACGCTGGCTGTCATGTTCTTCTATGGGACAGACAGCAGCGATTGCATTATTGAACGGTAAATATAAAATAAAACACACACCCAAGTACTTTTTCAGCTGTTATTGCATTATTGCATTTTGTTAATGTCAGTTTTGCATTTGGAGATAAGTTTTAGGCTATATTTTTGGAGGGAAAAGCATAGTGTTCATGTTCGCATGGGTAGTAGCACTGGCTTTAGCGGCTCTAACTTAACTTTTCCATATCATTCATCTGATGATGGACGTCTCATGATATTTATTTTAGCACAACTGGGCTGTATTAGGCTATTGATTCCCGTGATTTTGCTTATAAATTTTGATTCAGCCATTACACCTTCGTGATCACGCAAAGAGGTCTGCCGTGGCCGTCCGTTCAGAGTTCGCTTAAATATTTTTTATTAAACAATGACAGACAACAAAAATGTGTGCTTGTGTGTGAACAAGAAAAACAAAAACCAGGGGCAGGTGATCCATGAAACAGACAGGACTGGTGATCCCATAACAATCCTAGAGGTCCAGCATTGTTCTCACAAGCCGCTTCACTCAAGACAATAAAACATAATGAAAAGTTAGTATATCCCAAAAAATTAAATTAAATAAAAGTTGCTATAAAGGTGGTAGCGATTCATTACCGAACTCTTACTGTCACAGTGACAGCTGACGAAGTCGCGCTAGCTAACTAGCTAGCGCAGTGCTTGAAAATTGGTTGAAACATCCAACATAAAATATAAATAATTACGCTGTGCATGTACAAATGAAGACCAGTATAAGCATCGCAAAGGGCCTCTGATACAATATAGACAGTTGACAATTCAAAAGAGGTCGATATCTCAACAACTTAACTCTGGAACAACTCGACGCGCTGCAATGTAAGTGAATGGTGTCCAACGCCAAAATGACAGTGTTTGGAACTATTCCGATCTTCTAATCCCGGAAGTAGGCGGTTAAAAGCGCCGCCATTGTTTACAACGGAGGTCTATGGGAGTGTCGCAACTCTTTCTCTCTATGGCTCTGACTCTGACTAGCCAGTGGTGATGCAAGGGCTGGGGTCTGATCTGCCTGTTAGTCCAGTCATTTTAAGACAAAATGGGGGTCAACCTTGAACAAATTGCAACAGAAGCAAACTCAACTGATTTTGTATCCTCAATATGTCCTGAGTAAGGAAAAAAAAGTCCCGAAGAATCCCATTTTCCCCACGTTTCGAAAAAGACCCAAATATAGCCTATTCATACGCCTATTCATTCTTTCTCTCACGTGAATGGGGTAAAAATTTTAACCTTTAGATATCACCATGAAAATTACTGAGTTGATTACTTACATCAAGACAAACAAAAAATGTATTCCAAGTTTTTTTTAATTGTTTGTTAAGATGGAAAAACGGTGCATAATCTAATTATGTATGTGCTAATTTGCATAAATACCACAACAGATATAAACATTGGGTATAGCCAGGTGAACATGTCGTGTTGAATCTTGTTGACACATAACAGTAAAATACTTAATGTTAAGGTCTGAATGGAACCCATTTAGGCTACCCATGAGCATTAATACATAGAGGCAGGAAGTACTTTAGAAACCAGCCTTTATTCATTTTTAAGAGATGGGGTTTGGGGGTTGAGTCTGTGGGACTGTTTTTGGGGGACGAGTCTGAAGGAAGAACAGGAGACAAGGGTAAGGAGAATGCAGAAGACAAAAGGCAGGTAAAATAAAAAGTGAATCCCCAGAAACAGTTTTCGAAACTTTCCCCTAATGGGATTCTTCTGGACTTTTTTTCCTTACTCAGGACATATTGAGGATACAAAATTATTTGAGTTTGCTTCTGTTGCAATTTGTTCAACCTTTTTTCATAAAATGACTGGACTATGTTTGTGCTTATTTAAAAAGAACTCTGATACCTCTCACTTTCTTTTTATGTTTTTAATTGACCCTTCGCAGGGAGCTTGATTGACAGGTGATCTGACCAATCATACTTCGCCATCCGCCATTTTGTCCGACAAAGCAGTCAGGAGAGTTAGTAGATTAACATAGGAGGATTTGAACTTGAAAAACGGAGTGTACTGACGCCTTTCTGTGGTTAAAACAACATTCCTTTTTGTGTTTGTTCATGTTTATTTGAGGCTATAAATTAACTAGAAGGAAGAGATGATCGGTTCACGAGCAGCTTTAACTGATGCTCTACAGCGATCTGTCACGGCACATTAAAGAGCAACAAAACGGTATTTATTGTTAAAATTTCTTTTTAAAAATGACCAAATTTGAAAGGTGAGACTTTGTTTAATATGTTTAATATCAAACGTAACCGAAAAGTAACCTGCTCTGTCCTGTCTGTCAGCGTGTTGTCAGTCTCCTCTCTACTCCGCGATGTATTTTTCACTGCATGAGAACATGGTGTGGCATGAGAACGGCGTAGCTTGTCGGACATAGCGACAGTAACTAAGGGGGGCGGGTCTTTGCGAACGGTCAAATTGACCCTGTTCAAAAATATGACAAATTTAAAATATGATTCCAATCATATTTATATTCTAATCATCATCCAATTACCAACATTTTTATCTTAACTATTCTCCCAGTGTAAAAAAAAAGAAAAAAAAAGAAAAAAAAAAGGTGTTTTTGGTCATTTTCACAATTTCATGGTGTTCAACAATTTCAATAATGTTTTATTCTAGCTTCGTGTGTCTTTTTTTATCAACACTTGAATGTTGGCAAGTTTCATAAAAAGAAACATGAGCAAAAAGCTGAGAAAATCGCGTTTTTATCAAAGACTACATCTAGATCAGATTCATAATGATGATCAAAACACAGTAGATCGAGTCCATCAACACCCTACACCCATAAAGCTTCATAGTCCTATAGTGATCGCATTATGATATCGCTTGTTTCTGCTCTTCTTTGCCTGGATGGATCTCCTATCCTCGCATTGGCTTGAACATTTGTATACTGTAACGTACACACGGCAAGTAGCCTACTGTATGCGTGTATTAGGCCTAATGTAGGCTATTCGGAGCAAACCACCCTGATGCTAAACCTTAAAAACTTACTTCAAATATGATGTTTTATTCGGTGAAGTTCGGTAGCCTATCTTGCAACCATCTCTCGTCCTCTGCTCGTCCGTTTGAAAACTGCGCGCGTGCGCTGCGCTGCCGGCGAACGTAATTATTATTTTTTTTAAATCAGCATCAGCAACTGCCAGTAGCAAATAAAATTTTGGGGTGGCACCCGGGGTGGCCAATCACATGTCAGGGGTGTCCAGTGCCACCCCGGACCCCCCTCTGGCTCCGCCACTGCAGGCCGCCAAAAACAACACTTCAGACCACAGACTTCATACCCGTCTCAGAATAGCTCAGTAGTGATGGGCGATACTGCAAATTTCGGTATCGATCCGATACCAAGTAAATACAGGGCCAGTATCGCCGATATCGATACCGATACCAATACTTTTTTATTTTAAAAGCATGCACTTGAACTTGTATGCACTTTCCTGTGCTAGAGCCATGTGTCATGATTTATGAGGTGAATGCATCATTAATATGCTAAATCTGAATACGTTTTCATAACTACTAGCCCTAAATATTTTGTGATTTGTGCTCTCAACTCGCCTGTAATTAGTCAGTGACTTTTACAAAACTACCCTAATTATAGTACTAGCCTACTACTAGCCTACTGTTCAAAAGTTTGGGGTCTGTAAGATTTTTAATTCTCTTCTGCATTTATTTGATCAAAAATAGCCTACAGTAAAAACTGTAATATTACAATTTAACAAAGGCTATCTGTTTTCTATGCCATAGTAAACTGTAATTTATCCATGTGATCAAAGCTGAATTTTCGGCATCGTTAATCCAGTCATGATGATATTTCATTTCAATATGCTGATTTGTTGCTCAGGAAACATTTCTTATTATTATCAATGTTGAAAACAGTTTCATAATTTTGTGGAAACCATGATACATTTATACAGAAATATTTGATGAACAAAGTTGAAAGAACAGCATTTATATGAAGTAGATTTTTTTTTAACAGTCTACCTTGACTGTCACTTTTGATCAAATTAATGCATCGATCCTTGTTGAATAAAAATATTAATTTCATTAAAAAAAATCTTACTGACGTCAACATTTTGAACCGTTATGTACACTTTTGGTTTGTTTATTGCGAAATAACCCGATTGTTTCTCTGTCATCTAAGCAAGGCTTTGTTTCCCAAACGCACTGGGCCTGTGAGCTCAGCGAAGCACCAGCATCGAACGCTCTTTGTGATTGATTGGTTTCGTCTTGTATCCAGATGACTAGGAGAAAAAGTTCTATCCTACACATAGACAGTATATAAATGATCCTACACAATTATCCGCTAACATTCGATTATTTTTCCACTTAGAAGCTTATTTTATGCACTGAATTGCGTGCTAAATTAATAAAAAATTACTGGTAAAAAAACACACATTTGGATCGATATTTTTATGTGAGGATCGATCCTTTTCGATACCACGTCAGTATCGAAGTATCGATACTTAAGGATCGATCCGCCCATCACTATAGCTCAGAAGATAAGGACAGATTGTCCTCTTGTAATCTGCAATTGGTGAGTAGCTACTTTTGTGGCTCAAGCCCCTGATTATTGTCAAATGCCCCTGATATTTGTGAAGATTCACTCATATTATAAATGTCAAATAATATAGATTTTAATATAAATTCTTGCACTTAATATAAATTCTTGAAAAAAAATTCAAATACCTATGAAAAATAGGTTGTTAACAAAAAAAACAAAAAAACAAAAAAAAAAGGTTTATCTAAACATAATGCATTACACAGACATCTTGATGCCTCGTCTGTTTTTCCAGTTTTTTCATCTTGACACGCTGCGCTCTTTTCTATTTTGTTCACAGTTTTAAAAGCACAAACTCGTTCCTTCATTTAGCTCACTGCAGTTTTAAAGCCCTCATTATCTGTTCCATAGACATAATAAATACATAGATGCATATGTCTATGGGATTGTCAGTCTGCATGTTTCAATAAACCGTTATTGATTCAAAGCACTGATGAGGAAATAACAAAGATGTTCAGAGAGATTGATAACATCTGCCTAATAACTAATTTACAATGTAACATTTTAAATGTATAGCTTTATGGTTTAATGGAAAATACATAAAATGCAATAAATGCAGGGTGTTGAAGTTATTGATGCATTTAAAATGTTCTTAGCAACCCCTCTGAACTGTATAATTTTATTATACACTAAATAAAATAGACACTCACACATGACATTGAGCTGAACAGCAGGAGAGATGAGAGTGTGTCCGTCTACAGCACAGCTGTATCTGCCTGAATCCTCTCTTCTCACTGGGTTGAGGACGAGTGTGTTACTGAGGTTAGTTAATATCATCTGTGAGTTTCTGTACCAGATGAATGTGTCTCCGTCAGTCGGAGCGCAGCTGCTTTTACATCTCAGATTGACTGGATCTCCCTCTGTCACTCTCTCAGGAGACTCCACCTGAAGATCTGAACACAACACACACATTATATCTAGTGCTGCTGTCATACACTGATTATTATTCAACATAATGCAGAAGAAGAGATGAAACTCATCAGAGTCACCTGTGACAGTAAGAGTCACTCCTGGATAACCAGTCCATTTTCCATCAGGTTTATTAGTGATGAATCTGAAATAGTACATGTGTGAATCCTTCAGTGTCACATGACTCAGTCTGACGCTGCAGTTCTTCTGTTTATCTCCCAGATACTGAAGCCTCTGATGGTATTCAGGGTCCTCAGACAGATCTAGAGGCTCTTCATCATCTATTACCGGTGTTTTGGTCCAGAACACTTTCTTGATCTGATGTCCTCTAGGGTATGTATAAGTGCATCTCATTATCACTGATGAGTCCTTTAGTGCACAGATGTGTGAAGGACTGTAACTCACACCCCAATCATTATCATCACCCCACTCAACATCAACACTGAAAACTCCTGAAACACAACATTCACAAGGAAACAATGACAGGAAACAAACACTTCTTTTTAATTTTAGCTCTGACTGCCTTTATTTCTTTACTTTATTTGGATGATTTTTCTTTCACAGAAATGTGTTTGTGAAAGGGGTTTTAACAGGGGGTGACGCACTCATGATTTGAAAGAAAGACTTTGAAAAGTGACTAAAGAACAATAAAATCTTCTCCAGCATGAGCGACTCACCGTGAATCATGAGCAGAAACACCAGAGGAAGAGGAGGAGCCTTCATCAGTGACATCACTACAAGAACAACAACACAGGATCACACACACAGTGAGCATTATAAAAACAATCTTTAGCTTTAAAAACATTTCCATAAACAATTTTTCATGGAGAATATTTCCTTTTGATTATGTGAGTGGTTTCTACAACAGTAAATAGACTATAGACTGACTATATTCACTCAGTAACCAGCGTAACTCTTACCGTGTTCTGGCGAGTCTCTCAGGCGTTACACTGATCAAATTCTCATGGTTAACAGTGTTTATTTCCAAATGTTGCACAAACAGTAAATGTTTCTTCCTCTTTCTTCACTCATGCCCACACAAGCAACTTAAGACAACTTTTCATCATGATCCAATGGCATTTATTGATATCTAAAAGGTCATTAAACTCAACATGTTTAACAATATGAAGAAGTTTGTCCACCACTTTGATTGGTCTAGTACAGGGATTTATTAACATCTAGGACGTATTTACAGTTTCACTTGAATTCACATTTCATTTCATTCACAATCACATTTTAAGATTAAAGGGATGTTCAGATATAAATGGAATAAAAATAAACGTGTTTTTTTATTTTTTTTATTACGTTTTTTATAGTCTTTCTTCCTGGAAACATTTTCTGAGGAATTATTGAGTAAGACACTCAATATAGGCGGAACTTATATTGAGTAAGACTGGATGTGGATACTTTGACCGCAGACAGACAAGTTATATTTTGACTCAGTTCACACACACATAAGCGCCAGCCCGTAATGAAGAACACATGCACAGCCCAATGTGTCTCAATGTACGTCATCGATCAAAATGAATTCTTAGCTAATATTGCTTAATACAAAACCCCTAAAAGGACATGGAGATTCAAAAGTATGAGATGGGGGGAGAAATTATATTTCAATGCTCGCAAAAGTTGCATGCATGGGTAATGCAAAGGATTTGAGAGAAAACGCAAAAGCATAGAAATATAATTTCCACCACTATGTGACTTTAGGGGCTCCGTAAAATGTTATTTTAGTCAAATGGATTAAACCAACATGACTGACCTCGTCTAAACACACGTACACAGAAGTTGCTCTACAAATAATCATCACTGGAGACTTTAATAGACTGAGGTGTTCATCAAAGCTTTAATTTTATCCACTGTTGCACATTTCCAGAGTTTGTTAGAAAAGCCCAAATATTAAAGGTGCTCTAAGCCAGGTGTTCTCAAACTATCTGGAGATAGGGACCCCTCATAGGGCAGAAAAAATTCCAAGGACCCCCTCATAACCGCAACACAAATGTAATAGCTAAATCATGTGTGTGTGTGTGTGTGTGTGTGTGTGTGTGTGTGTGTGTGAGAGAGAGAAAGATGGGAAAGGGGCAGGGGCGTTTCTAGGTTTTAAAAACATCAGGGGCTGAGCCCGAAACATCAGGGGCTGGGGGTGGGTTACAAGATAACATGATTCGATACAGAGAATAATATATATTGTAGGTCTATATGCAGGGGGCAGCCACATCAGCCCACATTACCCCACAGACACGCGCATTCAAATGTGAGGTAGTTAGGGGGGTTCAGGGGCATGCTCCCCCGAGAAAATTTGGATTTCTCGGACCTACATATGTGCATTTTAAGGTGTTTGAAGGCCAACATTTTTTGATAACAATAGCTTTAAAAGCATGTCAGTGGGCAGTAGCAGAAATTATTTGTCAAGCAGATAACAGATTCTTAAACATGAGAATGAGAATAAATGTTGAAATGAATGATCCACAGTACAAAATGGAAATGTAGAATGTTTCTGCTTATTGTTGACAATACACAATCACATATTCCAAACAGGAATGGCCTTAAATGAGAAATCTTTTGGGCAATTCCGCGCAAAACTGTCACATCCATAACGCCAACTAAATACCATGGCATTGTGTTGGCGTTATGGATGTGACAGTTTTGCGTGGAATTGCCCTTTTAAGGATTATTTTGCATATAGATGTTACATTTCAATCAAACACCAGTGCAATCTTTTGTTTGTTTATTTTATAAATATATATTTATGCTTATATTTTGCTTATAGTTTCTGTAATTAGCAAAGAACATCTGTGTTAAATAGGAATACACTGTAATAATGTTAATCAAGCTGCCTAAATCACACGACTGTGCAGCAGTTCCAACACACTCACAATAAAAATGCAATATAATAAAAAAAAAAAAAGACAAGCTCATTATACAAAGGAAATAATATTACAGATCTAGACAAATTGGGTTGCTTATAGTTAAAAGAATGTCAAGAAAATGTTAGAATATTAATAATGAAAAATGACGCAATTTTATTCTCCCTTTTGGTTATTTCAATACTTAGCCTAATTGACGACAGAACACGACGTACATGCTTGTAGTTTATGGGATTAATATCCTGCCATGATTCAAAACTGAAAATAAAGTTCTGAAAGGTTGAAACTAAGTGTTCGAAAACTCAAAATCTTACAAAAAAAAGTTTTGCAAGATCGAAAAATAAGTTTTGCAAGCTTGCAAAATGTAAAAAAAATAAAAAATATCTCTGCAAACATTATGTTGTTTTTGAGATTTCCTTCTTCAGAACTGCAACATTTTTTTACGATGTTGCGCAAACAATTTTTCAGAGTTTCAAATTTGTCACTTTTCTCCCAGTGTATAGTTTGTTTTCCAGATTTGAAACCTTGTAAATGGTGATCTGAAAACTGGTGTGCGAATGTGTGAAAAAAAGTTTTGAAACTCTGAAAACAGAGTTTTGCAGGCTTGCAAAGTGGTAAAAAAAATTAAATCTCTGCAAACATAATATTGTGTTTGAGTTTTCCTTCTTCAGAAGTGCAACACTCTTTTTTTACGGTGTTGTGCAATCATTTTTTCAGAGTTTCGAATTTGTCACTGTTCTCCCAGTGTATAGTTTGTTTTCCAGATTTGAAACCTTGTAAATGGTGATCTGAAAACTGGTGTGCGAATAGGCGAAAAAAAGTTTTGAAACTCTGAAAACTGAGGTTCGAAAGGGCGCAACTTATTACATTACATTACATTTGCACTCCTATTGCAGACTATTTTTTCAGAGCTGAGTTTACAACACCCACTTTGCGGAGATACGCCCTCACAGTTGCGAGCTTGCGACTCACGTAATTTGTGGCAGCGTTGTCACGCAGCTCTGCTCTGAAACTCTGAAACTCAGACTGAGCGAAAATGAAGCTTCGCAACTTCGCAACTTAAAAAAAGCCTGGAGGGAGGGCCTTCTGCTATTGGCCAATGCTTTGCTGTCTGCTGACGTACAGTCCAATCACAAGTCGTATTTACTGGAAAGGTGGGATTGACCGCCTGCTCCGCCAATGACGAAAGCGCACAGGATACGCAAACAGGATGCACGGCTTTTTAAAAAGTTTATTTTATAAATTATCTTTAAAATAGAATATTCTGAAAAAGTGACGTTTCCATTTTTGCTGATTCACATTGGTATCAAAATATGTAAAACACATTTCAAAGTTACATACACCATTATGTTTTTGTAAAGATCACATTAGTTAACTGTAGGCCTATAAATTACAATCAGATTATAACAGATTATTATTTGATAACACCATTCAAAAGAATATTCAACATGAATGCCCCATTATGTTTTATGATTATTATTTGTTTTTTAACTACAATTGTATTCATAAGTTTTATTGGCTTTTTTATTGGCCAGCAGCAGTCCTTAAACAAACATAAAATACACATAATATACACTAAATATTTTTATATTTTTGCCCCATGCATTCATGTTGAATATTTGAGTTTTTTTTTTTTTTATGCTTGTTTTGCATATTAAACTTTTTATAAATGCCACCTCTGATGCAGATTCTGTTTTCTCTGCAGTGGAAACAATTTTTTTGTTGTTGATACTAGTCAATTTGATTGGTAAAAGTAGGCTAATATAGTGACTTAAAATGTATAGAATTTGACTTGAAAGATGACAGTTAGGGGGAAATTGCCTTTATAAATGTTTAAAAAAATGCAATGAGAATCAATTTAAGATTATTGGTTCAGAATAAATGACTTTTACAACACAACAATTGAACAGTTTACTTAAATTAGTTATTGCACCAATACAGTACTTGAGATTTTATTATAATATTAGGCCAATGTACATGACTGAGTCGCTCGCTGTGTGAGGAGAATGATTTGCCAGCTGAGGAAAGTGAGTCGCTCGCTGTGTGAGGAGAGTGAGTCGCCAGCTGAGGAAAGTGAGTCGCCAGCTGAGGAAAGTAAGTCGCTCGCTGTGTGAGGAGAGTGAGTCGCCAGCTGAGGAAAGTGAGTCGCCAGCTGAGGAAAGTAAGTCGCTCGCTGTGTGAGCATAGACTGTGTGTGAGGCGAGTGAGCATGAGAATTTCGAGAGTGAGAATTTCGTCATTGGAGATAGGGTTGGTCAATCCCACCTTTCCAGTAAATACGACTTGTGATTGGACTGTACGTCAGCAGACAGCAAAGCATTGGCCAATAGCAGAAGGCCCTCCCTCCAGGCTTTTTTTTAAGTTGCGAAGTTGCGAAGCTTCATTTTCGCTCAGTCTGAGTTTCAGAGTTTCAGAGCAGAGCTGCGTGACAACGCTGCCACAAATTACGTGAGTCGCAAGCTCGCAACTGTGAGGGCGTATCTCCGCAAAGTGGGTGTTGTAAACTCAGCTCTGAAAAAATAGTCTGCAATAGGAGTGCAAATGTAATGTAATGTAATAAGTTGCGCCCTTTCGAACCTCAGTTTTCAGAGTTTCAAAACTTTTTTTCACCTATTCGCACACCAGTTTTCAGATCACCATTTACAAGGTTTCAAATCTGGAAAACAAACTATACACTGGGAGAACAGTGACAAATTCGAAACTCTGAAAAAATGATTGCACAACACCGTAAAAAAGAGTGTTGCACTTCTGAAGAAGGAAAACTCAAACACAATATTATGTTTGCAGAGATTTTTATTTTTTTTACCACTTTGCAAGCCTGCAAAACTCTATTTTCAGAGTTTCAAAACTTTTTTTCACACATTCGCACACCAGTTTTCAGATCACCATTTACAAGGTTTCAAACCTGGAAAACAAACTAATACAGTGGGAGAACACTGACAAATTTGAAACTCTGAAAAATTGTTTGCGCAACATCGTAAATTTTTTTTGCAGTTCTGAAGAAGGAAATCTCAAAAACAACATAATGTTTGCAGAGATATTTTTTATTTTTTTTACATTTTGCAAGCTTGCAAAACTTATTTTTCGATCTTGCAAAACTTTTTTTATAAGATTTTGAGTTTTCGAACACTTAGTTTCAACCTTTCAGAACTTTATTTTCAGTTTTGAATCATGGCAGGGTATTAATCCCATAGTAGTTTATTTTGCGTGATACAGGGCGCGCTGCATTTGCGCTTGATATTGAAGAGTGCGCGCCGCGAGAACACGGCTGATACGAGTCATACGACAGGAAAGTTTTACTGACATATAGCCTGACAACATCTGGTCTGACAGAGGACTGTGCGGCGGTGCTGACTGCGTTATTTATTCTTTTCTTTTTTTAAATTGCTGTGAGATTGTTTGCTGTTGCGCAAATCCTGGAGATATACTAGGATAGGCTGAAATCACTCACGTGGTGCGTCTGCAGAGACAGATTTCAACAATCACTAGTCAGAGACAGCAGCAAAGCCAAAGCACAATGAAATAAGGCAACTTATGATTTCGGGGGTTTACATAGGCTATTGTCCAGTTTCATTTTTGTCAGTCAACTTTTCAAAAAACAATCGGGGCTACACTCAAAACATTCGGGGCTGAAGACCCGGCAAAATCGTTAACGCATGTGCTGAGGGGGTGCTAGATCATTTACAGGGGGAGCTGCGCAATTATATATATATATATATACACTATTAATAAATTAGCAAAACTTGGCCACTAAATATTTAATATTATTTTAATGATCACAATTAAAGTTTTAATTTTATTCAATTGAACAAGCGCAACATTCAGCATTCAATCAAATATTCTAAAAGATGTATTAATTAATAATAATGTTACATAATATGTGTGCGTGCAACAAGCAAGATGTGCATTTGTAAATCCGGTGACGCGTGCATTGATTTTTATTACAGTGTCTGCTGCAAAGATTAAGTTGACGATCGCCATATTCGTAGTGAACGCGCCTATAGAGAGAAATGCACATCGTGGATTACATAATCAGAGAGTAGCCTTTTTCTTTTCGTTTTGAATTATTTCGTTTTAAGACATTTCAAGCTTTGTGTATTTGATGTATTTCTCATGTCTGTGTGAGGCATACACTGAGTTTCGTGAAGTTAGGATGAGATGCGCTCCAGTTAACGTGCAATGTGTAAGCTGCTCATCCTCAAATAAGGGGAGTTGCAATACTGAGAGCGTCCACCGTGTTTCCTCATGACGCGCTGGGGAAAAGAAACACCTGTGTGGCATTAGTAATTGGGAAACATTATAAATGTATGATGTATTGGTTGTTTGGGGGGTTTTTGCTGGTTGTTGCTGCTGAGTTCCTTGCCAAAGCTGCCGTGCCGGGACGTGGGTTTAAGATTGTTGCGCGAACCGTGCGAATCGATCGGGAGGGATATTTTGCTGGGGTTTTCCCCGTTTAAGTTTGGCGGCCGCCGTTGAGTTCCCTGAACGCGGAACCCACGTCCGGTAGCGGGTAAGAAAGCCAGCAGTACATTTTCCTTTTATTATTGTATTGGGTATTAATGTATGTCCTTGCTGTGTTTGCCGGGGAGGCCCTGATGTATGTGTGACCCTAATGGTCCCCCGGCGCTATTTGTGTGTAGAGTGAGCGCGTGTGTAAGGGGGTGGGCAGGTTATCCTTTTCCATATGCCTCCTATACTGTTGACGACGGCTATGTATTTAGCATGAGTATTATTGATGGTTTGTGTTGATTAATATTTGGTATGTATTTATTGGTGTGGTATTTATGACTTTTAGGTTTGCAGTGTAATGAACTTATGCATGAGCGGTGATCACATGAATTTATTTAATGCATGTATTGAATAACTACTGAAATCTTGTGCTGAGCATATCCTGTTTGTTGTTGCCTTATTATTCTTGAAGTTAACATATTGCTGAAATCATTCATTGCATCTTAATTAAATTGAACCTGTCATGACTGCATTAACCTGCTGCCCCCTGGGTTTTAACATTATGATTGTAAACTAATAAAATTATTATCTGATGAGTTTTGGGTATTTGAGTGTTTTCTTGGTTACTGACCCACTGAAAGTATTTAGTCCAGTAGAGAACCTGTAAATCCTGAGTAGAGAGAGTTTGTGGGGGTTACAACTTGGCGTAGTTTTGGCAGACTGGACTGTGGGCAATAACCAGGAGAATGTCAACTACACAACCAGCAGTAGAGCTACCTTCTTCATCTAGTGGGGCGCAGCAGAGAGTAGATGGTGTACCTGATATGGCTCAGAATCAAGCAACAAATGCAAATATGGTTATGTTTCCATTAATGATGGGGTCACCTTGGTGTTAAAAATTTAATGGAGATCAAATGCCGCAGGGAAATAATTTTCAGGATTGGTATAATATGCAGACATCAACGTTCAATATTTACCCTTTTTCGGAAGTGCAAAAAGTATCTGCTGTAATAAGTAATCTTGACGGGGAAGCAAAGAGGGAAGTGTTAGCTTTGCCAGCAGCACAGCGCATGACAGCTGAACAGATATTGTCATTTTTGAAAAGCATTTATGGAGATATAGTCCCCCTTGAAACCCTTCGTGCCCAATTCTTTACCCGTAAACAAAGGACAGATGAAAATGTCAGGCAGTTTGCCTTGGCACTTCAAGAATTGAGTAATCGGTTGGATAATAGGGGTGATGGTACCATTATGGGTAATGTTTTACGTGACCAATTTATTTTGGGACTTTGTGATGCAGGATTGCGTAGGGAACTTCGGGGTATGGTTAGAGGAGCCCCTGATAGCTCTTTTGTAGAAGTTAAAAAAGAAGCAATTCTACGAGCAGAGGAGTTTGGGGAGGTAAGGCAAGCAGTAGCTGCAACAGTACAGTTGAAGCCAGCCCCAGATACAACAAAATTGGTTGAGGAGATTAAACAAGAAGTCTTTTTGCAGTTAAAAGGAGAAATAAAGGAAATGGTTGCTGGAATGATTAAAGAAGTTCGTGAAGGAGTACAGCACTTATTGCCTAGTAGTGATAATGCAAGACCTAGGTATGAGTTAAGGAGGGGTCGAAGAAGCTCAGATCAATTTGACCAGCAGGGAAGACCTATTTGCAGACGGTGCAAACAAGCTGGGCATATTGAAAGACGTTGTGGGGCTGTAGAGGGAGGACAGGGGCCTTTAAACTTTTAGAACCCACTGTACAGGCCCGATCAGTGGGTACATTGGGTAGTGGCCAATCAGAAAAGAAAGATAATTTAATAGGACAATGCCCAGTTGTGGAGGTGGTGATACAGGGGGTTAAAACACCTTGTTTGATTGATACGGGTTCACAAGTAACCACATTAACCGAAAGCTATTTTAAAAAATATTTTGTGACTAAAGGACCAACAGTGTACCCACCAATACAAAAGTTCAATTTGGTAGCTGCTAATGGGTTAATGATTCCATATATAGGATATATTGAGGTGGACTTGAATATATGTGGGAAAGTTATACCAAAAAGGGGAGTGTTGATTGTTAAAGACTCAAATGGATCTTTGTACCCAGGACTAATCGGCATGAATGTGATTAAGGAGTGTAGAGACTTCCTGATGACACAGACTCGGGATAGTTGTGTAGGAGAAGGTGAAGTGCAGGTTAAGGTGTGGCATCAGATGTTTTCGGTTTGTGAAGATCTGTTAAAGTTTGGTGATGAGTCAGGACAGATAAGTTCAATTTACTGGCCGCAGGGAAGACGAAAGACAATTCCAGCACAGTCAGAGGTGGTGATAGAAGCATGTGCACGTTTACGACCTGACAGGAAGGATTATGTGGGCTTAGTAGAACCTTGTAAAGATGTATTGCCGGGCCAGTTGTTGGTAGCTAGATCACTGAGCACAGTTTCAAAGGGAAGAGTTATGGTCCGAATTCTAAATCTTTCTCCAGTTCCAGTGACTCTTTTTCAGCGCTGTCGAATAGGGCAGATTTTTGATGTTGAGTTGTGTCCAAGTCAGCAAGGAGATGTAGTGCTAAGACCATTGGATGATGAGACTGTAGAAGTGGGGGTGAGGCAGAATACGGTGCAGGATGTAGAACAAGAACAGGTGTTTCGGCCAGTGACTGTTCCTTTAGACCCACTACAATTTAGTACTGAACAACAAGAGATGATTGCTAAATTATTATCTAAGCATCAAAAGGTCTTCTCAGAACATGAGGATTATGGGTACACTGATAGGGTGTTGCATGTGATACCAACAAGCGATGCAGCCCCAATTAGAGAACGGTATAATAGAATTCCACCAAAATTGTATCAGGAAATGAGGGGGCTTTTGAGTAATATGCTTGAAAATGATATTATTAGGGCGAGCTATAGCCCCTGGGCAGCGCCTGTAGTGCTCGTCAGAAAGAAGGACGGCACCCTTCGTTTCTGTGTAGACTACAGGAGATTGAATGGTGTTACTCATAAAGATTCTTACCCCCTCCCCAGAATTGAAGAATCATTGGCTTCATTGAAGAAATCTAGAGTTTTTTCAACATTAGATCTAGCGCATGGGTACTGGCAGGTGGGGGTGCATCCAGCTGACAAGGAGAAGACCGCCTTTGTGACCCCCATGGGGCTATATGAATTTAATCGGATGCCGATGGGGCTGTGCAATGCTCCAGGAACATTTCAGAGACTGGTTGAAAGTTGCTTAGGTGACCAAAATTTTGAAACATTGTTGCTCTATTTGGATGATATAATTGTCTTCTCCCCTTCTTTTGAGGCCCACATTGCCCACCTGGACTTGGTTTTCAGTCGCTTGGAGAACTTTGGCTTGAAAGTGAAACCTACTAAGTGCTTTCTCTTCCAGAATGAAGTCCATTATCTAGGCCATGTGATTGCAGAAGGAGGGGTGTCACCAGACCCAGAGAAGTTGCGAGCAGTGGAGACCTGGTCAACTCCTCAGAATATCACCCAGCTGCATGCTTTCCTGGGCTTAGCAGGTTATTATAGACGTTTTGTTAATAACTTTGCCCAAATTGCAGCACCCCTGAACTCTATGATGTGGGGGACATCAAAACGACGCACCCGACCGGCCAGAGGTAAACAAGACTGCTGGGTATGGGGAGAGGCACAGGACATGGCATTTAAAAACTTAAAGGAGAATCTCCTACAAGCACCCATACTGGCTTATGCAGACTTTCAGTTGCCATTTCTGTTGTACACTGATGCCAGTCAGACAGGCTTGGGGGCAGTGCTGGCACAGGTGCAAGAGGGAAAGGAGAGGGTGATCTCCTATGCAAGCAGAAGCCTTCGTCCAGCAGAAAGAAATGATAAAAACTACAGCTCCTTCAAACTAGAACTGTTGGCGTTGAAATGGGCTATAGTGGAAAAGTTTCGGGAATATCTTGCTGTGTCTCCCTTTACTGTTTTCACAGATAACAATCCATTAGCTCACCTGAATACGGCAAATCTGGGTGCAGTGGAACAGCGATGGGCGGCCCAGCTTGCAGGATTTCAGTTTGAGGTGCGATACAGACCGGGGCGGACAAATGGAAATGCTGACGCCCTCTCCAGGTGGCCTGTGAATGAGACCTCTGCCAGGACTATAGAGGATGGGATTGCCCCATGTGGTGATGGTGGCTTTGTAGCATCTGCAGTGGTCCATGCCTGTGTCCACGCTTTTGTTCCAGTGGTTGAAGAGGTCATACTGGAGGAGGGTCAAAAGATGGATGCAGGAGCAGAAACGAGTTGGCCCCAGCCTGCTGGCCGAGTGGGTGAGTGCACAGCGGGGTTGTCCAGTGGTGTCACGACTGTGGGTCTATATGGACAGAGGAAGAGGGCCCGTTCCAAAAGAGCGAGCAGCTGAAGACCGGCCTACCCAAGTGCTGCTACGACAGTGGGCCCGTCTCTGCGTGGATCAAGGACTGCTGTGCAGGGAGGTATGTGACCCAAAGACATTTGACAAATGGAAACAAGTAATTGTACCTCAGTGTCTGCAGAATCAAGTTCTGGGATGGGTGCATGACCGTGCAGGACACCTGGGCGTGGAAAAGACTCTGGGCTTGGCCCGTCGACGTTTCTTCTGGCCAGGTCTGGCGCGAGGAGTGGAGGAGTGGTGCCGCCAATGTGTCCGCTGCAATCTCCATAAGACTCCAGCCAATAAAGTAAGTGCCCCCCTTGTTGCTATACAATCAGAATACCCTCTCCAGATTGTTTCTGTGGACTTTCTGTCATTGGAGCCTGCACGCAGTGGAATGTGCAATATTTTAGTAATGATGGATCACTTCACTCGCTATGCAGTCGCAGTGCCAACTCTGGACCAAACAGCAGTGACAACCGCCAGAGTGTTGTGGGGACACTTTATACAGCCCTTTGGGGGGTTTGATCAACTGCACTCCGACCAAGGCCCCAATTTTGAATCAAAAGTCATCAAAGAATTATGTTCATTGTACAACATCCATAAGTCGCATACCACTCCCTATCACCCAGCAGGAAATGGACAATGTGAGCGTTTTAATCGGACATTGCTGAGTATGTTGGGGACATTAAGGGATGACCAGAAGGAGAACTGGGATCAGCATGTGGCGGAGTTGGTACAGGCGTACAATAATTCACCCCATCCCTCTATCGGATATACCCCTTATTTCTTAATGTTTGGCCGACATGCGAAATTGCCCATTGATGTGATGCTGGGCCGGGGAAATGAATTCTCAGGCACCGCTGGCAGCTGGGTGTACCACCACCATGAAAAACTATCGACTGCCTATAATCAAGCCAGAAAGCAAGTTCAGAAGGCTCAAGTTCATCAAAAGAGGGGGTTTGACCGTAGGGTCAAGGGGGAACCGTTGTTGGCGGGTCAGAGAGTCATGGTATTAAATAAGAGAGCCAGGGGGCAGGGTAAATTGGACGATAAATGGGAATGGAATGTATATATAGTTACATCACAACCTAATCTTGATATTCCCGTTTATGTGGTTAAGAGGGAGAGGGGTGATGGTGGCGAGAGAGTGTTGCACCGCAATATGTTAAGCCCATGTAAGTTTGAAATGTCCTTGCCCTTAGAGGAGAGAGAAAAAGAGGTTTTACATTCTAATTCTGGTGTTAATCCCATGAACAGTAATTGGTGTGTGTATCCTTGGGTGGGGGGCTGTCTTACAGGTCGGCCGGGACCCACACAGAAGGATGGAGAGACTGTTTGTAATGTGGACATTGAGGAAGCAACATTACAGACCCCACAGGAGGAAAGCCCCTCTTGTTTGAACACTTTACCGGTCAAATGTTCCGAATCCAGACGGTCCACTCGGGCCACGAGGGGCCTGTTGCCTCAACGTTATAGAATGTGAGATATTCGAGTAGGAATGTGCGGACACATTTACAGTAGGGGGGGTGGATGTAAGCTGCTCATCCTCAAATAAGGGGAGTTGCAATACTGAGAGCGTCCACCGTGTTTCCTCATGACGCGCTGGGGAAAAGAAACACCTGTGTGGCGTTAGTAATTAGAGGGAAACATTATAAATGTATGATGTATTGGTTGTTTGGGGTTTTTTTGCTGGTTGTTTCTGCTGAGTTCCTTGCCAAAGCTGCCGTGCCGGGACGTGGGTTTAAGATTGTTGCGCGAACCGTGCGAATCAATCAGGAGGGATATTTTGCTGGGGTTTTCCCCGTTTAAGTTTGGCGGCCGCCGTTGAGTTCCCTGAACGCGGAACCCACGTCCGGTAGCGGGTAAGAAAGCCAGCAGTACATTTTCCTTTTATTATTGTATTGGGTATTAATGTATGTCCTTGCTGTGTTTGCCGGGGAGGCCCTGATGTATGTGTGACCCTAATGGTCCCCCGGCGCTATTTGTGTGTAGAGTGAGCGCGTGTGTAAGGGGGTGGGCAGGTTATCCTTTTCCATATGCCTCCTATACTGTTGACGACGGCTATGTATTTAGCATGAGTATTATTGATGGTTTGTGTTGATTAATATTTGGTATGTATTTATTGGTGTGGTATTTATGACTTTTAGGTTTGCAGTGTAATGAACTTATGCATGAGCGGTGATCACATGAATTTATTTAATGCATGTATTGAATAACTACTGAAATCTTGTGCTGAGCATATCCTGTTTGTTGTTGCCTTATTATTCTTGAAGTTAACATATTGCTGAAATCATTCATTGCATCTTAATTAAATTGAACCTGTCATGACTGCATTAACCTGCTGCCCCCTGGGTTTTAACATTATGATTGTAAACTAATAAAATTATTATCTGATGAGTTTTGGGTATTTGAGTGTTTTCTTGGTTACTGACCCACTGAAAGTATTTAGTCCAGTAGAGAACCTGTAAATCCTGAGTAGAGAGAGTTTGTGGGGGTTACAAATGCAAGTGACCGCGCGGGCGCCTCCATGATTATTGTCTGTTATATTTGCTTCTTATTCATTAATTAAAGTTTAGTGCACAGATGTGTGAAGGACTGTAACTCACACCCCAATCATTAACATCACTCTGACTACAAACTCCTGAAACACAACATTCACAAGGAAACAATGATAGGAAACAAACACCTATAAATGGACACACATGCCCATCTGAGAGTTAAAGAGGGCCATAAACGTTAATTAAAACTAGTTTTTTCTTTACAAAACTGTTGTTTATAAATGAAGAATTACACTTATGATGTGATATGTGTGTAAAACCTACAGCCATCAGACAGAAGGTGATGAAACCAAGTCTTGACCCTCAAACAGGTCTTTAAAGGGCTCTCAGAAACTGAGGAGCGGCCAAAATGTCCTTTACTCTCTTTGTCCAGTGGTCTAAAACTCAAACTGGTCCTCACAAAGATAGTTGTCACTATCTTTGTGAGGCAAGTACACACTCTGTCTCTCTCACACACACACACACATGTGGTTTGCTTTTCTCAGTCAACTCATAGTGGGTTTGCATCTACAGAGTGTTACTCCAGGTCATGGTGATGGTGGCTTTGGTGTGTGCTGGCGCTCTGCTTTTCGTGTTTCTGTCTCAAGTCCTCAAGCACAGCAGTCGCAGTAACTCAGGTGAGATACAGCGCTAACAGAACATGTCTTTTTCTTCAAAACATCTTCTGTTGAAGTTCTGCAAGAGTTCAATAAATCGATAATTAAATCGTTATGTTCTTATCAGGTTCTGCTCCTCACCGAAGGACAATATCAAACCCAGTGCAGCGACGACAGCAAATCTCATTCAGAATTAATAACGTTGTTTTAACATCAGTGTTATTTTAGAATCATTGAGATACTATTTTTATACACATCAGGGCCATATTCCAGGATGACAATATCAAGATTCATCTCTTAATGGAAATAAATGTTGTGATGTTTTGGTCAGGATCTTGTATTGTATTGACGAGTCCAGCACTCTGTAAAGTCTCCTCCAGCACAACCTAAAGACTTTTAAACTCTGGACTCAGAGGAGCCGATCCATGTGTGGAAATGATTCTTCATGCTCCTCCAAACCATTCTTTCACAATCTGAGCCTGATGAATCTTGTGTCAGGATTAGTACAGAGGACCCAAAAGCAGAGGTGAATGCAATAATAGAGTTTATTCTCCGTAACTTGTAACAAAGGAGACTGCCGTCAGCAGACGCAGATCTGTATTCAACACAAAATAATAATGCTTGACTGAAGAACAGCAGGAGCGGAGAATCCAGTGTAAGTGAAGCAGCAACAGTGCACAGTCCCCGAGCCAGGTGGGAGAAACTCTCAGGTGGCTGGTAAGGTGGAGGACCACAAACAGCGGATGAACTGGGCAGAGAACAATGTTAATGCTCCAACAAATAACTCACGACAAGACAAGACAAGACAGGACAGGACAGGACAGGACGAAGTAACTTCTCGTGAGAGATGGTACAGGTGAAATAGCCAACGAAGAGACAGAGCGAAGGCTCAACGTTCAACAATAATCTGGCAAGGAAGCAGAGAAAACTAGAAATAGTAGCAGAGTGAATTAGGGGAAAGAGGGAACAGGTGAGGAAAGGATCAGCTTAAGTGCTGATTACTATGAGGAACAGCTGCGGGTAGAGTGAGCGAGAGAAAACATGAATGGGAGTGAGTATGTGTGTCTGTGCGCAGCGCAAGCGCTGAGATGATGAGGATCAGCTGAGTGTGTGTGTGTGTGTGTGTGCGCGTGTGTGAAAGATGAGGAGGAAAACAGAGAGAAAGAAACCCGGATCATGACATCTTGACACTGTAATCCTGGAATATGGCCATGATGTGTCTTCCTACATGTTTAAAAAAAGGAAAAGCTGCACACTCCATCAATTAGGGTTAGAAAAACTGTTGTCAAACATATAACATCCTAGAAACATAATAATCACTGCGATAATGATCCAATCATAGACTCTTAATATATTTGCCTATAGGCTTAGGGTTAGGGTTAGCCTATAGGCAAATATATTAAGAGTCTATGATTGGATAATTTTTGCAGATTTAAATCCAAATAGTGACGTTTTTTTTTTTTTTTTTTTGACCAGGCAGTGTATATTATATATTAGACATTATCTGCTTATTAAACACAAAGGGACGCACAGCAGCACACAAACATGCCAAATATTTTAAATAAAACCCGCCATGGGCGAGCACAACTGGCATTTAAAGGGAATGGGAGATGAGACTCTGATTGGTTTAACGCACGTAAATCTCAAAACACACCCATTACTCATTAAGAAAATAGGGACAACCCTTTTAGACCATGCGCTGGAGCGCAGACCATTTTTCCCATCGTTAAACTAGCAAAAGTGGATCGTTAAAATAGGGCCCATAATGTTATTCTATGTAGTAGTTTGTTGTCTGTATGAGACTAGCAGTAAGCTAGATCAACATTAGAATAACATAGTGATCATATTCTAACATTTCATCATGCTAAGCTATATAACATTGATTAATTGTATGTACATTTGTTCACCTGTCAAATAAAGCACATGCAGGAGCAGCATCTCTGTCCAGTCGAAGCTAGTCGCGAAGCTCTCGGCATCTCGAAAATGCCACACTGATATTGATCCTCATTTTATTTCTCCTTTTGTCCCAAATTCTGCTTGCCATGGAACAACAACAGCGTGAGCGTGCCGCTAGACGTAATGCAGTTGTCCACGTCTGTTGCCATGGTTACTATGGCAGTATGAGTGGAAACCAGGGATAACGTGGATATTACATTATTAACAGGCGACAAGTTACAAGGGACAGGCACTATTTAAAATTGTGAATTTTTCTGAATTTACAAACTCTTGGAAAAATGTAGGATATTGTAAGTACACAACTGAACTAATATATATAACACTGTGTAAGTGGTTTTTGGATATTTAAATACAAAAATCGTACATATTGTTCCTTTAATATAGAACAGAAAAATTTTAGAATGCGAAAAAGAAAAAGAAAAAAACTCATCTTGAGATGGTATTTAAATGATTGAATTTAATACAGAAATCACTCACATTTGTCTCAGGTATATAGTTTTGAGAAGCAGTAACAGCCTAATAGCTTGTTTACGATATCCAAACAAGAAGTTGGTGAAGCTGGGGACGTTCCATGCAGTATTAGTTTTATTTATATACTTAAGTTCTCTTTTTGGTTTATATCTTATTTGTATGTTATACATGCCAACATCTTACACATTACTGACAAAACCCACAGCATTTTCAGTCAGGATAGGGGATGAGGAGGGGTAACAGCCAAGGTAACATCGTTCGTGTGTTGGTGGTTGGCCCTCTGCCTCTTAAGCGTTAAAAGTCATCGCAAATAAACTGCTATTGTGAACTTGCTGCCCCCCTTCAACAGCGACACTAACACGTGTTCAAACGTCGCTTTGCACTCATAGACTGTAAAAAAAAATATGGAGGTAGTGTCCGCAATGTCACCCGTAGTTTTCTGAAGAGCATTTTTGAAGCCCAAAGTGGGCCGTCGCCATCTTGGCACCGCAATAACCGAAAATGTGCAGCGAGGCGAATTAGCTGAGATGACGTGAAGCTAACACACAGCAGACAAACGGCTAGTAGTGACATTAGCAGCAATCCACCTGTCACTCAAGTGGCCACGCCCTTAATTATGCAGAACTTTAAGGCTTAAAGCGATGCTGGGTGACGTCACTTCTTGTTGACGTTCAAAGTATTGTCAAACAAAACGGAGGCTAGCTCGACCCTCCCTCTTCCTAATTCCATTCCCTCCCGTGCTTCCTGAAACAGTCGTGAACCATTTAGAAAAAACAAACTGGATTTACCCTGTCCAGCAGAAACAGAGTCTCCTGAATGTTGGATCGGAAGCCCTTCTGCCAGCGGAGTTCTCGCCACCTTTTGAACGCTCATGTTGTTTCAAACCTGTATGAATTTATTTCTTCTGCTGAACAGAAAGGAAGATATTTAGAAGAATGGCAGTAACCAGACAGTTTCTGGTATCATTGGCTTCCATATTAGGAAAAAAAAATACTATGGAAGTCAATGGTACCAGAAACTGTCTGGTTACTGACATTCTTCTAAATATCTTCCTTTCTGTTCAGCAGAAGAAATAAATTCATACAGGTTTGAAACAACATGAGGGTGAGTATATGATGACAGAATTTTCATTTTAAAGTGGAGTATCCCTTTAAAACAGGATGTTGAATCTTCGTAATTTTTTTTCATTTAATGTTTTATTTGAAAAGGAATAAAGAGAAAAATCACGTGGACCCTTTAATACACAGATAAAATGTATAAATTATTACAGAAACAACTCTAAATTCATTTATTAATTACACAATGACTGTTTATTCATGTCACATGAATATAATCCATTACTTTCTGCAAAATGGAAACTCTTACAATGCGTTTTATTTTTAATTGGTAGTTGTGAGGTGGATGTGTCCAGTGATGGGACAAAAGTTCAAGTTTAGCTTGTGCTTCATCTTACTGTGGCGGCTTGCTGTGGCTACAACAGAAATAAGACACACATTTACATAAATCAACACTACAAATGGTACAAATAATCTCAGAAAATATATATTTCTGTCAGTGAAACGACTCATATAATCCATCTTGCAACAGAAAGAAAAGACTGTTTAGTATCTGTTGAGTTGATTGACTACTGAGGACATTTTTTATTTGCTGATGAAATTGAGAAGACTTGAGAAACTTACTGACAGATTCTTATATTCAGAAGAGCCCGAATAGCAGATCTGGGATGGACAGTCTATGGCAAAAACACATTGATTATTTATTATCTGACTTTGGAATGCACAAACTCTTTTGCACATGTAGTTCCCTTTCGAGGGAACTCGAACTGCGTCGAATGACACTCACCCTCAGCGTAGCGCCTCTGAAGTATGAATGAAACTAAGCCAGTCTTGATTGGTGTTGCGTCATGACGTAACGTGTGACGGCATAAGCGGAAGCTACAAAAGACGCCGGCACACAACAGAGTTAGCTTTCTGTTCTTCAGCAAGCGCTCTCTGTTTTGTATGTCTTATGTGGTGTTGTCTGTCAGTTACACAACCACAATAAGAAAGAATGGCGAGTGCAAATGACAGGCGGTGTGTGCATCCCTGCCCTCGTTATATCACGGGTGGGGACACACACCAATTGTGCATGCATTGTTTGTGAGTGCAGCACCCGCGGGCAGCTCTCGAGGGGGATGCTTGCGAGGATTGTCAGTCTCTATCGATCCATGTGCTTCACTCCCGCCTGGCCATTTTCAATGAGGATGGCCAGGCTCGCGAGCCCCGTGGTTCGGGACCCGCGTTCGCCGAGGCGGCGCGGAAACGCTCTTCATGGGGCTCGCAGATGGATCTGACAGAGGATCTCGAGACTGCTGAGGCATATTCTCGGGATTCCTCTGCCAGTTCTGATGTTCTCCCTCCTCGCGCAGAAGCCCACTCCACGGCTTCTACTGCACGAGTGGACTACCCGATGCTCGAGCTGTCTGCTTCTGAGGAAGTAGACGTGCTCAGTTTCGAAGGCGGGGATTTTGGGGATGACTCACCTCCTCATGTCCCCGCATATGAGGAGCTGGTAGTAGAGCTCCAGCAGTGTTCAGTCCCGCTCCCGCCCGCTCCCGCAAAGATTTGTCATTTTTAGTCCCGCTCCCGCCCGCATCTGTGATATTATGTCCCGCTCCCGCCCGCAAATGCCCGCAAGATGGCAGGCAGGATGTATGTTCACTTTCTGTCTCACGAAAGGTCTTGGAAAAAAAATGCGATTTGTGTCCGTTGTATGTTAACACCTTTTGGCATTTATCGCAGCAGGCAAAAGGTAGTTGATTCCCCTCTCCATCATGCACAACCGAAAAAGACTGCCAAATGTCTGATTTGAGGTTTCGTGATTTTTTTTTGTGGTAAATGTGCCTTTCTTTAGAGAAGTGCTTACATCTGAAGCGCTTAGGCCTATATCTGAAGCACTAGAGGTGCTCTTTTCCTTGTCCATGCTGTCTATTTTGAACTTGAAGCTTTTGAATTCGAACACGGAGCAGCGGGAAGGAATTGTCTCTAAACAAGTGTGCGTGAGATTAGGCCCCGCCCTACCCCAAACGACAACATCCAAGTTTAGGCTGCTTAAAACGTTTTTATTGCTGCCAAACAGAATCTCCCTCACAACTACAAATTATGTACGCTACTTTAATCATTTATATATTTTACTTTACACTCATATTTAATTTGCGGGAGTGCAGCGTATCATCCCCCCCGCCCGCACCCGCAAGTGCACCTTCATCATCCCGCCCGCTCCCGCAATGACCTTTCAAAATTTGTCCCGCGCCGTTCTGTTTTGCGTCGGGTCCCGCGGGAGTGCAGAACTCTAGCTGGTAGAGGTTGTGTCTACTGCATCATCTGCATCATCCCTGAAAACCCCAGTGGTGCCCACTAAACCGTGCAGGGATACATCATCCTTAATGGGCAGAGCTTATATGGCTGCGGGTCGGGCTGGCGCTTGTCTGCACACAATGGCAGTACTCCAAGCATACCAGGCCGACCTTCTTAAAGATATTGATGAGGGCGAGGGTCCAACTCCCGAAGATATTGCGGAGTTGACGAAGGCTGGAGACCTGTCTCTCCGAGTCACCAAGGAGACGGCCGTTCCATGGCGGCGATGGTGGTCTCGGAGAGACATCTATGGCTTAATTTATCGGGCATCAGGGAGAAAGACAGGGCTTTCCTCCTTGATGCCCCGATTTCGCCTTCTGGCCTGTTCGACGACGCCGTAAACACCACCGTTGGCAGGTTTCAGGAGGCAAAGAAGCAGTCTGCAGCCTTCAAACAATACCTCCCTCGCCGTACCAAATCAAAGGAGCCTGCCCCCAGTAGGCAGCCGCAGCCATTCACCAGCTCCCCCGACTACAGACAGGCGCAAAAAGAGAGCATCGCGTCTAGAGCCCCCCCTCAAGGAGCTGTCTGCCCCACAGGCCTGCGGCCAGGCAGCAATCGCGTCCGCCCATCGAGAATCATTTTCGGTCGAACCCTGCTGGAGATCCGCTTCAGGGGGTCGAAAACGAAACACGATTGATACCCGAGATACTCAAGAGGCTGGTTCCCTTGGTAAAATATTTAGATGCATGGAAAAATTTCACGAATATTTCTCCTTGGGCCCTGCACATCATTCAAAACGGGTACAGACTGCAGTTCGGTTTCCGCCCACCGAAGTTCAACGGGGTGGTCTGGACTGTAGTCGACCCAGAGCAGGGTCGGGTATTGGAACAAGAAGTAAACTCCCTGTTGGTAAAGGAGGCTATAGAACGTATTCCTCCACCAGACTTCAACTTCATAGTTCCTCCACCAGACTCCAACTTCATAGTTCCCGAGAAGAATGGGGGGTTGTGTCCAATAATAGATCTCAGGTACTTGAACCGGTCTCTGAGGAGGTTCAGGTTCAAGATGCTCACCATTCCTATCATCGTGAACCAAAATCAATCCAAGGATTGGTTTGTCACGATAGATCTAAAGGACACATACTTCCACATTTCCTTACTTCCAACTCACAGGAAGTTCCTGAGGTTCGCTTTCAGGGGCGAAGAGTACCAATATCGGGTTCTTCTATTCGGCCTAGCTCTCTCCCCTCGCATATTTACCAAATGCATGGATGCAGCTCTAGCACCGCTGAGGCTCCAGGGCATCAGGGTGCTCAACTATATTGACGACTGGCTGATTTTGGCCCAGTCACAAGAGCTGGCAGTTCAGCATCGAGATGTCGTCCTCGCCCACATCCAGAGCTTGGGGTTGAGACTCAACACAAAGAAAAGTGTGTTGGCACCAGCCCAGAGAACCACGTTCCTTGGAGTGGTGTGGGACTCGGTCACGATGCGGGCACAATTATCTCCTGCATGGATCGAATCCATCCTGGCCACGGAGTCCAGGATAAAGCTAGGCCAAGCCATCACTGTCAAACACTTTGGTTCGGCCCAGTGGAAGTGGATCTATTTGTGTCTCAAGAGACGACCCACTGTCCGCTGTGGTTCTCCCTCACACATCCAGCCCCGCTGCGTCTGTACACATTTCCCCCGATTGCTCTGCTCCTGGGAGTTCTAGAGAGGGACCGTCGCGATGGGATCAGTCTACTATTGGTAGCCCCGTTGTGGCCGGCCCAAGTATAGTTCTCAGACATAATATCGCTCCTGGACGGCCCTCCATGGGAGATTCCCATCAGGAGGGACCTGCTGACACAGGCAGAGGGCTCAATATTTCACCCTCGGCCGGAACTATGGAAACTGTGGGTCTGGCCCCTGAGAGGGCACAGTACCGAGAGGCTGGCCTGTCAGCAGGAGTAGTGGAGACCATACTCAGCTCTAGAGCTCCCTCCACAAGGAAGTTGTACGGCCCAAAATGTTAAGTTTTGACCGTATGGTGTAGAGAGCGTGAGGTGGACCCAGTTAACTGCCCAGTGGCTTCAGTGCTGGAGTTCCTCCAAGATCACTTCTCGGCTGGTCTTACCCCATCCACACCCAAGGTGTATGTGGCTGCCATTTCGCCTTTCCACGCTCCTCTGGGTGATGTGCCTCTGGGGAGACAGCAGTTGGTCGTACGTTTCCTCCGTGGGGCTTGGAGGATGAGACCTGTGGCTTGTACCAGAGTTCCCACTTGGGACCTGGCGGTGGTTCTCGAAGGGTTGGTTTGAGGCCCCCTTCGAACCTCTGGGCTCGGCTGACGCCAAGAACCTTTCCCTAAGATGGCTGTTTTGTTGCCCATTACTTCTCTAGGAGAGTAGGAGATCTTCAGGCGCTCTCTAAATCCAATGGGTGCCTGGAGTTTGCTCCAGGCGACATTAAAACCATCCTACATCCCAGGCCGGGCTATTTGCCTAAGGTGCCATCGAATGTGGCATGGCCTACGGTCCTGCAGGCTTTTCATCCTCCACCTCACGTGATGGCGGATGAGGAGAGACTTCATCTGCTCTGCCCTGTCAGAGCTCTTTAATTATATATTCAGAGGAAGTCAGACCAGTTGCTAGTGTGTTTCGGGTTGCCCAAGCAACTGGATTGTTCAAGCTATATCTATGGCCTACCAGGTGCGCAATTTGCCTTCACCTTTGGCCGTGAGGGCTCATTCGACCAGAGGCATGGCGTCCTCTAGAGCCCTCCTCTCAGGGGCCCCGATCCAAGAAGTCTGCAATGCAGCAGGATGGGCCACCCCTCACACTTTCATTATATTTTATAGCCTGGACATTCCATCTACACCTGGCACCCTTGTGCTCTCGTCCTAAGTGTGCCTGTGCGCAGCTTCACACTGGGACAGTCAGGGCTCGTTGTGGCATAGTGGGTACTCGTTCCCCCAAAACGTCATCTGACGCAGTTTGAGTTCCCTCGAAAGGGAACGTCTCGGGTTACGACTGTAATCCTTGTTCCCTGAGAAAGGGAACGAGAACTGCGTCCCTTCGCCACGCCTTCCCCTGCCTGGGAGCGCTTGCTTCATCACAGAAGCTAACTCTGTTGTGTGCCGGCGTCCTTTTGTAGCTTCCGCTTATGCCGTCACACGTTACGTCATGACGCAACACCAATGGCGCTACGCTGAGGGCATTCCCCCAAAGTGTCATTCGACGCAGTTCTCGTTCCCTTTCTCAGGGAACAAAGGTTACAGTCGTAACCCGAGATGTTTTTGATATTTCTCTTACTGTGAGCGTGTCATAGAGGTCAGATGATCTGGACTTGAGGTCAAGAGCAGCATATGTGCCTTCACTGGGATCAGGTCTGGGATCGTTCTACAGGAGAACAGAGAGAAGGACTATCACCAAAAAAAGATTGTAAAAGATTTTAAATTGTTAACATGATAATCAAAAGTGTAATCACCCCACAGTCTCTACTCATAAAACCATGTACAATCCTGATTATATACATATATATATATAATATGTATGTAACGATCACTAGTGAGAGTGCCTGGGATTACCATCAACAAACCCGGACAATCACCACACATCCACAGACTCCATTCCCCATAATCCTCAGTTCAGACTATCATCCATTATCACTTTCACCTGTGTCTCATTACCTTGTTTACTCACCCTATAATAGCCTGGTTTTCACATTCATTCTCTGCAAAGTCTTGTTTAGTGTTTGTACTGCAATTCTCAGCGTTTGTCTTTTATTCCCGTGTTCTTGGTTTTGATCTCTGCCTGTCCTTGGATTTTCCTTTTTGCCTGTGACCCCTGTGTCCCCTGTGAACCTGTGTCCCTGTTACCCTGTGGCCCCTGTTACCCCGTGGCCCCTGCGACCCTGCAACCCTATGTCCCTGTTACCCTGTGGCCCCTGTGACCCTGTTACCCCGCGACCCTGTGTCCCCTGTGACCCTGTGACCCTGTTACCCTGTGACCCCTGCGACCCTGCAACCCTGTGTCCCTGTTACCCTGCGACCCTGTGACCCCTGTGACCCCTGCGACCCTGCAACCCTGTGACCCCTGTGACCCTGTGACCCCTGTGACCCCTGCGACCCTGTGACCCTGTGTCCCTGTTTTTGTTTGGACTGATTACCTGGTCTTTTTTGACCTCTTGCCTGTTTTCTGGATTATGTCTTTGGATTACCCTCTGTTCAAATAAACTGCATTTGGATCCTCAAGCTTCGTGTCTCAGAGCAGTACGTGACAATATATGTGTTCTACATGTACAAAGAAGCTGTAATTGATTTATTAGTATCATTCTGTGGTTCTTTGGCCATCTCACCTCATACTCGTGTATTGCAGATCTACAGTTTATCCTTTTCTTCCGACTGTTAAAAAGAAACGGAAACAAGCCATTTCATTGTTTAGTGCAATATTCAAATGTACTTTCGCATTAGTGTAAAAGCAAATTATATTACTCTTTGTTGATACATTTTTATTTACATTGCATATAGTATGATGGTGATCATGATAGTGAATATTGCACATGCCACTGCGATCATTACCCAGACGAGCAAACCAACATTACTATGATCTGAAAGAGGGAGAAGATCATAATTAAATCTACAAACTAAGAATGACACTAAGACATTCTGTGGTGGGTCTAAAGCAGAAATCACAGTCAATGTTTAGAGGATTTAATGTCACAGTTACTGAACCATCATGAACTCACACATGACGTTTAAAGTCACAGCATCAGAGTATTTCTCTCCATGTTCATTGCTGGACTTGCACTTGTATTCTCCACTGTCATCAGAGCTGATCTTTGAGATGCTGTAGATTCTTCCAGATCCTACAAGCGTTCCTCCTTTAATCCAGCTGATTTCTGCAGGAGGGTTTGAGTCACTGCTGCAGTTCAGAGTCACTGAATCTCCCTCCACTATTACACCAGATGGACTGATGGAGATCACAGGATTCCCTGGAGGATCTACAGGAGAAATATTTGAAATTTCATTTTTAATCTTCAGACTTCAGACCACAGACTTCAGACCACAGACTTCATACCCGTCTCAGAACAGCTCAGAAGATAAGGACAGATTGTCCTCTTGTAATCTGCAATTGGTGAGTAGCTACTTTTGTGGCTCAAGCCCCTGATTATTGTCTAATGCTCCTGATATTTGTGAAGATTCACTCATATTATAAATGTCAAATAATATAGATTTTAATATAAATTCTTGCACTTAATATAAATTCTTCACCCTAGTGAAGTGGTGATGAAAAATAGGTTAACAAAAAAAAAAGAAAAAAAAAAAAGGTTTATCTAAACATAATGCATTACACAGACATCTTGATGCCTCGTCTGTTTTTCTAGTTTTTTCATCTTGACACGCTGCGCTCTTTTGTATTTTGTTCACAGTTTTAAAAGCACAAACTCGTTCCTTCATTTAGCTCACTGCAGTTTTAAAGCCCTCATTATCTGTTCCATAGACATAATAAATACATAGATGCATATGTCTATGGGATTGTCAGTCTGCAGGTTTCAATAAACCGTTATTGATTCAAAGCACTGATGAGGAAATAACAAAGATGTTCAGAGAGATTGATAACATCTGCCTAATAACTAATTTACAATGTAACATTTTAAATGTATAGCTTTATGGTTTAATCATGGAAAATACATAAAATACAATAAATGCAGGGTGTTGAAGTTATTGATGCATTTAAAAATGTTCTTAGCAACCCCTCTGAACTGTACAATTTTATTATACACTAAATAAAATAGACACTCTGTGATGATGAACTAGGTTAATGACATCATCACTAGAGTGCCAGCCTAGTGCTAGCCAGAAAGTACCATTTTGTTAAGAGGGAAAGAGCCATAAGTGCAATGAGGTGTTAAATGTTTGAATGTGTGTTTGTATGTTATGCATGTTTGTATTATGATTATTGCATGTCAGAAATGAGTTCTTGATTATTTAGGTGCCAATGTTTTGCTGTGTAATTGAGTGTTGAGTGTCACGGGGAAAGGTTCCACCCCGTGACAATGGTTCGTCCCACTGGTGTTTGGCGGGAGACCTGTATATTTAAACCATTGTCTGAGCATGTTTGGGGGAGGTTGCCTCTTGTATATACTGTGCAAATGTTTGAACCTGTCTGAGGTGAGACATATCGATATTTTGTGGATGTGCCACTAGGCATTGTGTAGTGCCAGTTTTGCTGCTCACAGCATTTTTGCTTTATGCTTTTAGCACCCGTGTCTGTTGCATTTAGTGTTTTTTTTGTTTTTTTGTACTTTGTGTACTGCACATTGAGAAATGCTGCTTCTAAAATAAACCACAACTGGCATTTTGAAAACCACTCCTTTGTACTGAGCCTTCCTAAGCTTCTCTCAAGCCTCTCGACAACACTCTACATGACACACTCACACATGACATTGAGCTGAACAGCAGGAGAGATGAGAGTGTGTCCGTCTACAGCACAGCTGTATCTGCCTGAATCCTCTCTTCTCACTGGGTTGAGGAGGAGTGTGTTACTGAGTTTTCTCTTAGTTAATGGCTGTGAGTTTCTGTACCAGATGAATGTGTCTCTGTCAGTCGGAGCGCAGCTGCTTTTACATCTCAGATTGACTGGATCTCCCTCTGTCACTCTCTCAGGAGACTCCACCTGAAGATCTGAACACAACACACACATTATATCTAGTGCTGCTGTCATACACTGATTATTATTCAACATAATGCAGAAGAAGAGATGAAACTCATCAGAGTCACCTGTGACAGTAAGAGTCACTCCTGGATCACCAGTATATTTTCCATCAGGTTTATCAGTGATGAATCTGAAATAGTACATGTGTGAATCCTTCAGTGTCACATGATGCAGTCTGACGTTGCAGTGCTGGTGTTTATCTCCCAGATACCGAAGCCTCTGACGGTATTCAGGGTCCTCAGACAGATCATCATCTATTACCAGTGTTTTGGTCCAGAACACTTTCTTGATCTGATGTCCTCTAGGGTATGTATAAGTGCAGCTCATTGTCACTGATGAGTCCTTTACTGCACAGATGTGTGAACGACTGTAACTCACACCCCAATCATTATCAACACCCCACGGGCTACAAACTCCTGAAACACACATTAAAGGGATAGTTCACACAAAAACGATTGTTTCATAATTACTGACCCCTCTTGTTCATTACATTCTTTTTTTTTAACCTATTAAACACATTAAAAACATTAATATAATCATTATAGATTAACATATTTAATATTGTACATTAATTCCAATCAGAAGAATTTAAACATTTATCTAAAGTTATTATTGAAAGTGAAAGTGAAAGTGACACGTGACGGCCAAGTATGGTAACCCATACTTGGAATTTGACCTCTGCATTTAACCCATCCAAGTTAATGCACACACATTAGGAGCAGAGTAGTGAGTAGTTAACACACACACTGCAAACGTGGATACACACACCCAGAGCAGCGGGCAGCCTTTGTGTGGCGCCCGGGGAGCGATTAGGGGTTAGGTGCCTTGCTCAAGAGCACCTCAGTCATTTCCCACCGGTTCTGGTTCCCACTGGTTCAGCAATCTTTGGGTTACCAGTTCAACTCCCTAACCACTAGGCCATGACTGCCCCTAGTAGTAGTATAATAAAATTATTCTTTTTAATTTTATCTCAATTTTTTTTGGATGAATTTTTTTTTCACAGAAATTTGTTTGTGAAAGGGGTTTTAACAGGGGGTCTGCACTCATGATTTGAAAGAAAGACTTTGAAAAGTGACTAAAGAACAATAAAATCTTCTCCAGCATGAGCGACTCACCGTGAATCATGAGCAGAAACACCAGAGGAAGAGGAGGAGCCTTCATCAGTGACATCACTACAAGAACAACAACACAGGATCACACACACAGTGAGCATTATAAAAACAATCTTTAGCTTTAAAAACATTTCCATAAACAATTTTTCATGGAGAATATTTCCTTTTGATTAGGTGAGTGGTTTCTACAACAGTAAATAGACTATAGACTGACTATATTCACTCAGTAACCAGCGTAACTCTTACCGTGTTCTGGCGAGTCTCTCAGGCGTTACACTGATCAAATTCTCATGGTTAACAGTGTTTTCAAAATGTTTGCACAGTAAATGTTTCTTCCTCTTTCTTCACTCATGCCCACACAAGCTGAAGCAACTTTAGACATCATGATCCAATGGCATTTATTGATATCTAAAAAGTCATTAAACTCAACATGTTTAACAATATGAAGAAGTTTGTCCACCACTTTGATTGGTCTAGTACAAAGATTTATTAACATCTAGGACGTATTTACAGTTTCACTAGAATTTCCACATTTTAAGATTAAAGGGATGTTCAGATATAAATGGAATAAAAATAAACGTGTGTTTGTTTGTTTTTTACTACATTTTTATAGCCTTTTTACCTGGAAACATTTTCTGAAGAATTATTGAGCAAGACACTCAATATAGGCGGAACTTATACTGAGTAAGACTGGATGTCGATACTTTGACCGCAGACAGACAAGTTATATTTTGACATCCTTGAGGGAATTTTTGCCTTCAGTTTATTGGCGAAAAGAATAGCGACAGGAAGTGATGGGCAGTCAAGGTGGGAGGGACAGGAAATGACCTCATCCAGAATCAGTTCACACACACATAAGCGCCAGCCCGTAATGAAGAACACATGCACAGCCCAATGTGTCTCAATGTACGTCATCGATCAAAATGAATTCTTAGCTAATATTGCTTAATACAAAACCCCTAAAAGGACATGGAGATTCAAAAGTATGAGATGGGGGAGAAATTATATTTCAGTGCTCGCAAAAGTTGCATGCATGGGTAATGCAAAGGATTTGAGAGGAAACGCAAAAGCATAGAAATATAATTTCCACCACCATGTGACTTTAGGGGCTCCGTAAAATGTTATTTTAGTCAAACGGATTAAACCAACATGACTGACCTCGTCTTAACACACGTACACAGAAGTTGCTCTACAAATAATCATCACTGGAGACTTTAATAGACTGAGGTGTTCATCAAAGCTTTCATTTTATCCACTGTTGCATATTTCCAGAGTTTGTTAGAAAAGCCCAAATATTAAAGCTGCTCTAAGTGATGCTGGGTGACGTCACTTCTTTTTGACGTTCAAAGCGGAGGCTAGCTCGACCCTCCCTCCTCCTCATCCCGTCCCCTCCTCCCCCTCCATCTCCTCCCCCTCCCTCCTCCTCCTCATCCCGTCCCCTCCCTCTCCCTCCTCCTCCTCCTCCTCCTCATCCTCCCTCTCCCTCCTCCTCCTCATCCCCTCCTCCTCCCTCCTCCTCCCTCCTCCCGTCCCCTCCCTCCTCCCTCCCCCTCCCCCTCTCCCCAAATTTGTCACTAATAAAACACAATAAAAATTATTTAAAGAAAAGGCTTATATTTACCTTTTAATAGTTTGTTTACATCTACCTTGTAAATATTATTTGTTTTATTAAAAAGGTTACAATTACAACAACAATTCAAGTGTAATCTTTCTTTGTAAAAACTAAAGTATACATTTTATCATACATATTTCAAAGTTAAGGATTCATTACTTGAATATAGCCTAGGCTACATTGGAATAAACACTATAACATATTATTTGATTACTTTATTTTTGACAAAACATACTATATTTAACATATGAGCAAAAAATGGCAAACAAAAGCTTATTTGAGGTGGCAGATATTTTACAGTAAAAATGTATTATCTATCCAAAACTAATCAACGAAATGTTGTCTTTCATATGTCTGTAACATAGTATCTTTCGTTTTTATTATAAGAAATATAAATGTTAATTTGCAGTTTAATATTGCTTACACAAATACATTTTATTTCAACATATTTCAGTAGATTTTTACTCAGTATAGCAATATATAGCAATACAGTTTGCTAAAAGCGAAACATTCATTCACACACGTACAGAAATGCGATTCAAATTTAAACCGTCTTTTGCCAGACTTGCAACAACGCATCTCTGCCGTTCATTCATTCACACACAGAAACGCGATTCACTTGAGAATGAAAAAAAACTTACTACAGTATTCCATAGCTCAGGATCTGTTAAAAAATTTTGATCTCCTCGAAATACCAGCACTTCTGAGGTACATTTTCCATTATAGTATTATTCCTCACAGCGCTGCGAGACTGTGTAAACAAGTACAATGATCTGAATAAGCTTGATGTGTTTTCTCGCGCTGATATGGGGGCGTTCACAGGTTGCATGGATTGCCTCAGTCATTTGAATAGCGCGCGCTCTCCGTGGGCGGGGTCACATTAAAAATAATTAGCTGAGATGAGAACGACTGACATCTCGCTCTTTTCATACAGATTGCATAAACTGAGAATATTTGTTTTTTATAAAAATTACTTCATTTAAAAGAAGAGAATTCAAGCTTCATGCCTGTGTGTCTGTATGCCTGTGTGTCTGTATGCCTGTTTGACTGAGTATTCGCTGAGTTATGGTTCATTTTCGGACGCGTTTCAGAATGGACTTCACTGACAGAGAGGAGGCAGAACTCGCTTCGTGTTTATTTTTCTTTATTTGGCAAAAAGCACAACACTTTGTTTTTATTATGAGTATACACAAAAAAAATACACACTTAACAGGATCGATTGATGTATAACACAAGCATATAAGATAAAAATTAATATTAGTATTTTGATTAATTTTTGCACTGATAAGGAAAAAAACGAGCCTATCGCGCCGGCGCGATAGCCGACCTCAGGGGGTTAACAATACCTCCCTCGCCGTACCAACTCAAAGGAGCCTGCCCTCAGTAGGCAGCCGCAGCCATTCACCAGCTCCCCCGCCTACAGACAGGTGCAAAAAGAGAGCGTCACGTCTACAGCCCCCCCTCAACGAGCTTGGGGGCATAGACGGCGCTCTCAGGCAAAGCCTCAGCAGATGAAGGGCGACCTGAGGACCGTCCTGCAGACTAAAAAAGGCTTCGTCAAAGAGATCCTAGCCAGCCTAGGCTCTCTGTGGGTGGCCCCACCCATGGTGGAGTGATCAAGGTCGCCTCCTCCACAGAGCCCGCAAGAAATCGATGTCGACTTCCCACCGTCAAGTACGCTTCGGGCCGCATCGGGTTCCAGTGAACGCACGCTGCACTGTCTGCCCCACAGGCCTGCGGCCAGGCAGCAATCGCGTCCGCCCATCGAGAATCATTTTCGGTCGAACCCTGCCGGAGATCCGCTTCAGGGGGTCGAGAATGAATCCTGATTGATACCCGAAGCCAGCCTCAAGAGGCTGGTTCCCTTGGTAAAATATTTCGATGTGTGGAAAAATCTCATGAATATTTCTCCTTGGACCCTGCGCACCATTCAAAACGGGTACAGAGTGCAGTTCGGTTTCCGCCCACCGAAGTTTAACGGGGTGGTCTGGACTGTAGTCGACCCAGAGCAGGGTCGGGTATTGAAACAAGAAGTAAACTCCTTGTTGGTAAAGGAGGCTATAGAACGTATTCCTCCACCAGACAGGGAGTCCGGGTTTTACAGCCGCTACTTCATAGTTCCCAAGAAGAATGGGGGGTTGCGTCCAATAATAGATCTCAGGCACTTGAACCGGTCTCTGTGGAGGTTCAGGTTCAAGATGCTCACCATTCCTATCATCGTGAACCAAATTCAATCCGAGGATTGGTTTGTCACCATAGATCTAAAGGACACATACTTCCACATTTTCATCCTTCCATCTCACAGCAAGTTCCTGAGGTTCACTTTCGGGGGTGAAGCGTACCAATATTGGGTTCTTCCCAATACCAAATGCCTAGCTCTCTCTCGCATTTACCAAATGCATGGATGCAGCTCTAGCACCGCTGAGGCTCCAGGGCATCAGGGTGCTCAGCTATATCGACGACTGGCTGATTTTGGCCCAGTCACAAGAGCTGGCAGTTCGGCATCGAGATGTCGTCCTCGCCCACATCCAGAGTTTGGGGTTGAGACTCAACACAAAGAAAAGCGTGTTGGCACCAGCCCAGAGAACCACGTTCCTGGGAGTGGTGTGGGACTCGGTCACGATGCGGGCACAATTATCTCCTGCACGGATCGAATCCATCCTGGCCACGGAGTCCAGGATAAAGCTAGGCCAAGCCATCACTGTCAAACACTTCCAGTGAGTGTTAGGTCTCATGGCAGCAGCGTCCAATGTCATTCCATTCGGCCTGCTGCACATGAGGGCTATGCAGTGGTGGTTGAAAACCAAGGGGTTCAAACCCATTCCACATGATCAGGGTTACGCACAGATGCCTTCGTTCCCTATCTATGTGGAAGAAAGCTTGGTTTCTGTCCCAAGGCCCCATGTCGCCGGAAAGCCGTTTCAACAGACGCCTCCCTCACGGGCTGGGGTGCGGTCATGGACGGCCACTTCATGAGAGGCCTATGGCAGGACCATCATTCCTCCTGGCACATAAATTGCCTGGAAATGTTGGTGGTGTGAGGAGCTTCCTGCCAGACCTCAAAGGTCATCATGTCCTTGTGAGGTCAGACAGTATGTCAGTGGTGGCCTATATAAACCATCAGGGGGGTCTGAGGTCTCGCCCTCTATGCAGACTGGCGCATCAGATCCTCCTGTGGTCCCAAGGGAAACTGTTGTCTCTCAGAGCAACATACATCCCGGGGAATCAGAATCAGGGAGCAGACATCCTGTCAAGGCAGGGGCTGAGGCCCAGAGAATGGAGACTCCATCCCGACGTGGTGGAGTCGATATGTCAGAGGTTCGGCCCAGTGGAAGTGGATCTATTTGCATCTCAAGAGACGACCCACTGTCCGCTGTGGTTCTCCCTCACACATCCAGCCCCGCTGGGGTTGGATGCCATGGTACAGACGTGGCCAAGGCTGCGTCTGTACACATTTCCCCCGATTGCTCTGCTCCTGGGAGTTCTAGAGAGGGTCCCCGTTGTGGCCGGCCCGAGTATAGTTCTCAGACATAATATCGCTCCTGGACGGCCCTCCATGGGAGATTCCCATCAGGATGGACCTGCTGACACAGGCAGAGGGCTCAATATTTCACCCTCGGCCGGAACTATGGAAACTGTGGGTCTGGCCCCTGAGGGGGCACAGTACCGAGAGGCTGGCCTGTCAGCAGGAGTAGTGGAGACCATATTCATCTCTAGAGCTCCCTCCACGAGGAAGTTGTATGGCCTAAAATGGAATGTTTTCACCGTATGGTGTAGAGAGCGTGAGGTGGACCCAGTTAACTGCCCAGTGGCTTCAGTGCTGGAGTTCCTCCAAGATCGCTTCTCGGCTGGTCTTACCCCGTCCACACCCAAGGTGCACGTGGCTGCCATTTCGGCTTTCCACGCTCCTCTGGGTTATGGGCCTCTGGGGAGACAGCAGTTGGTTGTACATTTCCTCCGTGGGGCTTGGAGGATGAGACCTGTGGCTCGTTCCAGGGTTCCCACTTGGGACCTGGTGGTGGTTCTCGAAGGGTTGGTTGAGGCCCCCTTCGAACCTCTGGGCTCAGCTGATGCCAAGAACCTTTCCCTAAGATGGCTTTTTTGTTGCCCATTACTTCTCTAGGAGAGTAGGAGATCTTCAGGCGCTCTCTATATCCAATGGGTGCCTGGAGTTTGCTCCAGGCGACATTAAAGTCATCCTACATCCCAGGCCGGGCTATTTGCCTAAGGTGCCATCGAATGTGGCACGGCCTACGGTTCTGCAGGCTTTTCATCCTCCACCTCACGTGACGGCGGATGAGGAGAGACTTCATCTGCTCTGCCCTGTTAGAGCTCTTAAATTATATATTCAGATGAAGTCAGACCAGTTGCTAGTGTGTTTCGGGTTGCCCAAGCAACTGGATTGTTCAAGCTATATCTAAGGCCTACCAGGTGCGCAATTTGCCTTCACCTTTGGCCGTGAGGGCTCATTCGACCAGAGGCATGGCGTCCTCTAGAGCCCTCCTCTCAGGGGCCCTGATCCAAGAAGTCTGCAATGCAGCAGGATGGGCCACCCCTCACACTTTCATTAGATTTTATAGCCTGGACATTCCATCTACACCTGGCACCCTTGTGCTCTCGTCCTAAGTGTGCCTGTGCGCAGCTTCACACTGGGACAGGCAGGGCTCGCTGTGGCATAGTGGGTACTCGTTCCCCCAAAGTGTCATTCAACGCAGTTCGAGTTCCCTCAAAAGGGAACGTCTAGGGTTACGACTGTAATCTTGTTCCCTGAAAAAGGGAATGAGAACTGCGTTGGTTCCCTTCGCCACGCCTTCCCCTGCCTGGGAGTGCTTGCTTCATCACAGAAGCTAACTCTGTTGTGTGCCGGCGTCCTTTTGTAGCTTCCACTTATGCCGTCACACGTTACGTCATGACTCAACACCAATGGCGCTACGCTGAGGGGCATTCCCCCAAAGTGTCATTCGACGCAGTTCTGTTCAGTCGTAACCCGAGACGTTTTTGATATTTCTCTTACTGTGAGTGTGTCATAGAGGTCAGATGATCTGGACTTGAGGTCAAGAGCAGCATATGTGCCTTCACTGGGATCAGGTCTGGGATCGTTCTACAGGAGAACAGAGAGAAGGACTATTACCATTTAAAATTTTGAAGAAAAAAAAATGATTGTAAAAGATTTTAAATTGTTACCATGATAATCAAAAGTGTAATCACTCAACAGTCTCTACTCATAAAACCATGTACAATCCTGAGTGTATATATATATGCATGTAAGGATCACTAGTGAGAGTGCCTGGGATTACCATCAACCAACCCGGACAATCACCACACATCCACAGACTCCATTCCCCATAATCCTCAGTTCAGACTATCATCCATTATCACTTTCACCTGTGTCTCATTTCCTTGTTTACTCACCCTATAATAGCCTGGTTTTCACATTAATTCTCTGCAAAGTCTTGTTTAGTGTTTGTACTGCAATTCTGAGCATTTGTCTGTTATTCCCGTGTTCTTGGTTTTGATCTCTGCCTGTCCTTGAATTTTCCTTTTTGTCTGTGACCCCTGTGACCCTGTGACCCTGTGACCCTGTGACCTAGTGACCCCTGCGACCCCTGTGTCCCCTGTGACCCTGTGACCTAGTGACCCCTGCGACCCCTGTGTCCCCTGTGACCCTTGTGACCCTGCGACCCCTGTGACCCCTGTGACCCCGTGTCCCCTGCGACCCCTGTGTCCCCTGTTACCCTGTGACCCTGTGACCCCTGTGACCCTGTTACCCTGTGACCCTGTTACCCTGCGACCCTGCGACCCTGCGACCCTGTGACCCTGTGTCCCTGTTACCCTGTGACCCCTGTGACCCTGTGACCCCTGCGACCCTGTGACCCTGTTATGGTTTGGACTGATTATCCGGTCTTTTTTGACCTCTTGCCTGTTTTCTGGATTGTCTTTGGATTACCCTCTGTTCAAATAAACTGCATTTGGATCCTCAAGCTTCGTGTCTCAGAGCAGTACGTGACAATATATGTGTTCTACATGTGCAAAGAAGCTGTAATTGATTTATTAGTATCATTCTGTGGTTCTTTGGCCATCTCACCTCATACTCGTGTATTGCAGATCTACAGTTTATCCTTTTCTTCCGACTGTTAAAAAGAAACGGAAACAAGCCATTTCATTGTTTTCTGCAATATTCACATGTACTTTTGCATTAGTCTAAAAGCAAATTATATTACTCTTTGTTGATACATTTTTATTTACATTGCATATAGTATGATGGTGATCATGATAGTGAATATTGCACATGCCACTGCGATCATTACCCAGACGAGCAAACCAGCACCACTATGATCTGAAAGAGGGAGAAGATCATAATTAAATCTACAAACTAAGAATGACACTAAGACATTCTGTGGTGGGTCTAAAGCAGAAATCACAGTCAATGTTTAGAGGATTTAATGTCACAGTTACTGAACCATCATGAACTCACACATGATGTTTGTGACGTTTGTGACGTTTAAAGTCACAGCATCAGAGTATTTCTCTCCATGTTCATTGCTGGACTTGCACTTGTATTCTCCACTGTCATCAGAGCTGATCTTTGAGATGCTGTAGATTCTTCCAGATCCTACAAGCGTTCCTCCTTTAATCCAGCTGATTTCTGCAGGAGGGTTTGAGTCACTGCTGCAGTTCAGAGTCATTGAATCTCCCTCCACTATTACACCAGATGGACTGATGGAGATCTCAGGATTCCCTGGAGGATGAATGCCAAGTTAAAGCTTTAACTCGTCTTGACATGCTGCGCTTTTTAAAATTTTGTTCACATTTTTAAAAGCACAAACATAGATAAATGTGTTTGAATGGTTTCAATAAACCGTTATTGATTCAAAGCACTGATGAGGAAATAACAAAGATGTTCAGAGAGATTGATAACATCTGCCAAATAACTAATTTACAATGTAACATTTTAAATGTATAGCTTTATGGTTTAATGGAAAATACATAAAATGCAATAAATGCAGGGTGTTGAAGTTATTGATGCATTTAAAATGTTCTTAGCACCCCCTCTGAACTGTATAATTTTATTATACACTAAATAAAATAGACACTCACACATGACATTGAGCTGAACAGCAGGAGAGATGAGAGTGTGTCCGTCTACAGCACAGCTGTATCTGCCTGAATCCTCTCTTCTCACTGGGTTGAGGAGGAGTGTGTTACTGAGGTCAGTTAATATCATCTGTGAGTTTCTGTACCAGATGAATGTGTCTCCGTCAGTCGGAGCGCAGCTGCTTTTACATCTCAGATTGACTGGATCTCCCTCTGTCACTCTCTCAGCAGACTCCACCTGAAGATCTGAACACAACACACACATTATATCTAGTGCTGCTGTCATACACTGATTATTATTCAACATAATGCAGAAGAAGAGATGAAACTCATCAGAGTCACCTGTGACAGTAAGAGTCACTCCTGGATCACCAATGTATTTTGCATCAGGTTTATCAGTGATGAATCTGAAATAGTACATGTGTGAATCCTTCAGTGTCACATGACTCAGTCTGACGCTGCAGTTCTTCTGTTTATCTCCCAGATACTGAAGCCTCTGACGGTATTCAGGGTCCTCAGACAGATCTAGAGGCTCTTCATCATCTATTACCGGTGTTTTGGTCCAGAACACTTTCATGATCTGATGTCCTCTAGGGTATTTATAAGTGCATCTCATTATCACTGATGAGTCCTTTACTGCACAGATGTGTGAAGGCCTGTAACTCACACCCCAATCATCATCATCACCCACGGGCTACAAACTCCTGAAACACACATTAAAGGGATAGTTCACACAAAAACGATAGTTTCATAATTACTGACCCCTCGTGTTCATTACATTCTTTTTTCTTTCTTTTTTTTAACACATTAAACACATTAAAAACATTAATATAATCATTATTGATGCACATATTTAATATTGTACATTAATTCTAATCAGAAGAATTTAAACATTTTTTAATTTTAGCTCTGACTGCCTTTATTTTTTTACTTTATTTGGATGATTTTTCTTTCACAGAAATTTGTTTGTGAAAGGGGTTTTAACAGGGGGTCCGCACTCATGATTTGAAAGAAAGACTTTGAAAAGTGACTAAAGAACAATAAAATCTTCTCCAGCATGAGCGACTCACCGTGAATCATGAGCAGAAACACCAGAGGAAGAGGAGGAGCCTTCATCAGTGACATCACTACAAGAACAACAACACAGGATCACACACACAGTGAGCATTATAAAAACAATCTTTAGCTTTAAAAACATTTCCATAAACAATTTTTCATGGAGAATATTTCCTTTTGATTAGGTGAGTGGTTTCTACAACAGTAAATAGACTATAGACTGACTATATTCACTCAGTAACCAGCGTAACTCTTACCGTGTTCTGGCGAGTCTCTCAGGCGTTACACTGATCAAATTCTCATGGTTAACAGTGTTTATTTCCAAATGCGTGCACAGTTTCACTTCAATTACCCATTTTAAGATTAAAGGGATGTTGAGATATAAATGGAATAAAAATAAACATGGGTTTTTATAGTCTTTCTTCCTGGAAACATTTTCTGAGGAATTATTGAGCAAGACACTCAATATAGGCGGAACTTATATTGAGTAAGACTGGATGTCGATACTTTGACCGCAGACAGACAAGTTATATTTTGACATCCTTGAAGGAATTTTTGCCTTCAGTTTATTGGCGAAAAGAATAGCGACAGGAAGTGGTGGGCAGTCGAGGTGGGAGGGACAGGAAATGACCTCATCCAGAATCAGTTCACACACATATAAGCGCCAGCCCGTAATGAAGAACACATGCACAGCCCAATGTGTCTCAATGTACGTCATCGATCAAAATGAATTCTTAGCTAATATTGCTTAATACAAAACCCCTAAAAGGACATGGAGATTCAAAAGTATGAGATGGGGGGAGAAATTATATTTCAGTGCTCGCAAAAGTTGCATGCATGGGTAATGCAAAGGATTTGAGAGGAAACGCGAAAGCATAGAAATATAATTTCCACCACCATGTGATTTTAGGGGCTCCGTAAAATGTTATTTTAGTCAAACGGATTAAACCAACATGACTGACCTCGTCTTAACACACGTACACAGAAGTTGCTCTACAAATAATCATCACTGGAGACTTTAATAGATTGAGGTGTTCATCAAAGCTTTCATTTTATCCACTGTTGCACATTTCCAGAGTTTGTTAGAATAGCCCAAATATTAAAGCTGCTCTAAGCGATGCTGGGTGACGTCACTTCTTGTTGACGTTCAAAGTATTGTCAAACAAAACGGAGGCTAGCTCGACCCTCCTCCTCCTTCTCCCGTCTCCTCCTCATCCCGTCCCCTCCCCCCTCCCTCCCGTGCCTCCTGAAATAGTCATGAACCATTTAGAAAAACCAAACTGGATTTACCCTGTCCAGCAGAAACAGAGCCTCCTGAATGTCGGATTGGAAGCCCTTCTGCCAGCGGAGTTCTCGCCACCTTTTGAACGCTTTTCCGATGTAAATTCGGGACTTCGTGCGTTCCTTCTCCTTTTCCCTCTTCTTTGTTCCTTCCAGGCTGGGCCAGTTTGTTTTTGTTGCTGTTTGTGGAGCCTGGGCTGTCTACAGAGACCGCGTTTCTTTACAGTGTGTTCAGGGGACAGGCAGCTAGCGGATAGTGAGGAGATGTTTGCTGGATGTGACAAAAAATCTTTTGGCCTAAAAAACGTGTGACATCGCTTAGAGCACCTTTAATATTAACCCAGCTATCACATTTAGTAGGTTACTCTGAGTTAGGTCTTCAATGACCCAGAAATGACCACACACAAGCTTGAATTTGGTAAAACTGATATGGGCTTTTTATTTGCTTACAGAAAACATATAAAGTCAAAAGTTCAAATGATTTTAAGAAACAAATTACCAAGCCAGTGACATCACAAAATGTTTTTAGTCTCACTAAACACGTGTTGTTGGTTCTTGGCTCTTTCCTTTGTATTCTGCTCTTGTAATGAGAAAAAGATCACAGACACTGCGTTCCTGACGTCTATTTACCTGATTTAATGAATAATAAATGAGTGAATTAGCACGCTAAACTGACAGCCCTACTCTCAGAATATTGTTTCATTGTTTTGGCCTTTGTCTTCATGATGGTCTCGTTCACTCATTTGACACGGCTGTAGATCACAGACGCCTCTTCCACAGTCTGCACATTTGATCGCCTAAAGAACATCAAATAAAACAACAATCATGTTATGGATCAGATTGCATGATGATAAAAGTCATTAAACAATTCAGATGTTTCTGAAACATCAGTGGGACACAAAGTTATTAAGAAAAAAACTTCCAGATTTAAAGAACTATAAATGCTCCTTTCATCCACATGAGGGTGAGTAGACGGCAAATGTTTTATTTCTGCGTGAACTGTCTCTTTAAGCTCGTTCTTCTCACCTCAGGACAGAATCAGGCTGACCAATCCTGATATTGTTGTAGTGGCTTTCATTCTCCTCTGCTCTCTTCGTCTGTTTGTTTCTGTGATGTTGGACAGTTGCGTACTGGATCTTCTCAGTCTCTCTGCATTCAGGAGCATTTGCGTCTCTTCTGGGTTTGCTGGAAGTTACACTGGCGTTCTGAGCGTCATCACAATCGGCTGATTCAGAAACATGAACGTCTCTCCCTGTTACGGTAGAGTACAGATTGTCCTGAAACAGAAGAAAATTAAAGGGGTGGTTGATTATTATTTGATTATTATTTAACTTCTCTAACTTTAGTTAGTGTGTAATGTTGCTGCTTGAGCATAAACAACATCTGCAAAGTTACGACACTCAAAGTTCAAAGCAAAGGGAGATATTTTCTTTAACAGAAATGGCTTTTTAAGGACTACAACAAACGGCTGGTAGAGACTACACAACATTCCTCTCGGGTTAGTGACATCACCAACCCTAAAATTTACATAAACCCCGCCCCCTGAACACCATTTATAGATTATCATGACAGAGTATGCTAATCAATGACTAGAAGATAATGTAGCACAGTTGTCTAAGTCACTCAGATTTAGCTCTTGAAGCTCCGTCCCCTGTGCCTGTGTAAAAATATCTGTGGGGTATTTTGAGCTAAACCTTCACACACACACACTCTGGGGACATCAGAGACTTATTTTACATCTTGCGAAAAGGGCATTATACCACCCCTTTAAATATTATTTATTATTCACATTTAAGGGCTGTACACACAGAACACGTTTTTCCATTTCAGTGCTCTACTTTTCATTGTTTTTCTATGTAAACACGGGCTAGACGGACGTGTTTGACCGTTATAAACACGGCACTCAAATTAAAAGTCGATAAACTTTCTTTGGGTTTTTTTGTCTCTCGTTCCACTGACTTGTCTCTCACGTTCTGTGTGAATGGCCCCGTCTAACTAGACTATTCACATGTTGTGTCCAGAAGATTTACCTGTTTTTCAGTGAGGTCAGTGAGGTCTTCAGCTTTAGCAACTCTTCGTTTTCTCCTGATTTAACAGACATTAAACTTGTAAGCTGCATTTTAAAGATTAATTACTAATCACATCACATGAGGCATTTACACCTGCACTAGTCTGAAAGAGAATTGCATTCACTCACTGTAATTGAGAATGATTTTAATCAAACTTACATTATAAACAGAATGATGACGATGACGATGAAGAATCCTAAACACGCCACAGTGATCCCCAACCCGACGGGCCAGCCATGACCAGGATGAGCTGAAAGATGAAGAATTTGAGTTCAGATTAACTCTCAAAGCTGCATAACTGTCTTGAACTCTTTATAAAATAAAACCTTCATCTGTGACAGTTACAGCGTCTGATCTCTGAGATGTTGATTGTGAGCCTGACAGTAGAAGCGTCCACTCTGTATTAGGGATGGGAATCGCTAGGCATCTCACGATTCGATTCGATCGCGATTCTGAGGACTGTGATGATAAAACAATTATCGATGCATCTTTTTTTTTCTATACAGATTTTCTTTTTTCTCACTGTGTGACTACTTGGTACTTTTAAAACAAAGTATTTGTAATGATCCATAATGAATTTACTTCCAATATATTTTATTAATTAAACAAATGGAAGTGATTTGGCAATAAATGTTGCGATAGAGTTTGTAATTCGCTATGCGTTTTCCGAGTTGGGTGAAAGCTTCTAATGCTGTCCTGGTTTTAACATCAGCGCTGTTTGATCTGACATGTGTAGGTTATAATAGAATTTGAATGCTTCCAATTAGATCTCGCTGCGATATTATTAATTCTGCTGTGAATTCGAACACTTTCTCACTTGATCTCCCAGCGCTGTGTAATAACAGTGTCACGTGATTGCGATCGGCCCACGAGTAAACCTGTTCTGAGCTCGCGCTGCGCTAAACGGTCCGCGCGCCACAGCTCAAACGAATAGCCAGTTTCGTTTCACTTTCGTTTTGTTTGCCGTTTGATGTTTCTCGTATGTAACAGAAGTTGCAGCTCTTATCAATTGCACAACGTGGTGGTCACACCAGTGCGGCTTCTTTTTGCCATTTGGTCGCAGTCTGGATCTCTACTTGCATAAAGTGTGGCCAAGGCCGCATTAATGCACGGGCTTACCTGGGCTGAAGCCCAGGGGCCTCCCAAGTTCAGGGGCCTCCCATGTTCAGGTTCATGATGAGCTGAAAAGGTCATATTGTTTTAACTTGTCAGATTTTGTCGCTGTATGTCGCTAGTCGCTTGTGGACGTTGCTGTCGCTATAATGTTATTGTTATGGTGCGTTCACACCAAACGCGAATAGAGCGTCTGGCGCGAGTGATTTCAATGTTAAGTCAATGTAAAGACGCGTTTACGCGCGTCTAGAGGTCCCGCGGCGCGAATGAGGCGGACGGTGCGTGTCCACTACAGCGGCAAAAGTCCGCTCAGTGCCGCTGGCAACGCTGTAACGTCTCCGTCTCCGCTTTGGGGTGTGTCTGTTGCGAGTGTGTTTAATCTAAGTTTTTTTCAACGTAAATCAGCAGCGATGCACGCGATTACATTTAGAAATAGACAATCTTTGTTTCCAAATGCACCAAGCAATGATCCTTTCAATTTTATAAACTTTTACAAACCCAGCCAATATAATCACAATGAACACATCCAAAATAAAATCTTTAACGTATATAACAACTGCAAAGCGTCTAATTTGTAAACAAAATGATTTACGCACTAAATCCAGCATAAACTCACTGAGACTGTCGACAGTTTCTTTTCCATGCATCATTTTATTATATCCATGTTTGTGATTAGTTACATATAAAACAGTGAAATCGCCCTCGAACTCTTCTGTCTCCTGCACTCGAGACGGTGACGGGAGCTGAGCTCCACTGAAAGGCTTCTTTCCTATTGGTTGTCGCTCGCGAAAATCGCTTCTCATTTTATAAAGTTGAAATTTAGTTGCTGTGTGTGGTTGTTAAATAAAGTGTCTTGTGTTTATGTGCTCAGTGATATGTTAATAACAATATTAAAATTGAAAACAATATTAAAAAACTCACTGTTGTAGGTCTCGAAAGAAATTAATGCATTCTGTGATGTAGATTTCCTAGATATTACACTTTTTTAAAATGAGACTCTGTAAACCGAGGGGATGGGGGGCCTACAAAACCTCTCAGCCCCAGGGCCTAACATTAGGTTAAGGCGGCTCTGAGTGTGGCTCTTGTCCAGGTCCGTTTTCCCTTTCAACTTCATAAAGCCAAAGTTACACTATTTTAACGCAGAGGGCGCCGGTCGGATTTCACCCTCCACCATCACGTGTCTCTGTTATGCGCACACCACAGACTGTCCGGGCGCCTTTGCGTTCTGTCAACATTACGTTATCAATTAACATTTAGAAAATCGATTTTTGACATTTGTGATTTGATTCAGAATCGTCCACGTCCGCATCGCGATGCATCTAAGAATCGAGTCACTGAATCTCCCTCCACTATTACACCAGATCCACTATTAAATCCAGATGAAACATTGATTCAAATTAAGATACAATTAATAAAAAAACGAAATTCACTTTAAAGAAAGGCTTTGTGCTTTCTGTTTGAGGTCTCTGTGAAAGTCGCTTTCAGTCATGTCCGTAATGGAGAACTGAGCCCGTAACATTTTTTTTTTTTTTTTTCACTCACATAAATGCGAACACGAAAAATAAAATAAAAATAATATTTTATGTTCTGTGGAGGCCGATCTTTATTCATCCGGTGGGTATATATCTTTTGGTTTGCACAGTGTAATTTATAGCCTAGAATTAGGCTACTAAAAAATATTTTGCCACCTAAAAGTTAAAGATTTTTTGTGTCACGTCACATGTGTGTATTTCCCTCATATTAAATATAAAACGCATGTGTAGACTGATATTTTTCTAATGTCTTGACTCCTTTCAGACGTTTCAAAATATTGGTATTAAATGCATTTTCTGAGAATTTATATTTCAAGTTTTGACTGCAAATGTCACGTCCATAACACTGGAATCGCCCAATTTTAACGAATTTACTATTTAGTTTTTGTGGTGTAGGTCTACGTATTTTATTCTGTTAACTTAAATTGCTTTAAACAGGGATGCAAACACATGTATGGTAAAAAAAAAGAGAGAGGTTATCGAAGCCCTCGCCCCGCGGCAAATATCCAGATACTTACATAATTGTGATTAATCCTTTTATCATTTTGCAGTGTAAGATTACCGTTAACACCTTTAAATATTACATAAATGTATTATGTATTTTTATTAAACTAAGTGAGTATATAAATCAGCATCAAAGAGTAATTCTTGAAAAAATCTGCACAGTAATTTGATAAAATCTAAACATGTTAATAAAAACAAATTACTATTAGTAGGCTACTCTTATAAAATTCAATCAGGCAATCATACATTTCACAATTTTATATTTATATATGAATGTCAAGAATTCAGAAGGCTATATATAAATAATATACAATTAAATTATTGTGCAGGCTAGGTATAAAAAATATATGCTTTTAAAAATCTTTCAGTGCGCAAAACCATGATAATATGAAACGCTTCAAAACAGAGCGCACAGAGCGCGTATGTGCATCTGCGCGGGTGCAGAATGATGTGCTCAAAGCAACATGGAGTCACAGTGTGCTGCACAGCAGCACAAGTGCGCATTTAAAAGTTCACTGCACAAAGCGAAGAATGTCGAGCGCGGAAATCCTAGAGTACGTTATATCTGTCCAACAGTTTTTTGATCATTTGTTTCTTCACAGTTTTAAATTACAGTTATTGTGAGTTTGATGCCGATTTATAGTCCTTGTGATGTGTGTGATCTAACAGGCACACGCGAGTCGTTTAACAACAGCAACAAACGTAAAATACAAATACACAAAATAAAGTTATTTTATGCAAATCCAAATTGGAGAGAGTTTTACCGTGCATCCTGTTGTAACCGGACGAGGCGCGCGCGCTGTTTGAATACTGAATGGAGAATGATTGACAGCGCAGAGGGAAAACGAGTTTCCGTAAACTTTAATTTAATGATGTAAATAGACTTCTGTACCTCACATTAAGCTATGGAATGGCTTCAGATGACTTTGTCAAATTATAATCAGACCCTCTCTGACCCAAGTCACCCAAACTGACGTGAAAAAAGCGCGAGGCGCCGAAAAGCGCGCTGTTTGCATCCTTGTTTAAAGCTTTGCCGGGTAAAAATTTCATTGGCATTCTGTTCTGACATGATGCACTTTTTTTTTAAGCGCGAACTGAAGTGCGCACGCACTGTCAAACAGCGCCAAACTGGATTTTAGTTGGGTCAGACCCATCTGATATCGAAGGGGGGCTGATAACGCGAGATCAACATGGAGCTAAATGGAAAAAAATAGCACCAAACAAGCCACTTTCAAATGTTGCTTTTTTCATGAATATAAAAGTTGGGTGACCCTCCCCCTAGACTAAAAAAAGTTGGATGACCCTCCCCTCAACAAAGAATTAAAAGACATGACCCTCCCCTATTTTCCTCCGGTGGCCCCTTCCATAAATACCGAACGGTCCCTTATCAACACTGAGATGCTCCTGGGAGGATCTAATAACAATTATCAGATGTATATATATATATTTTAATCTTATTACACATTTTTAAAATTACTAATATGGACTGAATTTATCAAAACAGAAAATTTGCATCTAATGTTTTATCATGAACTCACACATGACGTTTAAAGTCACAGCATCAGAGTATTTCTCTCCATGTTCATTGTTGGACTTGCACTTGTATTCTCCACTGTCATCAGAGCTGATCTTTGAGATGCTGTAGATTCTTCCAGATCCTACAAGCGTTCCTCCTTTAATCCAGCTGATTTCTGCAGGAGGGTTTGAGTCACTGCTGCACTTCAGAGTCACTGAATCTCCCTCCACTATTACACCAGATGGACTGATGGAGATCACAGCATTCCCTGGAGGATCTACAGGAGAAATATATAGCATCACCCGTCACTCACCCCACCAAACACTTCTATTTCTGTTCTTACATACAGTTGATACGGGCAGAATTTAGCATAAACAACAGGAATCCATGGATCCTTGTGTCAAAAGGTCATGTCACTTATTAGGAAATATCCCAAACGAAATAAACAGTACTTTTGTGTGTGTGTGGTAGTCAGTAAATCAGTGCTGGATAGATTACTTACAAACTATAGTCAGTTACTGATTCCATATTACAAGACAAAATTTGTAGTTAGTAACATAATTGTTAGCTGTGGCTGTAGAAAGCGCTAGTGATGTTCGGTTCATGAACGAATTGTTCTTTTGAGCCGGTAGGAAGTAACAGGTCGAGCTGGTTCATTAATCAAACTAAACCTGAACTTTAGTTCCGGGTTAATGACGCAAAACACACAAGCCAAAGTAGCATGTCCCACTCAAAAAGACCCGAATGAGCCGGTTCAAACCAGCTGTCGAAGTTTGCAGATGATTTTATGTCAAGCAAAATCAAAAGACTGGTTTATTCTTTAGACATGTAGAAACATTAACCACAAACACCATTAACTTCCGTGAATGAAAGGCAATATTCTGCAATATGCATTCACACAAATAACGTTTTATTTGAATGTTTCGATATGCATTGACACAAATGACTTTATTTGAATGTTTTATTGAAATATTATGGCACTGGCGGCGTAGTGCCATCACTGCTTGATGACGTAAGGAACAGATTCATCGTTTTTTTTTTTAAACGAACTGTCCGAATGAACCGGCTCGCGGAAATGACTAGAAAAATGACTTTTCTTTACAAGTAAGAAAATGACTTTTCTTTACAAGTAAGCGCACGACGCAGGAGATTCGGAGAAATAAACAGTCTAGAGAGAAATAAAGCTAGCGCAAGTTCTGCCAGGGAGACTCAATCATTTACGTCACTAATTGCCTCTTCAACTACCCATTCATTTTCTTGCTGTAGCATAAAAGGGCAGCACTTACTCATATCTGAGTCCGCAGATGCTGTTGCTCCAGCCAATCCAGTTGTTAGCACCAGCAGCAGACCTAACCATGTCTCAAGACACGCAATCCATTTGCAATTACTCTGATTCAGATGATGCCGTTCAGCCATCCCCTTCAGTTACACGCCGCAGTACCCGTATTCAAAGCCGATCTTCTGCTTGGACCAGCCGGTCTTCTGAATACATCTTTAACGCTCTAGGAGACGCGGGCATTCCCGTAAGCGATGATATCCAAAGGGAGGATCTATTACTGTTGGCCCAGAACACGCTGGGTAACCCAACAACTTCCACTCCTCCACACTCCAACATCGCCCCAGCTCCTGCACAACCGAAGAAAGCCGGCAGGAAAAGAGCAGCAAAATCTTCACCTCGCCCAGCCAAAAGAACACCGGCACCGACAACACCTCATACACAACTTGCCGATCCTTCGGACACTTCTCAGCTGCTCTTTTCTGCAGTCCAAAATCTAACCCAGACCGTTCAAGGATTACAGGCTAAAATGACGAAAATCGAAAACTCTTTCGTCAACCCCAACTCCAGCTCAGATCACTTCTCAGCTCAACATTCCACCACTAGTAATTTTCCAGCGAACTTACCTTCTACTTCAACCTCATTGCCAGTCTCCACGCTGATGTCTCAGTCACCATTTCAAAGTGTCCCCGCTCCACCGGCTTCTCCTATCTTTAACCTCACCACGGCAACACCAGCTCAAGCATTCGGTAGGCGTTTTGTTCCACCCGTCGCAGCTACAGTATCACCACATCTCAGATCTAATATTATTCAAGGTAAGGACATTAACCTGGCTTCCTTACTCCTCCCTTCACCGGCCGCCGATAGGAAAATGGTGGATTGTGGTGACGTGGCGGTCCTACTCAAAACTTCAGACCCACGCCTGCTTCGCAGTCTTTCGTTCGGCGAGTTCGTTATCGCATTTAGCGTTTATAGGGACACGCTATGCCAAGTTTTTCCAGAAAGGAGGGAAGAACTAGACCTCTATCTTTCAATGATGGCAGACTTTAATCAAAGGTATGGGGGAACCTTATTTTATGAGTATCACAAATCCTTCTCAGCTAAAGCAGCGTCTTACATCACTCTCTATAATTCAAGACTGGACTGGGCTGTCACTGATACCGAATTGTTAGTTCGTCATTTCGGTGGACAAAGAAGCCTGTCGTGTTCTATCTGCAGCGCTCACGGACATTCAGCTGCTTTCTGCCCGAAAGCTTTCTCTAGCAACAGCTTGGGTGCTGTCCGCGGTCCTGAAAATGTAAGACGGAGCTCCTACAGCAGAGGTCGCCCCGCCGCAGAACTTAACGAAAGTCCTATTTGCAATTTGTTTAATGAAGCTGTATGTACCATTAATAATTGCCGTTTTGCTCACATTTGTAGCTTGTGCAAGGATCCACACCCAAAATCAGTCTGCCCACGCCGGTACAAATTTCAAACCAAAAGGAAAGCCCCTTTTCAGAGGAAATTCTAAGCAATCATCCATCTACTCCCATCAACATTTCAAACCTATCCAGCTACCTCTCTTCTCACCCCGATCCATCATTTGTTGACTATCTAATCCCAAGGGTTTCGGGTGGGGATACTTTCACACCTTACTTCATCCTTCTCAGCAAAAAACCTGCAATCAGCCATGATCGAACCCGACGTTGTCTCATTACTGCTTGAGAAAGAAGTTAATAAAGGCTATGTTATCGGACCCTTCGCTTCCCCCCCTTTCTCTCCTTTTAGGATTAACTCTATCGGAGTTGCTACTCGTAAATACTCCGGCAAAAAACGCCTGATATTCGACATGTCCTCTCCCCATTCAAGTAAAATAGCAAGCGTTAATGAATGCATTCCGCTCGAACCTTTTTCCCTTCATTACGCTTCGGTAGACAACGCTATTCATTTAATCAAACTCGCAGGTCAAGGAGCTTGGCTGGCTAAAGCGGATATAACTGACGCGTTCAAAACCATGCCAATACACCCTACCGACTGGCCACTTTTTGGCGTTAAATGGGATTCACAATACTACTTTGCAGTGAGGCTCACCTTCGGGTGTAGAAGCAGCCCCCATATTTTCAACAATCTCTCGGAAGCTCTGTGCTGGATCCTGCTGAACGTCTGCAAGCTTCCATTCGTTTTGCACTTACTCGATGATTTCTTATTAATCGATTTTCCTTCACCCCATTCCCCCGTCCTCGACATATTAAAACAGGTCTTTAACGACGTCGGCGTTCCCCTCTCCCATGAGAAAACTCTCGGCCCCTCCACTAATCTCGAATTCTTAGGTATCTCCCTCGATACGGTCAAAATGCAGGCCTCTCTTCCGCTCGAAAAGCTCATTAGAATCCGATCTTTTCTGGATAATTTTTCCTCAATTCATGTCGTTTCTAAGCGCGATTTATTGTCTCTGCTGGGCCACCTAAATTTCGCTATGAGCATCATCCCGCAAGGCAGAGCTTTCATATCTCGTCTCCTTACGTCGGCTCATTCTGTGCCCGATTTATGTAATCCGGTCCAGTTAGACGAAGGCTGTTGGTCTGACATTTCGTTTTGGTCTCGCTTACTAAATGATTGGAACGGTATTTCTTTCTTTTATAACGAGGCTTTCGAATCTTCCGCCGATTTACAATTATTCACTGACGCAGCTCCGTCCGTTGGCTTCGGGGGTTATTTCCAAGGGCATTGGTTCGCAGAAAGATGGTCGAGCGAATTTCCTAAATCAACATCTAAATCGCTCTCTTCAGCGCTATATGAACTCTATCCCCTAGTCGTCGCTAGTGTAATCTGGGGTCCAGATTGGTCGAGGAAACGCATTCTCATGTTCTGCGACAACGAAGCCGTCGTAGCTATTATTAATAAAGGCAGATCATCTTGCCCAATGATTATGCCTTTTTTGCGTCGGCTAATCTGGCAATCCGTCACCCACAACTTCATCATTAAAGCTGCTCATATTCCGGGGCACTACAATGTTATTGCTGACGCACTCTCTCGCTTTCGCTTTCAGACATTCAGACGGCTCTGCCCAACAGCCGACAAGGATTCAACGCCCTGCCCCCCCCTGTCAGCCACAACATTATACTAGGAGATTTACTTCGTTCAGCCAGATATTACATGTCTAAAGGCGTTGCTTCATCCACTCTTAAAGCTTATACTTCTGCCTGGTATTCATTTTCAATGTTTTGTTTTTCTTTACAAATTCCGTTATTTCCTATTTTAATTTCGACCGTTTGCTCGTTTCTCGTTTTTAATTATGACAAACGTCATCAAAAAATTTCTTCAATTCGTAGACTGCTCGCAGGCATTCAGTTTTATGCCAAATATCACAACCCCGATTTCCCTAGCCTATTCACCGCTTCTCCTATTCGATTAATGATCAAAGGTATAGCTAAATCCTCCGTAGCGGTCCCCGACAAAAGGCTGCCTTTGACGCTACCCTTAATTCATAGGCTAATCATTTCTGTTCGCAATGGCCTTTTTTCCACGTATGTTAACACCTTGCTAGAAGCAGTATTTTTAACAGCTTTCTACGGTTTCATGCGCCCAGGAGAATTCACCTCTCCAACATGCCAATTTGATCCAGCCCGCGGTCTTTCCTTTTCAGACGTAAAATTTTTTCCAAAATTCTTCACTCTTTTTCTCAAACATTCTAAGAACGACTCCAAAGGATCCGGTACTACCTTGACTATTTCAAAAATTAGTAGCGATTTTTGCCCATTTTCCTCTATGCTCAATTTTCTTAAAATTCGCCCTAGACTCCCCGCTATTTCTCCCCTTTTCATCCTTCCAAACGGAGCACCTATCTCCCAAACCTGGTTCAGGTCTCATCTCACTTCCGCTCTTAAAAGCTGCAGCCTATCTCCCTCTCAGTTCACTGGGCATTCCTTCAGGATAGGAGCCGCTACCACAGCGGCCGAGCGAGGTATCTCTCCAGCAGCCATCAAAATCCTGGGCAGATGGTCCTCTTCAGCATTCGAGTCCTACATAAGACCAGATCTTAAATTCATCCTCGAAGCTCAGCAAGCTCTCCAGTAACTGTTAAGGTAAATCCTTATCTAACTTCTGGTGGTGGTGTTGTTGCCTCATGGCTTGATACATCTAAATAGCATAATCTCGTTTATAGCCAGATGGCTAAGTGTCTGCCAAATTCAGGCGTTGTATGCTGTAAATTTAAGCAGATACAGCCCAAACCGCCCGTCCCGCCAAAGCGCTATCTAAGATTACCATAGGCTTCCGTTCCGCTAAAGATGGCCTGTGGCCTATATGTCTGCATTAAAAGATGGCCTGTGGCCATGTGTCTGTATCAAAAGATGGCCTGTGGCCCATGTGTCCGTATCAAAAGATGGCCTGTGGCCCATGTGTCCGTATCAAAAGATGGCCTGTGGCCCATGTGTCCGTATCAAAAGATGGCCTGTGGTCCTCGCGTCCGTATCAAAAGATGGCCTGTGGCCCATGTGTCCGTATCAAAAGATGGCCTGTGGCCCATGTGTCCGTATCAAAAGATGGCCTGTGGCCCATGTGTCCGTATCTAAAGATGGCCTGTGGCCCATGTGTCCGTATCAAAAGTTGGCCTGCGGCCCATGCGTCCGTATTATAAGATGTTCTGCGGCCTATATAACTATAAGCGACGGTAGCTATAAACCTTACGTCCAAAATCGCGATAGCTGATGGTCCGTTCACGTCTCTGCCCAAATAGTTTTCAGGATTCAGGACTGGTAAGTCTCCTCATCAAACCGTTTTTGGGGGGCCCCGTTCTGACGGATCCTCCATCCACCTATTTTTGGGGGTGAGCGGCGCCCCTGCCTTCATCTTCAGTCAGCAGTCGCTGATTCAATACCCCTGGAATTCGAGTCATGAACGGGGCCTCCGCCAAAGAATTTGATTGCTTGCTGAGCTCATTAATAAATGTCTATGCTACAGCATTAATTCTCCCGAGTCTTTCTGGCAGAAATAAAGCTAGCGCAAGTTCTGCCTGGGAGACTCAATCATTTACGTCACTAATTGCCTCTTCAACTACCCATTCATTTTCTTGCTGTAGCATAAAAGGGCAGCACTTACTCATATCTGAGTCCGCAGATGCTGTTGCTCCAGCCACCACCTTCCTCCCCACCACCACTAAGACGGATCTTCTCCTCCATCCCCCCCCATCACGACCACCCAGGTGTCCACCATCACCATCCCCAACATCACTAAATGGGCTCTCCTCTCCAACCTGAAGTCTTCAAGACGCCCTCCCTTCCATCCACCCCACCACCACCAGATGGCCCCCTTCATCGCCTCGGGGGTGAGCGGCGCCCCTGCCTTCATCTTCAGTCAGCAGTCGCTGATTCAATACCCCTGGAATTCGAGTCATGAACGGGGCCTCCGCCAAAGAATTTGATTGCTTGCTGAGCTCATTAATAAATGTCTATGCTACAGCATTAATTCTCCCGAGTCTTTCTGGCAGAACACATCTACATTAAAACATAGACAATACCAGAAAAAGAACTGAATGAGCTGAAGGCTTAAATACACAAGGGAGTAAAATCAACAGAACAGAGAACAGGTGTTTAACTAATTAACAACTATGGAAACGTCTCTGGTTACCTACGTAACCGTAGTTCCCTGAGAGGAGGGAACGAGACATTACGTATGGGGAAATCCATTTTCCTTGAAATGCTGAAGCCTGAATTGAATAACTCTTTTGTTTGCAAATAGCCAATGGCGCCCCAGCCCTCACCTGATTGGCTGGCAGCCTCCAACTTACGTGACGTCGGGCGCCAAAAAAACTCAGAATCTTTCGACTGAACGAGAGCTATTGAGGCTGAAAAGCTTTTCACACGGCAGTTTACATAATGTCTCGTTCCCTCCTCTCAGGGAACTACGGTTACGTGAGTAACCAGAGACGTTCCCTTATTGAGTCGGTTCCTCGACATGTGGAACGTATAAAACCCCCGCCGTGTGAAAAATGGTCTGCCCAGTTCGCAGCACAAGCCCCTGTAGAGCACAAGCACTAAGCCCTCAGACTATAGTACATTAGCTATATGTCAGGTACCGGACCTGGTTGAACACCCCAGGGCCGGCGATTGCTATAGGCGAACTAGGCGGTTGCCTAGGGCGACAAATGTGTTGGGGGCGCGGACGCACTCTAGTGTCGCCCTAGACCTACTTCCCATTAATCATAGAATTAGAACGAAACGCGAAATAAAACATGTTTATTAAACATGTTCATCATAGGGCGCCCCCTCAGCCACACGTTTAATTACTTGTCAACCTGATTATTAGATTGAATTTATGATTTTTGTCAACCATTTCTGGATGGGGGGGCGGGACGGTTGCGTTACGTTACGTTAGGGAAGTGCTCAGCTGCTGGCGCATTGATCGAAAATGAAGCGGTCTAAACCTCTGGTGCACAGGGACGAAAACGGAGAAAGGAAGAAGATAAAAAATAAAGCTCAGTATATAGTAAGTCTTCTCATCTCAGCCATTAAGGTGTCAAATGAAATAAATTTACTTAGTATTGTAGCCTACCTAATATTGGACGTTTCATTGCTGTCACTAAGCTATCACTAGCTAGCTATTTACTTTGAAGGTGAATAGAAATGGCAGAAACAACTGTTCATCTTTTATTATTTGAGATAGTGATAGAACTAAAATAACTTAAATCTTTTAACTTTGTAATGGTACGTACATTATCCATAATAGCACATTTGTTTGTAGAGTATAGTTACTAGAGTAGAGTATAGTAAGCCATTACTATTGTAACTCGTGCTGTCTATACGACCTGGTTGAAACCATGTTAGAACACGCGCCAGTCGGGGCGGATCTCCATGTGACTTAGTCACCCAATGGCTGCTCAGCTCTCTCCTCCTGCACTGACAGAACGTGTGTAAAATCGCGCAGTTATAAAATCTCGCAAACGTGTTGTGAGATGACCAGCCCGCTGTGATGTCCTGAATAGACATGCCTTTCACCCAAGCCCATGACGACGCCAAACTCCTTATGGAGTGAGCGCGCACCCCCATTGGGGTAACCCATAAACTAGTCGCACAGCTTCCATAATCCAGTGTGATAGCCTCTGTTTCGACAGCGCGCTGCCCTTCTTGGTGCCCGCGTAGCAGATGAAAAGCTGCTCCGAAGTTCGAAATTGGCTAGTCCTGTTCACATAAGCATGCAGAGCGCGCATGGGACATAAAGCACACTTCTGTGACACTGAATTAGTGTCTAGTTCAGCGGGGCAAAACGCTTGAATTGTAACCACCTGAGCTCTGAACAGAGTGAACACCTTTGGCGTGTAGCCGCGTCTGGGAACGAGTCTGACCATGCAATCGTCCAGTGCGAACTGCATACACGCACTGTTCACTGACAGGGCATGCAAGTCTCCTACTCATTTCCCGCAGGCTAGCGCGAGCCATAGCGGCGTCTTAACTGGGAGCACTTTAACCCCCTGAGGTCGGAGGTATCGCCGGCGATACCAGCTCGCTTATTTTTTATCAGTGTAAAAGAGACTCATAAATACTCTGTTGACTTTGATTTTCCATAGGAGTTTCATACATCAATCGATTCTGTTAAATGTGTATTATTTTTGTGTATACTCACAATAAAAACAAAGTGTTGTGCTTTTTGCCAAATAAAGAAAAATAAACATGAAGCGAGTTCTGCCTTCTCTCTGCCAGTGAAGTCCATTCTGAAACGCGTCCGAAAATGAACAATAACTAAGCGAATACTCAGTCAAACAGGCATACAGACACACAGGCGTGAAGCTTGAATTCTCTTCTTTTAAATGAAGTAATTTATATAAAAAACAAATATTCTCATCTTGTGAAATCTGTATTAAAAGAGAGCGATTCCAGTCGAGCTCATTACAGCTCATTCAAATGTAATGTGACACGCCCACGGAGAGCGCGCGCTATTCAAACGCAAATGTCTGAGGCAATCCACGCAAACCTGTGAACGCCCCCATATCAGCTCGAGAAAACACAAGTTTATTCAGATCATTACTTGTTTACACCGTCTCGCAGCGCTGTGAGGAATAATAATAATGAAAAATGTCCCTCTGACAGTGGTGGTTCTACATTGAATTACACCCTGGGCGAGACCCCCTTCGAGCGCCCCCCCCTTTTATTAAAAATAAATTTTTATTTATTTCCCCAGAAAACAAGACTTAATATCTTATGTCATTTTACTACTTTAAATAGTAAAATAATGTTATGCATCTTTATTTAAGAAATGTTTCATATTTTGACTGAAAACAAGACAAAAATACTAAGTAAGAAAGCATTTTTGCAGTGTAATAACTGAACTTGTAACAGTTTTGTTGCAAAGCACAATATTATGGTGAAATTAGATCTCGAGTTTGAGTTAAAACCTAATTATTGTTAAGCATAGCAAGCAAAAAGGCTAACAAATAAGAGTTAACTTATACCCACCAATTAATATTGCCCCTTCATTCATGACATGGATACCGTAATCATACAGAGAAAACATAGTTGCATACCTTTATCTTTCGCTCGTTTCTAAATTGGGCACCTGATGGCTTTGACCTTTCTTGTCCATCTCTTATTTGGCACTCGACATCGACAATCAACAGATTTCCCCTGATCCCCATATCAACTGTCACTCACGACGAGTCACGACCAGAAGTCAAGACTAAACCAATTCACCTTGGGGGTGGTGACCAAGTAATCGTTTTGTATTACCTATTTTTATTAGCCATTCAGACAATTCAGAAAAACAAAAATATGTAGGAAATATAGAGGCCTGTATTTATAATATTCTGAATGAAATGTGCATTATTTGAAAGAAAGTCGAGGTGTGACTGACTTAGATAACTATATGGATCCCCCGTCCCCCCCCTGTCCGTTCCATTTGGGAGAGACCCAGGTGAACTGTCATCCGCGCCCGCGCCTCCGCCAATTCCCCACACAGTGAAATGATAGATAATAGAAAACCGCTTCGCGGCGCCGATTTATTTATTTATTTATTTTTTTTGCTCGTGCCGGCGGCTTGACTAGATTTGGGTACAGTTTTTACTGTAGAATATACTGCCACATCAAATAAGCTTTTGTTTAGCAATTTCTATATATATATAAAATACTATTTTTGTCAAAAATAAAGTCATCAACTAAGATGTTAGCTGTTCCAATGTTGGCTATATTCAAACTAATGAATACATAGATAAAATGTAGGCCTATAATCTTTTTTTTTTACAAAGAAAGAGTACACTTGAAATATTGTTGAAATTGTAAATATTGTTGTAATTGTAACCTTTTTAATAAAATAGCAAAACATATTTACAAGATAGATGTAAGCAAAATCTTAAATGGTCAATATAAGTCTTCTTCTAAATATATCTTTTGTCCTTGCATTGTGGCTCAGTCAGTGTCACACCTGAATGAATGGCTCATTATGCAGAGTGGGTGGGACATTGTATTCTCAGGTGTAAACCACTCCTCGTTCACGCCCCCCTTGCATATTGGCTTTCCAAGCAAAACCTGTTTTACATCAATTTAAATCAATGTATTGTTTTATGTGAACGATAAAGCAAGACTATTTTCACATAATTTTGAAGCCAGAACTCGAAGCGACAACATCCATCAGTCAAAAGTCTTATTGACACATATTTATTATGAGTTTTGTGGTCTTATTTCAGCAACTTTCATTTTTATTTTTTTCAATAACCACGCAAAAACATTATTCTCCTAAAAATTCAAAAATATACATGCATGGTGATCACATATTTTGGTAGCCCTGTTTGTGCTATATAGAGTGAATTTACACCTTTGCCATTAACATGTTTATAAATAACTGAAAAAAGCACAAATGTCAGAGCATGTCAGAACACCTCCAGGGCCCAGAAAACCGCTCAGACTCCAGAGGGTTAAGGTCGCTAGATTCGGCTGGTTTGAAAGGTGGATCGGACAGCGCACTGAGCACTAACGATAGGTCCCAAACTGGCATCTGACGAAGCCGTCTCACCCCCTGGAGAAAACTCGATTTCAGGGGGTGCTTCCCCACCGAATGGCCATCTAGCATGTATACTTTCGGTGTAGACGGGGAGCTGCCAGGGTCCAGACGTTCCTGCAGGAAGGTCAGAATAGTGGAGATATCACAACCCTTTGGGTCTTGCCGTTTGTCAATACACCAGTTAGCAAACACCTTTCATTTCAGAGCGTATAAGTGTCTCGTCGAAGGGGTTCTACCCTCTGCTATCGTCTGCAGCACTCGCTGTGACACTCCGCATTGATCTGCCACACATGCAGGTCCCACAGCTCCGGGCTGGGGTGCCATATGGTGCCCCTCACCTGGGATAAAAGGTCCCTTCTCAGCGGGTCTCACCACGGGGGGAGCTGCGACATGTTCACCAGTTCCGGGAACCACGGCTGGTTGGGCCACTTGGGCGCTACCAGAATCAACGCACATCTCTCTTCCCTGATATTTTGCAGCACCAGCGGCATTATTTTGACCGGGGGAAATGAATACTTCCGCCCCTTGGCCCAGCGGCTCGACAGCGCGTCCCCTCCCAGAGGAGCCGTTGTCAGTGAGAAGTACAGCGGGCAGTGGGCGTTCTCCTCTGAAGCAAAGAGATCTCCGCCTCGCCAAAGAGATTCCAGATCATATTTATAGTTTGAGAGTGTAGTCTCCACTCTCCGTGCAAAATGCCATCCCTAGACAGCATGTCCGCGCCGCAATTCAAACTGCCGGTAGGTGTACTGCTCTGTTTGAAAGAAGTAGCTGATCTGTCCACAACAGCAGCTGCCTCGCTAAGCCCTGCAGGGATCGCAACCCTCCCTGGCAATTGATGTACGCCACCACCGCCGTGTTATAAGTTCTGATGAGAACATGACGGTCTTTCACGAATGGAAAGAAGCTCTGCAGAGCTAGATGAACCGCTTCCATATCCAAGCAGTTTATATGCCAGCGCTTCTGGTCCCCCGCCCACGTACCGAACGCTGGTCTGCCACGGCAGAGGGCTGATAGAGATGCATCCGTAGTGACCACTACCCACCTGACCACTCTGCCCATAGCAGCACCCTGTTCGTACGTGGTCGTGCCGGACCAAGGTGCCAGAGTCTTGAGACATGAACGCGTTATGATAAAGGCCTTCTGACTAGAGGTCTGCATTCCCGCGGCTGTCCCGCGGTACCCGGTACTACATTTTTATTTTCTCTGTGAAAATGTACATGTGAAATTCTGGGAGATCTATATTAAGCGGGATGGTCGGGTCGGGAAGAAAATTATTCTAAGCAGACAGCGGGTGAACAAATAGTGTATATATAGCGGGAACGGGTGGGTGCGGGATATAACCCCAGCTGGAGCGGGCGGGAGCGGGATTTAAAAAACAGTCCCGCGCAGACCTCTAGTTCTGACCACACCTGCGGCTGCACTCGGTTTTGCAACCAGTGCTGCAGCGGTCTCATGTGCAGCAAGCCCAGTCTGCAAACAGAGGCTGCGGCTGCCATCAGACCCAGTAGCATCTGAAACGTTTTCAAGGGGATGGCTCTGCTTTGAACGCAGGGCTAGTGTATTGTGAATGTACTGGATCCTCGGCTCTGATAAGCGCGCGATCATCGTGCGCGAGTCCAGAACCATACCCAGGAATGTAATCGACTGACACGGCTGAAGCGTGCTCTTCTGTATGTTCACAGACAGTCCCAGGCATGTCAAATGGGCGAGGAGCCTGCGTCTGTGTTCCTCAAGAGCGCTTCTAGTTTGAGCGATGACTTGCCAGTTGTAGAGATAGTTGTAGATAATGCACAGTCCACTGAGCTTCAGGGGTGCGAGTGCTGCATTCATGCACATTGTAAAAACGCGGGGGGCTAGAGCCAGCCCGAATGGCAACAATTTGAATTGGTATGCGACACCTTCGAATACAAAACGCGGAAAGCACCTGTGATGCGGTGCTATCTGAATGTGAAAATATGCATCCTTCAGATTCACTGCAATGAAATAGTCCTTGGGCTGAATATGCGCGAGGATTAGCTTTACCGTAATCATCTTGAACGTGCGTTTCGCTAGCGCTTTGTTCAGTAATCTCAGATCCAAGGTGGGCCGCATACCTCCGTCCTTTATCGGGACTAGAAAATAACGGCTGTAAAACCCGCAATTTCTCTGTTCCCCGGGCACCATCTCTGCTGCCTGTTTGGCCAGGAGGAAGGAGATTTCTGCCCGTAGCAGTGGAGCGCTCTGTTCTGATACCTCTGACATAATCACGCCGCCGAAGCGGGGTGGTCTGCGAGTGAACTGAAGCGTATAGCCGCATTTTACAATGTTGATTACCCAATCTGACGCCGCTGGGAGCGTCGACCACTCGCTCAGGTGACTCGACAGAGGGGCCATTAATGGATTCTGCGGCGGGGGCTGCGCGTCAGCCGGCGGAGAAGCAATGACAGCTATATGAATGGCCAGTGACTCGTTTTGCTAAGACATGTAATGCTTTTTGTTTATTGAAACAGAACACAGCGGTTTCATAACATTTACACAAACATTCTCAGCTTTCTCTGTTGGTTGCTGAGGGAACTCTGAGCGGGAACAAGCTCTTTTCGCCGCAGGTCCGCTGTCGTGCACGGACGTGCTCTTAATTGCCTCTAATGAAGCGGCGGTTCAGGCTCGCGGCGCTCTCTCGCGCTCGGGGACGCGCACCTAGCGTATCCAGCTTGCCGCCATACATATGTCTTGCAAGGAAATCCCGCTAGACCAAGCCCACGAAGAGGCGATGCCTCTCGTGGAGTGCGCTCTGACACCCAACGGGCACTGTAAGCCCTTGGCAGTGTACGCCAGCGCTATGGCGTCAACTATCCATCTGGATAGGCTCTGTTTCGAAACAGCCAGTCCCTTGGAACGTCCACTGAACGAAACAAATAGCTGCTCTGTTTGTCTGAAAACAGACGAGCGAGACACATAAGCTCTTAGCGCCCTTACTGGACAAAGAAAGCTTGCGTCCCCTTCCTCGCCTGACACCGGCAGGGCGGACAGGGAGATGACCTGAGCCCGAAACGGCGTGTTGAGGGATTTTGGAACGTAACCATGTCTAGGTTTGAGTATGACTCTTGAGTCGCTTGGTCCAAACTCTAAGCACGTCGCGCTCACCGAGAGCACGTGCAGATCACCTACGCGCTTCACTGAAGCGAGAGCCAACAAAAACACTGTTTTGAAAGACAAGTGTTTGAGGCTAATCGATTGGATAGGCTCGAAAGGGTCACCTTTCATGGCTTCCAAAACCGTAGAGAGGTCCCACATAGGGACCGAAGGAGGTCTGGGAGGATTCAGCCTCCTAGCTCCCCTGAGGAAGCGGATGACTAAATCGTTCCTTCCTATTTACTGGTCGAGCGTTGACTTAGAAAACGCTGCAATAGCCGCCACATAGACTTTGAGCGTGGAGGGGGCTCTGCCCTTATCCAGCAGCTCTTGCAGGAAGGAGAGAACCTCCGTCACCCCACAGTCGAAGGGTGAAAAACCCCGAGCTGTGCACCAGCCGGAGAATACCGACCACTTCGAGGCATACAGCCGTCTGGTAGACGGAGCTCTAGCCTGAGTGATAGTATTTAGCACTCCCACTGAGAGGTCAGCGGGTACCCGTTGAGCGCCCACACATGAAGGGACCACAACTCCGGGTGAGGATGCCAAATCGAACCCCTGGCCTGAGAGACGAGGTCCCTCCTCAAAGGCACTGGCCATGGGGCAGTGTCTGCTAACTGCATCAGAACTGGGAACCACGGTTGGTTCTTCCAGAGCGGTGCTACGAGCAGCACTGAGCATTTTATTTCCCTGATACGTTCTATCACCTGAGGCAGGAGAGAGACGGGGGGAAACGCATAGAGCGGGCAGCGCGGCCACGTTTGGGACAGCGTGCTCTCGCTCTTGGAAAAGAACACAGGGCAGTGAGCGTTTTCGTGAGACGCGAACAGGTCTACTTATGCTCTGCCGAATCTCTCCCACAAGAGCTGGACTGTTTGTGGGTGTAGAGACCATTCGCTCGCCGGAATGTTGTTCCTGGACAGTCTGTCTGGCCCCAAATTCTGAAGCCCAGGCACGTGCACTGCTCTCAGCGAGCGCAGGTTGCGCTGAGCCCATACCAGGAGGCGTTCCGCCAACCTGTATAATTTTCGGGATCTGAGACCGCCTTGGCGATTTATGTAGGACATAACACTGACATGTTGTCCGAGCGGACTAAGACGTGGTGGCCCTTTATTTGAGGACGAAAACGCGTCAGTGCGTTGTCCACTGCCAACATTTCCAGGCAGTTGATATGTTGAAGCTTCTCCCGTTCTGACCACTGGCCGAAGAACGGTCTGCCCTCGAGCAGCGCTCCCCATCCCGAGGTGGAGGCATCTGTCGACACCACTTTCACTCTCGAGGAAGTCCCCAGGCTTACACCTGATTGGCACCGCTTGCTTTCCAAGGTTTCAGAGCTGCAGCGCAACTCTGATCGACCCTGAGACGCAGCTGACCGGATGCCCACGCTCTGCGCGGTACTCGTGCTTTCAACCAGAACTGCAGAGGGCGCATACGGAGCAGGCCCAGCTGAAGAACTGATGATGCTGAGGCCATAAGACCGAGCATCCTTTGAAATTTCCTGAGAGGGACGCTCGCTGCGCGCTGAATGTCTAGCACACGCTGTGATGACAGCCGCGCTATCATAGACTGCGAGTCCAGAACTGTGCCCAGAAACGATATCGTTTGACTGGGGTTCAGAGAGCTCTTCGCCCAATTGACTCTGAGACCAAGATTCTCGAGGTGATCGAGTAAAATGGTCCTGTGCTCCACGAGCTCTGATCGTGATTGAGCTAGAATCAGCCAGTCGTCCAAATAGTTCAGCACTCGCATGCCTCGGAGTCTGAGAGGTGCGAGCGCTGCATCCATGCACCTCGTAAATGTACGGGGCGCTAGGGACAAACCGAATGGTAGGACTGTGTACTGATATGCCTGGCCCTCGAAGGCGAATCTCAAGTATCGCCTGTGACGTGACGCTATCTGTATTTGAAAATATGCGTCCTTCAGATCTATCGACATAAACCAGTCTCCTCTGCGAATGTGCGCGAGGATTTTTCTGGTCGTGAGCATTTTGAAACTGCGTTTCTCCAATGCTTTGTTCAGCTGTCTTAGATCCAGTATGGGTCTGAGACCCCCGTCTTTTTTCGGTACCAGGAAATATCTGCTGTACAGCCCCCCTTCGCTTTGAGCTTGAGATAAAGGCTCTATAGCCCCCTTTGCTCAACAGTTTTGATATTTCGGCTCGAATTAGGTGTGCTACTTCTGAATTCACCGTAGTTTCGACGCGCGCTGTGAAGCGGCGAGGGCGTCCACAAAACTGTAGCGAGTAGCCTCTCTTTATAATGTCTAGCACCCATTCCGAAACCGAGCGAGCACACACACACACACAAAGAACAGTTTTTTTGTAAAGGATATAGGCGCCGGATAGTGCAGCGGGAGCGGCGGTAGAAGGCGGCGTGGCCAGCAGCTTCAGATGATGGCTCGTCCCGCTGAAAAGCTTCTTCAGACGGCGTGGATTCTCTCGGGATCCAACGATGCGTGAGCTTCGCTGAAGAGATGAAAAATCAGGGGATCAGCTGTCCCGAGCCTTCCTTTATAGGGCTAAGCCACGCCCGTTTCGGCGGGACGTGACGCGGAGGGCACAAAGCGCCCTCATTGGCCTTACGTCACCTCAGGCCTCGCTCGATAGGCTGATGCAGTTGCCGCAGAGCAGCCAATGGGAGCGCGAGCTGTCTCGCCCATGGCCGCGTGCTGCTGCAACGCGTTTTGCAATAATTCAAAATTATAAGGATAATTTTTTGGCTTCAATATCTCGTGGAAAAGAGGTTTTCCCCTAGCGCAAAATATCTTACGCAGTACGAGAGACCTCTCGTAAGAGAACTGAATATAACTGAGTATAACATAAAATATTACAATCAAAACATATTGTTCATGTTTTGTGACTGTACTACTGAAACAGTGAGCATTTAAATGTTTTAAAGATTAGCCTCAATTACTATCATTTCTAAAGAAAAGGAGGGACGAGTGAACTCTACTGGCTTTGGAAAGAAAACACACTCACACATGACATTGAGCTGAACAGCAGGAGAGATGAGAGTGTGTCCGTCTACAGCACAGCTGTATCTGCCTGAGTCCTCTCTTCTCACTGGGTTGAGGAGGAGTGTGTTACTGAGATTTCTCTTAGTTAATATCATCTGTGAGTTTCTGTACCAGATGAATGTGTCTCTGTCAGTCGGAGCGCAGCTGCTTTTACATCTCAGATTGACTGGATCTCCCTCTGTCACTCTCTCAGGAGACTCCACCTGAAGATCTGAACACAACACACACATTATATCTAGTGCTGCTGTCATACACTGATTATTATTCAACATAATGCAGAAGAAGAGATGAAACTCATCAGAGTCACCTGTGACAGTAAGAGTCACTCCTGGATAACCAGTGTATTTTCCACCAGGTTTATCAGTGATGAATCTGAAATAGTACATGTGTGAATCCTTCAGTGTCACATAACTCAGTCTGACGGTGCAGTGCTTCTGTTCATCTCCCATATACCGAAGCCTCTGACGGTATTCAGGGTCATCAGACAGATCTGGAGGCTCTTTATTATCTTTTACAGGTGTTTTGGTCCAGAACACTTTCTTGATCTTATGTTCATCAGGGTATGTAAAAGTGCAGCTCATTATCACTGTTGAGTTCTTTACTGCACAGATGTGTGAAAGACTGTATCTCACACCCCAACCATCATCATCAACCCACCAGCTACAAACAACTCCTGAAACACAACATTCACAAGGAAACAATGATAGGAAACAAACACATATAGATGGACACACATGCCCATCTGAGAGTTAAAGAGGGCCATAAACAAAGCATTTCTTTACAAAACTGTTGTTTATAAATGAAGAATTACACTTATGATGTGATATGTGTGTAAATACAGCCATCAGACAGGAGGTGATGAAACACAGGAAGCAGAACATTGAACACTGACCGTGAAAACCATTCTCTAAATGTTAGCAGCTTCAGAGTTAGCATTAGATCAGCAAAATCCTGAATAATACAATTTACTTTGGAAGCAACAAATAAATCACAGACATTTCCCTACATTATAGTAGATATTTTACCAGTGCTATATTTTCCTGGGGCTAACAGCAGGGCTAACTGATCCATGCTAACTAGCCAAAACCTTGTTCTTTTAGTCAGTGATGAAGTGGTGTGTGATTTACAGGAGAGACTGACCTGGGATCAGGAGCAGAAACACCAGAGCAAGAGTTATCAGTGACATCACCACAGCAACTAAATCATTACACAACAGAACAATATGTCATCTTTCATTTCATAAAAACTATAATAACAGCCGTTTATTGCGTTATAAACACTGCAAAACTGATACAAATACTTTACAATCTTCACTGTTAGTAGATTTCCACGGTTGAAACTCATTTAAAGACAACGTTAGGAACACACGAGCTCTGGATGTTCAGAGGTTTTTAAGAGAGAAAATCTTTACTAAGTTACTAATATAACTTCATTAGTTAGACAATATTAATGACTGAACAAGTGCATCTCTCACCGTTGTGTAGTTTCAGCCGCTTCAAACAGACTCAAGGGGCCCTATTTTAACGATCTGAAACGCAAGTGTCAAAGCGCAAAGCGCAAGTAACTTTGTGGGCGGGTCTTGGCGCTGTTGCTATTTTCCCAGCGGGATAAATGACTCTTGCGCCAGGCGCAAATCTAAAATGGGTTGGTCTGAAGTAGCTTCATTATTCATAGGTGTGGTTTGGGCGTATCGTGAAATAAACCAATCAGAGCGACATCTCACATTCCCTTTAAGAGCAGGCGCGCTTTGTTCTAAAGCGGATTCCTATTATAACGGCGGATTTGCCAGACGCGCGCCAGGAGCGGTTCACAGCCGAGGAGAGCAACGCTCTTGTCAGGGACGTTGGGGATGGAGAAACCCACCCAAATTAACTTCGGTTAAAAAGGCGTATGATAATTTGGGTAAATGTGTAAGCTAGATGTATGCTTTTATAACAAATTGTCTATCTATATTTCTATCTATCTATCTATCTATCTATCTATCTATCTATCTATCTATCTATCTATCTATCTATCGTAATAATATATGATTTGCAAAAATGAAAACTGCTGCTTCTGTGTAGATGAGAGAATCATAAACATTGATTATGGCCAAGCATGCGCCCTTAAAATAGCATATGAATAACATGCGCAACCCGCCACTGACTTTAAACTATTTTTTCCTGGTTAGTGGCGCAATTGTTTTCTAAACCTGCAAAATAGCATGAAGGAACGTTTGCGCCGGAACACGCCTCCTTTTTTGCGCTGAACCGCCCAGGGAGCGCAAGTTCATTCCCTAGTTTAGCGACGTGCTTTTGTGGAGGGAAAAGCGCGCTGTGCACGGTTGCAAAATAGGAATGATACATGCGTCGGTGTACAAAGTCAATTGCGCTGGGTGCAAGATAGGGCCCATGGAGAGTAAACTGCAAATGCACGCTGATAACTATCTGATAACTATCTTATAGTTTTTTTCCTTCCTGTTTTTAAAGTATAAGAACTGCCTCATGCCAAGACAGAGACAACCCACAAAACCACTTGCAAATAGATAAAGATAAAAGAGTCTCTCTAAAGGATTGGTTAAAAAATATCTAAAAGCACGACCACAGAGCTTACATAACACATATCAAATGCAACTTTCAGTGTGAAGGGAAACATTCATTGACACAATGCGATCTCTAGCCGCTTACCCTAACCTTACCCATCACAACTAAGTGCCTAACCCGACCCCTGACCCTAAACCGACCCTTAACCTCATTATAACCTTATCCCTAAAACCAAGTCTTGACCCTCAAACAGGCCTTTAAAGGCTCTCAGAAACTGAGGACTGGCCAACATGTCCTCACTTTACTCTCTCTGTCCTCACTCCACTGGTCTAAAACTCAAACTGGTCCTCACAGAGATAGTTGTACAAGTACACACACACACACACACACACACACACACAAATGTGGTTTGCTTTTCTCAGTCAACTCATAGTGGGTTTGCATCTACAGAGTGTTTCTCCAGGTCATGGTGATGGTGGCTTTGGTGTGTGCTGGCGCTCTGCTTTTCGTGTTTCTGTTTCAAGTCCTCAAGCACAGCAGTCGCAGTAACTCAGGTGAGATACAGCGCTAACACAACATGTCTTTTTCTTCAAAACATCTTCTGTTGAAGTTCTGCAAGAGTTCAATAAATCGATAATTAAATCGTTATGTTCTTATCAGGTTCTGCTCCTCACCGAAGGACAATATCAAACCCAGTGCAGCGACGACAGCAAATCTCATTCATAATTAATAACGTTTTAACATCAGTGTTATTTTAGAATCATTGAGATACTATTTTTATACACATCAGGGCCATATTCCAGGATGACCATATCAAGATTCATCAGGATCTTGTATTGTATTGTCGAGTCCAGCACTCTATAAAGTCTCCTCCAGCACAACCTAAAGACTCTTAAACTCTGGACTCAGAGGAGCCGATCCATGTGTGGAAATGATTCTTCATGCTCCTCCAAACCATTCTTTCACAATCTGAGCCTGATGAATCTTGACACTGTAATCCTGGAATATGGCCATGATGTGTCTTCCTACATGTTTAAAAAAAGAAAAAGCTACAAACTCCATCAATTAGGGTTAGAAAAACTGTCGCCAAACATATAACATCCTAGAAACATAATAATCACTGCGATAATGATCCAATCATAGACTCGTAATATATTTGCCTACTTAAATCCAAACAGCGACTTTTTTTTTTTTTGCCAGGCAGTGTATATTATATTACCCGTTATCTGCTTATAATTTATAAATTATATGTATTTATTTTAGGATGACTACCAGAGAATAAGGCTTGTGTAGAATAATTTTTCTCATTTAATGTTTTATTTGAAAAGGAATAAAGAGAAAAATATGTCACATGGACCTTTAATACACAGATAAAATGTATAAATTATTACAAAAACAACTCTAAACTCATTTATTAATTACACATTGACTGTTTATTCATGTCACATGAATATAATCCATTACTTTCTGCAAAATGGAAACTCTTACAATGCGTTTCATTGTTCATTGGTAGTTGTGAGGTGGATGTGTCCAGCGATGGGACAAAAGTTAAAGTTTAGCTTGTGTAAGCTCGCGCTCGATCGGCCCAGAACCGGCATCCGACCAGCGCGGAAGGTCTTTGCGTGTTACTGTTACTGTGTTACCATTTGCCAGGAGATTACCTTCCTTTGTATGTCAGTAATCTTTAAACTCTTAAAAACCTTATTACCTTTTGTTTTACTTATTTAGAAATGAGACATTTGTACCAGTCGCACTGTGACATTTTAAATGATACCAAACCAAAAAAGTATGATAATCATTCACATTAAACTATACATTTTCTTGGGTGAATTCTGAGAGATTCTGAGAGAGAGGGGGTGAGAGAAGGGGGAAAGAGATGTAGATTAGGATGACTCGGAGGTGAGACTTTGCCTCACAAATGGTGAGTTTAAATGCTAATTTCCAGAGAGGTCCTTTGTCCTCTCTCAGGGTCTGGTCGCTCTTCAACCAGACTGTCCGGCATTTCCTAATTGATCAATTCTTACACTTGTGCTTCATCTTACTGTGGCGTCTTGCTGTGGCTACAACAGAAATAAGACATTTACATAAATCAACACTACAAATGGTACAAATAATCTCAGAAAAAATATATATTTTTCTGTCAGTGAAACAACTCATATAATCCATCTTGTAACAGAAAGAAAAGACTGTTTAGTATCTGTTGACTAGTTGATTGACTACTGAGGATATTTTTTTTATTTGCTGATGAAATTGAGAAGACTTGAGAAACTTACTGACAGATTCTCATATTCAGAAGAGCCCGACTGGGGAATAGCAGGTCTGGGATGGACAGTCTATGGCAAAAACACATTGATTATTTATTATCTGACTTTTGAATGCAGAAACTCGTTTGCACATGTAGTTTTTGATATTTCTCTTACTGTGAGTGTGTCGTAGACGTCAGATGATCTGGACTTGAGGTCAAGAGCTGCATATGTGCCTTCACTGGGATCAGGTCTGGGATCGCTCTACAGTACAACAGAGAGAAGGACTATCACCATTTAAAATTTTGGGAAAAAAGGGGAAAAAAATTCATGTTAAAAATGATAAATTGTTACCATGACAATGAAAAGTGTAATCACTCCACAGTCTCTACTCATCAAACTATGTACAATCCTGAGTATATGTATATATATACTCGACCTCATTGCTGCATTTGACACTGTCGATCATAACATACTTCTTGACAGGCTGGAAAACTGGGTGGGGCTTTCTGGGATAGTCCTAAAATGGTTCAGGTCATACTTAGATGGGAGAGGTTATTATGTGAGTATAGGAGATAATAAGTCTGAGTGGACATCCATGACATGCGGAGTCCCTCAAGGCTCAATTCTTGCGCCACTCCTGTTCAACCTGTATATGCTCCCAATGAGCCAAATAATGAGAAAGAACCAAATTGCTTACCACAGCTATGCAGACGACACACAGATCTACTTAGCCCTATCGCCTAACGATTACAGCCCCATTGACTCCCTGTGCCAATGCATTGATGAAGTCAACAGTTGGATGTGTCAAAACTTTCTTCAGTTAAACAAAGACAAAACTGAAGTCATTGCGTTTGGAAACAAAGATGAAGTTCTCAAGGTGAACGCATACCTTCACTCTAGGGGTCAAACAACTAAAAATCAAGTCAGGAATCTTGGTGTGACACTAGAGTCAGACCTTAGTTTCAGTAGTCATGTCAAAGCAATAACTAAATCAGCATACTATCATCTGAAAAATATTTTGCAGCTCAACAGTTGCAGCTCATACAGACCGCTGCCGCCAGGATTCTGAGCAGAACCAGAAAATATGAACATATCACACCAGTCTTCAGGTCTTTACACTGGCTCCCAGTTAAATTTAGGATTGATTTTAAAGTATTATTACTGGTATATAAATCATTCAATGGCCTAGGACCTCAATACATTGCAGATATGCTCACTGAATATAAACCCAACAGATCACTCAGATCACTAGGATCATATCAGCTGGAAATACCAAGGGGTCACTCTAAGCATGGCGAGTCCGCTTTTAGCTATTATGCCAGCCGCAGCTGGAACCAGCTTCCAGAAGAGATCAGACGTGCTCCTACAGTAGTCACTTTCAAATCCAGACTCAAAACACATCTGTTTAGCTGTGCATTTAATGAATGAGCACTGTGCCAATGTTCGTCCGACTGTTTGTACTGTACTGTATTTTATTTTTTATTTTTCTAAACTGTTTTAATTATTCTTATTTCTTTTTATTATTTTAATTTCTTCTATGTAAAGCACTTTGAATTGCCATTGTGTATGAAATGTGCTATATAAATAAACTTGCCTTGCCTTGCCTATATATAACGATCACCAGTGAGAGTGCCTGGGATTACCATCAACCAACCCGGACAATCACCACACATCCACAGACTCCATTCCCCATAATCATCATCCATTATCACTTTCACCTGTGTCTCATTACCTTGTTTACTCACCCTATAATAGCCTGGTTTTCACATTCATTCTCTGCAAAGTCTTGTTTAGTGTTTGACCTGCAATTCTGAGCATTTGTCTGTTATTCCCGTGTTCTTGGTTTTGATCTCTGCCTGTCCTTGGATTTTCCTTTTTGCCTGTGTCCCCTGTGACCCTGTTACCCTGTGTCCCTGTTACCCTGTGACCCTGTGACCCTGTTACCCTGTGACCCTGTTACCCCTGTGACCCTGCGACCCCTTTGACCCTGTGTCCCTGTGACCCCTGTGTCCCCTGTGACCCTGTTACCCATTACCCTGTGTCCCTGTTACCCTGTGACCCTGCGACCCCTGTGACCCTGTGACCCTGTGTCCCTGTTACCCTGTGACCTCTGTGAACCCTGTGACCCTGTGACCCTGTTATTGTTTGGACTGATTACCTGGTCTTTTTTTACCTCTTGCCTGTTTTCTGGATTACGTCTTTGGATTACCCTCTGTTCAAATAAACTGCATTTGGATCCTCAAGCTTCGTGTCTCAGAGCAGTACGCAACAATATATGTGTTCTACATGTACAAAGAAGCTGTGATTGATTTATTAGTATCATTCTGTGGTTCTTTGGCCATCTCACCTCATACTCGTGTATTGCAGATCTACAGTTTATCCTTTTCTTCTGACTGTTAAAAAGAAATGGAAACAAGTCATTTAATTGTTTTGTGCAATATTCAAATGTACTTGTAATGGTCATCAGCTGGAGTGCCCTTGAGAGCCACCTGAGGGCATTCCACTTCAGACTATCATTATTCACTCACAACTACATTTCCCATAATTCACTGCCCGGACTCATCATCCCTGATTATCATATTCACCTGTGTCTCATTATATTGTTTAGTTCACCCCATATAAGCCCGGTTCACCTCATCATTCCCTGCAAAGTCTTATACGTTATTCCACTGCATTTCTGAGCATTTCCTTTGTTGTCATTGTTCCTGGTTCTTGATCTCTGCCCGTGTCCTGGTTTTCCCGTTCCTGCCTCACCCTCCTGGACTGTTTTCCTGAGGAGCGTCTGGAATCCGCTCCTTAAAGGGGTTGGGGGTATGGGGGGGGGCTATGTCATGATTCCTGTCTTGTGTTCCTCTTGTCTTGTGTGGACTTGTTATTTCCTGTTCTGTGCCATGTTTTGTAGTCCTTTGTAACTTTTCTTGTTTATTAGTCTTCCCAGGTGTTTCTAATTAGCCACACCCCCTTGCTTTCCTGTTTAGCTTGTTTGCCTGTGTATTTAAGCCCTGTGTCTAGTCTCAGTCTTTGTGAGTTCTTGTTATTGTATGTTGGCTGTTTGGTTCCTGTGTCCTGTTTCCCTAGTCTGAGTTTGTCTAGTTTTGGGTTTATTTAATAAAGTTTGCTGCACGTGGATCCTGCTTCCTCCTATCATTCAACCACAGCGTTACAGAAGACTTCGTCAACATGGATCTAGCAGTTTGTCTCTTCCACCTCCGCCAAGGTAACCGTCCGATTGAGGATTTTGTCAAAGAGTTTTGTGAGCTAGCCATGGGGTTAACTTTAATGATGCTGTCTTAAAGGTTGCATTGCATGGATTATTTTATTATTTTAGAATGTTTCCTGGGGTGCCCTTATAATGTTAGTATGTTTTTTAGATCAAAAGCTGTTATAATTTAGAAATAAAAGGCATATTTCCTAGCCTGATTTTAGCCTCTGATTTGAACGCTCTGTTTGAAGGGGCGTGTCTGTGTGAGACTTCAGTGAAAACGCCCACTGCTGTGATTGGCTGACATGCTTGCATATGAAATATCTCGCATTACATGTGGAACTCTCTCGAAAACTTTTACTATTACAACTATTATACGTTTTTACTAAAACAACTATCGGGATTAATGAATCGTGAGAAGTTTTTAAGTATTTAGATCTATTCCCATCACATAAAAGGTTGCAGTGATGAGCACTGAGCAGATGACAGTCTGTTGATCATGTGAATGAAGATCTTATCATTGCAACGCAGTTTCTGCACTCTCACTAATGATTTCACCAATGCAAACATGAGGTAAGTACAGTAAGAGCTTCATTGTGCAGAGTAACAGCGTCATTGATTTCATAACGAGTTTTGGAAAGTGTCCAGATAAACTGCCGCTGTGTGATTAACAGCTTGGGCGATTGGAAAGGGATTTTTCTTTGATCGCTTTCTCTATATAATTTAATCACAGTTTAAATAAGATTATTTTCATCCTACTAAGAGAAACGACGTGAAGTTGATCGTTTAGTCACTGGCTTGATTTACTGATGCATAAACAGTATTGAACGACTTTGAGAGAAAGATTATCTTTCTGAACTTGAACAATTACACATCAGACATTCCCATAACCCACTGGTTCTTCAGAGGCTCGGACGAAGGAACTAAAACAATACTTTTGTGTTCATTTGTACATCCAAACACTGAGCAACTGCCATGATCCGCTCGTTTGCAAGCCATGATGTCTCTCGAGGAAAAACCAATATCGCGCTTGCGTATATTCTCATTTTCTCAAGGGCGGGCCAAATACTCTTTGCGGGCAAAGAAGAGAAAGGGGAGGTGACCTTTCACCTTATGACGACATAAAGGGAAGATTCTAGATTCGCCCGTCTGAGCTTTCATTTTCTCAAAAATACCCAGGGCTTGGTTTACACCCATCAGAACGTCTAGCCACTGGGGGACCACAGGCAGTCTAGGGGAACTCATATTAAGGTTAAAAAACCTCATAAAGTGGAATTTTCATGCAATGGGACCTTTAAAGGACATTTTTCGCCATGGACTTAATGACCTTCTTAACTACCTCATGCCTGACAATACCCCTCACTGGACTCTAGCTCAATATATTGACCTTGTCCTTTTGCTGAGTGGCTCATCATTTACTGTGGGCTTTACGGATGAGGAGCCTTGCAAACCCACGGTATCCTCTAATAAGCCTGAGCCACTTCACATCCATGTCACACCAGAGCCTCACCCCGCCATGGCCGCTGCCGAGCCTGAGCTTCTTCACGTCAGTCCTGCCGATCCAGAGTCTATTCACGTCACGTCCACCGAGCCAGTGTCTCCGGACAAGATGGCGTCTGCCGAGCCAGTGTCTCCGGACAAGATGTAGTCTGCCGAGCCAGTGTCTCCGGATAAGATGGCCGCCGACAAGCCAGTGTCTCCGGACAAGATGGCCGCCGCCACGCTGTCGGGCTCCTGTTCCTGAGCCGGTGCCTGTTCCTGAGCATAACCCCATAGCTGCCCTCAAGAAAATTGTTGTGGGGGGCAATGTGTACCTTGATAGGGTCATGGAGGCCGTGCCTCAATGGCCACCTGCACTGCCTGCTTCGCCCTGGCCTTCAGTCCTGCCGCAGTCTCCAGGTCCTCTTCCACTCCACGGGCCTGGCCCTCCATCCCGCCCTTGGGTCCGCCTCCGCTCCACCCTCCTGGAAAATTTTAGGAGCATCTGGAAGCTGCTCCTTTGAGGGGGGGCTATGTAATGGTCATCAGCTGGAGTGCCCTTAAGAGCCACCTGAGGGCACTCCACTTCAGACTATCAATATTCACTCACAATTACATTTCCCATAATTCACTGCCCGGACTCATCATCCCTGATTATCACATTCACCTGTGTCTCATTATATTGTTTAGTTCACCCCATATAAGCCTGGTTCACCTCATCATTCCCTGCGAAGTCTTGTACGTTATTCCACTGCATTTCTGAGCGTTTCCTTTGTTGTCATTGTTCCTGGTTCTTGATCTCTGCCCGTGTCCTGGTTTTCCCGTTCCTGCCTCACCCTCTGGGTTTGTCTGTTTGTTTGGATTGCCTGCCTGTGTATGACCTTTGCCTGGATTCTGATTACGATTTTGATTTACTTTAATAAAACTACATTTGGATCCTCAACCTTCCTGTCTCGGAGCAGTTCATAACAGTACTTTTGCATTAGACTAAAAGCAAATTATATTACTCTTTGTTGATACATTTTTATTTCACTGCGATCACTACCCAGACGAGTTATTACAACTCTATCACAACATTTATTGCCAAATCACTTCCATTTGTTTAATTAATAAAATATATTGGAAGTAAATTTATTATGTATCATTACAAATACTTTGTTTTAAAAGTACCAAGTAGTCACACAGTGAGAAAAAAGAAAATCTGTATAGAAAAAAAAAAGACGCATCGATAATCGTTTTATCATCGCAGTCCACAGAATCGCGAGCGAATCGAATCGTGAGATGCCTAGAGATTCCCAGCCCTAATACAGAGTGGACGCTTCTGCTGTCAGGCTCACAGTCAACATCTCAGAGATCAGACGCTGTAACTGTCACAGATTAAGGTTTTATTTTATTAAGAGTTCAAGACAGTTATGCAGCTTTGAGAGTTAATCTGAACTCAAATTCTTCATCTTTCAGTGCATCATGGTCATGGCCGGCTCGTCGGGTTGGGGATCATTGTGGCGTGTTTAGGACTCTTCATCGTCATCATCATTCTGTTTATAATGTAAGTTTGATTAAAATCATTCTCAATTACAGTGAGTGAATGCAGTTCTCTTTCAGACTAGTGCAGGTGTAAATGCCCGTTATACACAACTTTATAAACGTCACAAACGTCATGTGTGAGTTCATGATGGTTCAGTAACTGTGACATTAAATCCTCTAAACATTGACTGTGATTTCTGCTTTAGACCCACCACAGAATGTCTTAGTGTCATTCATAGTTTGTAGATTTAATTATGATCTTCTCCCTCTTTCAGATCATAGTAACGTTGGTTTGCTCGTCTGGGTAGTGATCGCAGTGAAATAAAAATGTATCAACAAAGAGTAATATAATTTGCTTTTAGTCTAATGCAAAAGTACTGTTATGAACTGCTCCGAGACAGGAAGGTTGAGGATCCAAATGTAGTTTTATTAAAGTAAATCAAAATCGTAATCAGAATCCAGGCAAAGGTCATACACAGGCAGGCAATCCAAACAAACAGACAAACCCAGAGGGTGAGGCAGGAACGGGAAAACCAGGACACGGGCAGAGATCAAGAACCAGGAACAATGACAACAAAGGAAACGCTCAGAAATGCAGTGGAATAACGTACAAGACTTCGCAGGGAATGATGAGGTGAACCGGGCTTATATGGGGTGAACTAAACAATATAATGAGACACAGGTGAATGTGATAATCAGGGATGATGAGTCCGGGCAGTGAATTATGGGAAATGTAATTGTGAGTGAATATTGATAGTCTGAAGTGGAGTGCCCTCAGGTGGCTCTTAAGGGCACTCCAGCTGATGACCATTACATAGCCCCCCCTCAAAGGAGCAGCTTCCAGATGCTCCTAAAATTTTCCAGGAGGGTGGTGGAGCGGAGGCGGACCCAAGGGCGGGATGGAGGGCCAGGCCCGTGGAGTGGAAGAGGACCTGGAGACTGCGGCAGGACTGAAGGCCAGGGCGAAGCAGGCAGTGCAGGTGGCCATTGAGGCACGGCCTCCATGACCCTATCAAGGTACACATTGCCCCCCACAACAATTTTCTTGAGGGCCGCTATGGGGTTATGCTCACAAGTAATAATCTCAGGGTTTACTGGGTGTTACACGATTCTTTTTGAAGTGTGGTATTGGTGGTGGTGTACTAAAATAAACATTGTCACGTGTGTATAGCTTTCTTCTTCTCACCGCCGTTGTACTATTCTTTGAAACGACAGGGGGCAACTCGAGTAATTGTCCTCTAAACCACCAGGAATCAGCGGTGAGAAGAAGAAAGCTATACACACGTGACAATGTTTATTTTAGTACACCACCACCAATACCACACTTCAAAAAGAATCGTATAAAACCCAGTAAACCCTGAGATTATTACTTGTGACAATAAAACAAAATATATGGATATGAGAATGTGTTTACAACATAACTAAATTAACGATCTCTTACATATTTTCTAATTTCACTAAACATTTCATTAAGTTTCGTGAACATTTTTATTAAACATGGACCTTTATGTTCATTAAAAATACTTTTTATGCTATTGTATGCTCATTTTTTAAATGTGGTATTGGTGGCGTACTAAAATAAACATTGTCACGTGTGTATAGCTTTCTTCTTCTCACCTCTGATTCCTGATGGTTTAGAGGACAATTACTCGAGTCGCCCCCTGTCGTTTCAAAGAATAGTACAACGGCGAGCGCGTCAAGTATAAACGCCTCGTCCATTTGGGGAGGTGCGCGCACAGTCTGCCGAGACAGGCGAAAGTATAAACAAGGCTTTACGCTATTTTAATGCAGTGCACTGAAACTCTGTCCAGATCCAACAGCTGAGGGTTTATTCTCCTTAAACCAGCTGAATTTCAGAGTCAGCTCGAGGATCTAATAACAATTATCAGATTTTTTTTTTAAATCTCTTACACATTTTTTTAAATTACTAATATGGACTGAATTGATCAAAACAGAAAATTTGCATCTTATGTTTTATCATGAACTCACACATGACGTTTAAAGTCACAGCATCAGAGTATTTCTCTCCATGTTCATTGCTGGACTTGCACTTGTATTCTCCACTGTCATCAGAGCTGATCTTTGAGATGCTGTAGATTCTTCCAGATCCTACAAGTGTTCCTCCTTTAATCCAGCTGATTTCTGCAGGAGGGTTTGAGTCACTGCTGCACTTCAGAGTCACTGAATCTCCCTCCACTATTACACCAGATGGACTGATGGAGATCACAGGATTCCCTGGAGGATCTACAGGAGAAATATTTGAAATTTCATTTTTAATCTTCAGACTTCAGACCCGTCTCAGAATAGCTCAGAAGATAAGGACAGATTGTCCTCTTGTAATCTGCGATTGGTGAGTAGCTACTTTTGTGGCTCAAGCCCCTGATTATTGTCAAATGCCCCTGATATTTGTGAAGATTCACTCATATTATAAACGTCAAATAATACAGATTTTAATATAAATTCTTGCACTTAATATAAATTCTTCACCCTAGTAAAGTGGTGATGAAAAATAGGTTGTTAAAAAATAAATAAAAGGTTTATCTAAACATAATGCATTACACAGACATCTTGATGCCTCGTCTGTTTTTTCAGTTTTTTCATCTTGACACGCTGCGCTCTTTTCTATTTTGTTCACAGTTTTAAAAGCAGAAACTCCTTCATTTAGCTCACTGCAGTTTTAAAGCCCTCATTATCTGTTCCATAGACATAATAAATACATAGATGCATATGTCTATGGGATTGTCAGTCTGCAGGTTTCAATAAACCGTTATTGATTCAAAGCACTGATGAGGAAATAACAAAGATGGAAAATACATAAAATGCAATAAATGTAGGGTGTTAAAGTTATTGATGCATTTAAAATGTTCTTAGCACCCCCTCTGAACAGTATAATTTTATTATACACTAAATAAAATAGACACTCACACATGACATTGAGCTGAACAGCAGGAGAGATGAGAGTGTGTCCGTCTACAGCACAGCTGTATCTGCCTGAATCCTCTCTTCTCACTGGGTTGAGGAGGAGTGTGTTACTGAGGTCAGTTAATATCATCTGTGAGTTTCTGTACCAGATGAATGTGTCAGTCGGAGCGCAGCTGCTTTTACATCTCAGATTGACTGGATCTCCCTCTGTCACTCTCTCAGGAGACTCCACCTGAAGATCTGAACACAACACACACATTATATCTAGTGCTGCTGTCATGCACTGATTATTATTCAACATAATGCAGAAGAAGAGATAAAACTCATCAGAGTCACCTGTGACAGTAAGAGTCACTCCTGGATAACCAATGTATTTCCCATCAGGTTTATCAGTGATGAATCTGAAATAGTACATGCGTGAATCCTTCAGTGTCACATGATGCAGTCTGACGTTGCAGTGCTGGTGTTTATCTCCCAGATACTGAAGCCTCTGACGGTATTCAGGGTCCTCAGACAGATCTTCATTATCTATTACTGGTGTTTTGGTCCAGAACACTTTCTTGATCTTATATACAGGAGGGTATGTATAAGTGCATCTCATAATGACTGTTGAGTCCTTTAGTGCACAGATGTGTGAAGGACTGTATCTCACACCCCAATCATCATCATCATTCCACTGGCTACAAACTCCTGAAACACACATTAAAGGGATAGTTCACACAAAAACGACAGTTTCATAATTACTGACCCCTCGTGTTCATTACATTCTTTTTTTTTACACATTAAACACATTAAAAACATGAATATAATCATTATTTGATGCACATATTAAATATTGTACATTAATTCCAATCAGAAGAATTTAAACATTTATCTAAAGTTATTATTCTTTTTAATTTTAGCTCTGACTGGCTTTATTTTTTTACTTTATTTGGATGATTTTTCTTTCACAGAAATTTGTTTGTGAAAGGGGTTTTAACAGGGGGTCCGCACTCATGATTTGAAAGAAAGACTTTGAAAAGTGACTAAAGAACAATAAAATCTTCTCCAGCATGAGCGACTCACCGTGAATCATGAGCAGAAACACCAGAGGAAGAGGAGGAGCCATCATCAGTGACATCACTACAAGAACAACAACACAGGATCACACACACAGTGAGCATTATAAAAACAATCTTTAGCTTTAAAAACATTTCCATAAACAATTTTTCATTGAGAATATTTCCTTTTGATTAGGTGAGTGGTTTCTACAACAGTAAATAGACTATAGACTGACTATATTCACTCAGTAACCAGCGTAACTCTTACCGTGTTCTGGCGAGTCTCTCAGGCGTTATACTGATCAAACTGATCATTACTTTGACCGCAGACAGACAAGTTATATTTTGACATCCTTGAGAGAATTTTTGCATTCAGTTTATTGGCGAAAAGAATAGCGACAGGAAGTGGTGGGCAGTCGAGGTGGGAGGGACAGGAAATGACCTCATCCAGAATCATTTATAATTTCCACCACCATGTGACTTTAGGGGCTCCGTAAAATGTTATTTTAGTCAAACGGATTAAACCAACATGACTGACCTCGTCTTAACACACGTACACAGAAGTTGCTCTACAAATAATCATCACTGGAGACTTTAATAGACTGAGGTGTTCATCAAAGCTTTCATTTTATCCACTGTTGCACATTTCCAGAGTTTGTTAATAGCCCAAATAGACTTAGACTTTACTTTATTGTCATTTTCACAACACGGATGAGGGGAACGAAATAAGAACTCAGGTCTCGGTGTTGACCAACTACTTCAGTGATTAATAAATACTTTAAAAAAATTAAATAAAAAACATTTCCTTCATAAACCCTGTCATACTTAAGACATCTCCAATTAAAATAAAATAATTTACAAAGACAATATCAAAATAGCAGCAAGTTAATAAATAAAGTGCAGTGCAGGGGGGTAGCAGTGCCCTTCTCAGGAAAATCCAGTATTCAGAATGAGGTTGTTCTCCTTGCACCACAGCTCTACTACATCCACCTCCTGCCTGTATGCTAACTCGTTCCCTTTAGTGATGAGCCCAACCACCGCAGTGTCGTCTGCAAACTTCACTATGAGGTTGCTGTCGTAGTGAGCTCTGCAGTCATGCGTGAGCAGTGTGTAGAGCAACGGGCTGAGGATGCAGCCCTGGGGGGAGCCAGTGTTGAGGATGATGTATGATGATGTAATATTATTAACTCTTACAGACTGGGGTCTGTTGGTCAAGAAGTCCAAAATCCAGTTGCAGACTGATGGAGCTAGACCTAGTGCTGCCAGTTTTTTCACCTGTGTCTGTGGAATGATTGTGTTAAATGCAGAACTAAAGTCCAAGACGAGCAACCTCACATAGGAATCCTTGTTCTCCAGGTGTGTGAGGGACTTGTGGACCACAGCAGCGATGGCGTCAGCCGGCGAGCCGTTTCCCCGTAGGCATCCTGGTGATGGTCAGCTGTTACGTTGATGGACTTTTTTATGTGTGACATAACCAGCATCTCAAAGCACTTCATTGCAATTGGTGTGAGAGCAATCGGGCGGTAGTCATTTAGACAGGACACTGTGGCGGCCTTTGGCACTGGGACGATGGTAGATGTCTTCAAGCATGTTGGTACTGTGGTACTGTGGAGAGTGAGATGTTGAAAATATCCGTCATGACGCAAGAGAACTCGCCCCTCAAGCTGGCAGACGGAGTCCGGGATGTTGCTATGGAGCCAGGTCTCTGTCAATACAAAGACACAGCAATTCCTCATCTCCCTCTGGCACAGTCTCAGTTTTAGTATGTCCATCTTGTTATCCAACGCTCGAACATTGGACAAGAAGAGTAATGGGATGGCCGGTCTGATGGTCTTCTTTAACTTAGCAAGCAGCTCCGCTCTTTTTTCCCTCTTCTGTTTCCTTGTACACCGCCTCCTCTTTCCCATGTAGTGGAGTAGTCTGTTCCTCCATGCACTGCCATCTTTGAAAGTGGCGAAAAGACCACTTAAAGAAGTCACTTCTTGTTGATGTTCATAGTATTGTCAAACAAAACAGAGGCCCCCCCCCGTGCTTCCTGAAACAGTCGTGAACCATTTAGAAAAAACAAACTGGATTTACCCTGTCCAGCAGAAACAGAGCCTCCTGAATGTCGGATCGGAAGCCCTTCTGCCGGCGGAGTTCTCGCCACCTTTTGATTGCTTTTCCGATGTAAATTTGGGACTTCGCATGTTCCTTCTGCTTTTCTTTCTTCTTTGTTATTTGTTCATCGGAACGTCGTCTCTTTGGTCGTGTGTCGGCCATTTCAAAATTCACAAGAATATACATTTTAAGGTTAGTTGTTGTCATTGTCTAGGACATCTCTCCTCTAGCTAACTTCCCTCTTCATGCTTCTCTCTCCTCCACCCCCCACCCCCCCTTCATGTGCACGCGCACTAATCCTAAAACTTTGGTAATCGGTAACTTACTCCTCTGCTTTTCATCAAGTTTGGAAGACTGTTGTGTGCTGTGCTGTGCTGTTTCACTTGGATTTACCTCAGAAGAATTAGAAGAACGCGATTTGAAGATGTGAAGATTTTTAAGGTAAGACATGTTAAACTGGTGGTGCCAGATTATGTTATGTATGTTATGAAATGAGATTGAAGTAAAAACATGAACTAAGCCTAATATCGTACATGTATATGTATCTATAAATAGACAACATGTTGAAATGTGAACTAGACTGCTAGGCAATACATGTCCGACACAAGGATGTTTTTATATTCTATAATAAAACACAGCATGATAAAAGTAGGCTAGTATGAGTGTATACTATGGTGAATATTATAATGTTTAGAACCGTGTTTACTGTTAAATACTGTGTTTATGGATATCTGCTGAAACGGTCACTGTGATTTTGCCAAGTAAGACATGTTCCTGGATCAACATATTTTGTTGATCCTGGATTAACATTCCTGCCCCAAAATTTAGTCCTAACCCTATCCCTACCCCTAAACCTAACCCTACCCAAACTTTTCCCTAAAATCTGAGGGAAATGACAGGTGAATAACACTGATGTTGAAGCACCTCACCCTGGTTTTAAGTCTAAACTTGACATAAACTGTAAACTTGTTCCTCAAATCTGATTGGTTGATTGGAAAGTTGTTCCAGGATCAACAAAGATGTTGATCCAGGAACATGTAGTACTTGGTGAAATCACGTTCACCCTGCTGAAACATAGATGTAACAATAATTAGTTTAATAGTTTTGAGCGGCTTGATCGCTTCAGTAAATGTTCTCTGCACACGTTTGGAAAGCAAAATGCGCCAAACAGTCGGCATCATTTTTTTTTTACTCCAAATGTTTATTTTCGTTATGACATTATGAAATGAGATTGAAGTAACATTTGATTATCAATATATGTTTCTCTAGTGCAGTGAAGTGTTGAAGTGTTCCTTTTTAACGATTTATAGGCTATTGTTATTATTATTTTATGCAGCACAGTAGGTTACATAGCTTATGCCTACAAGGCACAACAAACCTGGTGTTCATTTTATATATATACTGTATATGTGTGTGTGTGTGTGTGTGTGTGTGTGTGTATGTGTGTTCTGTACAAAAGAACTGTTTAAAAAGCAATTTTAACCTGAAAAATCTAAAATGTATTCCCCAAATCATGTTTATGGATATCTGCTCAAACGTAGATATATGGTAACCATAATGTTTTATATTTGAGTGCGATCGCGTTTGAATGTATCATATTTTGGATCGCGATCGCGTTTGAAAAGCAAAAAACACCAAACGGCTTCATGTTTTTACTATTATATCATTTCATATCATCATAACGAATGGAAACATTTGAAGTAACATGATAATCAATATATTTTTCTCTAGCTTAGTTGTTACTGAAATCTTTTGGAAGATTTATATATGCTATAGGTTATTGTTATTATTATTTTATCCAGCACTGCGCATAGCCTATGCCTACAAGGCACAACAAACCTGGTGTTCATTATATTATATATTGTTGGAAACATTTGTGTGTGTGTGTATTCTGTGAATTTTAAAAAGCAATTTTAACCAGAAAAATGTAAAATTTATTCCCAAAAACGTGCAGGCCTTACTCTTGATGTCAGTATGTTCTTTTTTTTTTCTTTCAGGGCCCACTGCCACTGAGTCCAGCTGACTTCAACATTCACATGAGTCTCTGTACATGAACATGGTAGTGAAAATCAAACACCTTGGAAATGAAAGGTATGTACAATGTTTTTAGGAATGGCACAAAGTAGTGAACAGATGAACTGTCTTTGGATCATTTTTTTCAATAAGTGCTTTTTTGTCATTTGTTGTGTATCTTTGGATTATGTTGTGTTGTAAATAAATCCAAACCATCTAAAAGCCATTCTTTTTTAAATCTCCTCATTCTTTGTGCAAGGTTGCTCAGAATGACAGGGCCTTATAGCTCCTAATAGGGCCGTTAGGGGAGGGTCTTTGTCTTTCTCAGGTGTGAAAAGCTTACATATTAATGACCTTCCGCATAAAGCTTTCTCACACAAAACACGTCGTAAAATTTTTAAATCAATATATTGTCTTATCTGAATGAGCAGTCAGAGTGATTTTCACATAGTTTTAGAGCAAATATTCTAGGCTACGTGATACAATTTTCAAAAGTCTTGTGAAGAAATAATCAGTATGGGTTTCATGGCCTTATTTCAGTGAGAATTTTTTTTTGTATTTTCACAAACCACGCATAAATGTCATTATCTCAAAACTACAAACTTTTACATACATGCTGCTGATATATTATTGTAGCAGAGTTTGTGCTGAATACAGTGTAATTAGACTTTAGCCATGGAAATGTCACAAGTAACAGAAATAACCACAAATGTCAGAGCATGTCAGAACACCTCCAGGGCCCAGAAAACAGCTCAGACCCCAGAGGGTTAATGTTTTATTTATATAGAGAGAAAAATCTGTCACGTGGACCCTTTAATACACAGATAAAATGTATAAATTATTACAGAAACAATTCTAAACTCATTTATTAATTACACATTGACTGTTTATTGTAGCAAATTAGCAAATTAATATTTGGATCAGTTAATATAATTAACTTAATGTCGTAAATTAATATTACAATCAATTAACCTGTTTGTCCCGTGAACACTCAGGATTAATTGTTTATTAACTCTAAGAAATGTACATTTCCGGGGCATGGGAAATGTCTTTCTTAATTTACAGTACTACTAAGAGCAGTAGCCAAAATCTATATGATTAGTGACTCCAGTTATGAGCTTGAGACACGGACAACTTTATGTGTGACATGAACTAAACACTTAAACTACTCTAACATACACACACACATGCATACAGTTTACCAAGGGAAAGAGAGCTGAAGCAGAATACAGGAAAGCAAGAAGTTATAGCAATGTTTGAAATTCAGCAGATCAACAGCCTTGAGCAAACCATCAGTTTAGTCCTAACACGCCCTTCTTTAAAGGGGTAAGGATACTTAATGTATCAAATAATGAGACTAGTTAGATACTTGCATGTCTCGCCCATTTGAATTAAACTGTCCTGATGCAATTTGTTGAGGCTCCAGTTGATCTTTGCTGATGTGGTCTTGATGAGAGAGAACCAGTGGTAGTCAGAGTATCTTTGGTGAATGGAAAGACAAGGCCGCAGCTTGGCACACGCTTGGGGGTCCTAAGAAACTTCTAGTTCAGCATCATCTTCACGTCAGCATTCCAGAAAAATAAGAGAGAGTTGATCTTGTGATCAGTGACTTTTAAAGCGTGAAGATGTCACACCCTCTGGAGGTGTAAGAGCCAATAAGACGTGTTTTCCTTTGGAGGGAAATTCTTTTACGACCCATTGTTCAAGGAGGCCTTTGAACATGTAATTTGATTGGATGTTTAACACAAGAATCTTTAAGATGCTTATAATACTAATGCGTCACAAAGTTAGCAAAATGTAATGTAAATTAACAAATGGGAAACGAATATTGGAGTTTATAGAGACCAAACATGCCACACATATGATTTTAGTTCATATGTAACCCAATAGAGTTTACAAGAATACAAAAGCCAAACCACATAAAAGAAAAATCATGAGGTGGGAAAATTAGATACATGTTTACACATTTCTCAAGTGGTTATATATAGAATATATAGGATTAACAGGGTTTATTTATCCTTCTCAGTGAGAATTAAGTAAGAGTCACAGCTCTCTGGAATTTTCTTTTGGGGTCATAAAACTCTTATCAGTCTCAGTGTGTTCTGTAACAAAACACTGCATTCTGCCAGTGTGTTAGCTTCATTTGGGATGTTAGTTTTTGCGGGAAGTTTCACAGGCCTTTGTTGGGAGAGTGAGTTTGCTGGATTATTCATAAAAAAAAAAAGAATAATTTGTGTGTGTCTGATTGGTCCAGACGCTACATTATTCAAGTCACATGAATATAATCCATTACTTTCTGCAAAATACAAACGCTTACAATGCATTTCATTTTTCATTGGTAGTTGTGAGGTGGATGTGTCCAGCGATGGGACAAAAGTTAAAGTTTAGCTTGTGCTTCATCTTACTGTGGCGTCTTGCTGTGGCTACAACAGAAATAAGACACACATTTACATAAATCAACACTACAAATGGTACAAATAATCTCAGAAAAAAATATATATTTCTGTCATTTAATCCATCTTGTAACAGAAAGAAAAGACTGTTTAGTATCTGTTGACTAGTTGATTGACTACTGAGGACATTTTTTTATTTGCTGATGAAATTGAGAAACTTACTGACTGATTCTCATATTCAGAAGAGCCCGACTGGGGAATAGCAGGTCAGGGGTGGACAGTCTATGGCAAAAACACATTTATTATTTATTATCTGACTTTTGAATGCACAAACTCTTTTGGACATGTAGTTTTTGATATTTCTCTTACTGTGAGTGTGTCGTAGAGGTCAGATGATCTGGACTTGTGGTCAAGAGCTGCATATGTGCCTTCACTGGGATCAGGTCTGGTTTCGTTCTACAGGGAAACAGAGAGAAGGATTCACCATTTTAAATTTAGAAAAAAAATGCATGTAAAAGATTTCAAATAGTTAACATGACAATCAAAAGTGTAATCACTCCACAGTCTCTATTCATAAAACCATGTACAATCCTGAGTATATATGTATATATATATGTATGTAACGATCACCAGTGAGAGTGCCTGGGATTACCATCAACCAACATCCACAGACTCCATTCCCCATAATCCTCAGCTCAGACTATCATCCATTATCACTTTCACTTGTGTCTCATTACCTTGTTTACTCACCATATAATAGCCTGGTTTTCACATTCATTCTCTGCAAAGTCTTGTTTAGTGTTTGTACTGCAATTTGTCTTTTATTCCCGTGTTCTTGGATTTGATCTCTGCCTGTCCTTGGATTTTCCTTTTTGCCTGTGTCCCCTGTGACCCCTGCGACCCCTGCGACACTGTGACCCTGTGTTCCTGTTATCCTGTGACCCCTGCGACCCCTGTGACCCCTGTGTCCCTGTGACCCTGTGACCCCTGTGACCCCTGCGACCTCTGTGATCCCTGCGACCCTGTGTCCGTCACCCTGTGACCCCTGCAACCCTGTTAACCTGCGACCCATGCAACCCTGTTACCCTGTGTCTCCTGTGTCCCTGTTACCCTGTGACCCCTGTGGACCCTGCGACCCTGCAACACTGTGTCCCTGTTACCCTGTGACCCTGCAACTATGTGTCCCTGTTACCCTGTGGACCCTGTGACCCTGTGACCCTGCAATCCTGCAACCCTGTGACCCTGCAACCCTGTGAGCCCTGCAACCCCATGTGACCCCTGTTACCGTGATTCCTGTTACCCTGCGACCCTGTGTCCCATGACCCTGTGTCCCTGTTACTCTGTGACCCTGTTACCCTGTGACCCCTGCGACCCTGCAACCCACTGTCCCTGTTACCCTGCGACCCTGTGACCCTCTGTCCCTGTTATCCTGTGACCCCTGTGTCCCCTGTGACCCTTGCGACCCCTGTGACCCCTGCGACACTGTGACCCTGTGTTCCTGTTACCCTGTGACCCTGTGTCCCCTGTGACCCCTGTGACCCTGTTACCCTGCAACCCTGTGTCCCTGTTATCCTGTGACCCCTGCAACCCCTGCGACCCTGTGTCCCTGTTACCTTTTGACCCTGTGTCCCCTGCGACCTCTGTGATCCCTGCGACCCTGTGTCCGTCACCCTGTGACCCCTGCAACCCTGTTAACCTGCGACCCTGTGACCCATGCGACCCTGTTACCCTGTGTCTCCTGTGTCCCTGTTACCCTGTGACCCTTGTGGACCCTGCGACACTGTGTCCCTGTTACCCTGTGACCCTGCAACTCTGTGTCCCTGTTACCCTGTGGACCCTGTGACCCTGCAATCCTGCAACACTGTGACCCCTGTGACCCTGCAACCCTGTGAGCCCTGCAACCCCTGTTACCGTGATTCCTGTTACCGTGGTTCCTGCATTTGGATCCTCAAGCTCCGTGTCTCAGAGCAGTCCGTGACAATATATGTGTTCTACATGTACAAAGAAGCTGTAATTGATTTATTAGTATCATTCTGGGGAATAGCAGGTCTGGGATGGACAGTCTATGGCAAAAACACATTGATTATTTATTATCTGACTTTTGAATGCACAAACTCTTTTGCACATGTAGTTTTTGATATTTCTCTTACTGTGAGTGTGTCGTAGAGGTCAGATGATCTGGACTGGTCTAGAGCTGCATATGTGCCTTCACTGGGATCAGGTCTGGGATTGTTCTACAGGGAAACAGAGAGAAGGATTCACCATTTTAAATTTAGAAAAAAAAAATGTATGTAAAAGATTTCAAATAGTTACCATGACAATCAAAAGTGTAATCACTCCACAGTCTCTACTCACAAAACCATGTACAATCCTTAGTATATATGTATATATGTATGTATGTAACGATCACCAGTGAGAGTGCCTGGGATTACCATCAACCAACCTGGACAATCGCCACACATCCACAGACTCCATTCCCCATAATCATCATCCATTATCACTTTCACCTGTGTCTCATTACCTTGTTTACTCACCCTATAATAGCCTGGTTTTCACATTCATTCTCTGCAAAGTCTCGTTTAGAGTTTGACCTGCAATTCTGAGCGTTTGTCTGTTATTCCTGTGTTCTTGGATTTGATCTCTGCCTGTCCTTGGATTTTCCTTTTTGCCTGTGTCCCCTTTGACCCCTGCGACCCCTGCGGCCCTGTGACCCCTGCGACCCCTGTGATCCCTACGGCCCTGTGACCCTTGCGACCCCTGTGACCCCTGCGGCCCTGTGACCCCTGCGACCCTGTGTCCCCTGCGACCCTGTGACCCCTGCGGCCCTGTTATTGTTTGGACTGATTACCCAGTCTTTTTTGACCTCTTGTCTGTTTTCTGGATTATGTCTTTGGATTACCCTCTGTTCAAATAAACTGCATTTGGATCCTCAAGCTTCGTGTCTCAGAGCAGTACATGACAATATATGTGTTCTACATGTACAAAGAAGCTGTAATTGATTTATTAGTATCATTCTGTGGTTCTTTGGCCATCTCACCTCATACTCGTGTATTGCAGATCTACAGTTTATCCTTTTCTTCCGACTGTTAAAAAGAAATGGAAACAAGTCATTTAATTGTTTAGTGCAATATTCACATGTACTTTTGCATTAGTCTAAAAGCAAATTATATTACTCTTTGTTGATACATTTTTATTTACATTGCATATAGTATGATGGTGATCATGATAGTGAATATTGCATACATCACTGCGATCATTACCCAGACGAGCAAACCAACATTACTATGATCTGAAAGAGGCAGAATATCATAATTAAATCTACAAACTAAGAATGACACTAAGACATTCTGTGGTGGGTCTAAAGCAGAAATCACAGTCAATGTTTAGAGGATTTAATGTCACAGTTACTGAACCATCATGAACTCACACATGATGCTTGTGACGTTTATAATGTTTGTGTATAACGGGCATTTCCACCTGCACTAGTCGGAAAGTGAATTGCATTCACTCACTGCAATTGAGAATGATTTTAATCAAACTTACATTATAAACAGAATGATGATGATGACGATGACGATGAAGAATCCTAAACACGCCACAGTGATCCCCAACCCGACGGGCCAGCCATGACCATGATGCACTGAAAGATGAAGAATTTGAGTTCAGATTAACTCTCAAAGCTGCATAACTGTCTTGAACTCTTTATAAAATAAAACCTTCATCTGTGACAGTTACAGCGTCTGATCTCTGAGATGTTGATTATGAGCCTGACAGCAGAAGCGTCCACTCTGTATTAGGGCTGGGAATCTCTAGGCATCTCACGATTCGATTCGATCGCGATTCTGTGGACTGTGGTGACTACTTGGTACTTTTAAAACAAAGTATTTGTAATGATCCATAATGAATTTACTTCCAATATATTTTATTAATTAAACAAATGGAAGTGTTTTGGCAATAAATGTTGTGATAGAGTTGGGTGAAAGCTTCTAAGGTTGTCCTGGTTTTAACATCAGCGCTGTTTGATCTGACATGTGTGGGTAATAATAGAATTCTGTGCCTAGTTTGAATGCTTCCAATTAGATCTATCTGCGATATTATTAATTCTGCTGTGAATTCCAACACTTTCTCACTGGATCTCCCAGCGCTGTGTAATAACAGTGTCACGTGATTGCGATCGGCCCACGAGTAAACCTGTTCTGAGGTTGCGCTGCGCTAAACGGTCTGTGCGCCACAGCTCAAACGAATAGCGCAGTTTCGTTTCGTTTGCCGTTTGATGTTTCTCGTATGTAACAGAAGTTGCAGCTCTTATCAACTGGACAACGTGGTGGTCACACCTCTTGTCGCCCATTTGGTTGCAGTCTGGATCTCTACTTGCATAAAGTGTGACTCTTGTCCAGGTCCGTTTTCCCTTCATCTTCATAAAGCCAAAGTTAAGCTATTTTAAGGGTGCTGGTCGGATTTCTCGCTCGACCATCATATGTGTCTCTGTTATGCGCACACCACAGACTGTCCAGGCGCCTTTGCACTCTGTCAACATTACGTTATCAATTAACTTTTAGAAAATCAATTTTTTACATTTGTGATTCGATTCAGAATCGTCCATGTCCGCATCGCGATGCATCTAAGAATCGATTGTCCAATGATTGAAACTCTGTCCAGAGCAGAGGGTTTATTCTCCTTAAACCAGCTGCAGTTCAGAGTCAGCTGGGGATCTTATAACAATTATCAAATTGTTTTTTAAAATCTTATTACACATTTTTAAAATGACTAATATGGACTGAATTTATCAAAACAGAAAATTTGCATCTTATGTTTTATCATGAACTCACACATGACGTTTAAAGTCACAGCATCAGAGTATTTCTCTCCATGTTCATTGCTGGACTTGCACTTGTATTCTCCACTGTCATCAGAGCTGATCTTTGAGATGCTGTAGATTCTTCCAGATCCTACAAACGTTCCTTCTTTAATCCAGCTGATTTCTGCAGGAGGGTTTGAGTCACTGCTGCACTTCAGAGTCACTGAATCTCCCTCCACTATTACACCAGATGGACTGATGGAGATCACAGGATTCCCTGGAGGATCTACAGGAGAAATATTTGAAATTTCATTTTTCTTCAAACTTCAGACTAGTGTTGCTTTCGTCAACGAAAATTATGACTAAATATCGTCGTCAACGAACCTTTATCACGTGACGAAAACGAGACGAGATGCAACGTAAATGCTGGTCATGTGACGATAACTATTATTAAATGTATAATGCAATAATGTTGACGAATAAAAACGAGACTAAATGTGGTTTACAAAATAAAAATAATAAAATGTCTCTTCATTTTCGTTGACCAAAACGAGACAAGACAAAATGTTATGACGTTATTCCGTCTCGTTTAGTCGCATTATTATTATTTTGCAGTATTTCTGTTCCCGTGTCTCACTTCAGGGGCTGCATCAGGTCGCACTGCGCAGTGCGCATTACCACTCGTGCATTAAAGCCCCACTCGTGGCATTATTTAAGATGCAGCTGCGGTGAGTTAGCGTATACGACAAAAAACAAAGTTAAGTCTGACACCCGTTTCACACACTCCGTGTGCAGTGTGTATGCAGTGCAGGAGCAGCTCGCGCTTTAGTGCTTTCACATATGCTGCGTTTGCAGTGCGTAACTGATCCACGGCTGTACCACAAACACATACTCACTATTTTTATTTCAAATCCAGAAGTTATCAGCTACTTTAAAAAAAAAAGTAGCATTGTTTTGTCAGCATTGCAATTCTCTTTGTACACATATACACTCTTTAATAGACGTAATTCACTTTTAAGCACAATTTAAACAACGTATTATTAAATGCACTACTTCTATATAGATTTATAAGCAAGTGGTAAAATATTTAGCCATGTAGTTATATTAAAATCCCCGTGAACCGTAAGTTGCAAACGACTTTTCTCCAGTGTTGTGACGTATTTCCCAGTGAAACAGAATATTGAACAGAGGGCAGGGTTTTACTCTAGCGCTCCTCCTCTCCATCTCTCGCTCATTACAGACTAACGGTTTGAGGGGAGTGGTTAAGCGTTTCCCAAACCAAGCCATCAAACCTACATCATCAGAGAAGGAACGCCATTCCAGACCGGAAGTAACTTTTCAGACTTTGATTAAAGATTACGACGGCAAACAATTTTTTTCTGTGTATTAATTTGCATGGATAAATTTCTCACCACAAGACTAGTAATATGCTCCACGAATGAGACGAGTGTTACTGTCAGGGTTCACATGAGGAAGCAGACAAGATGGTAAGTTTAACTCTTTTATTGCAGAATGAACGGAGATGCAACACAGATAATCAGAGAAAGCTTAGCTGGTTGGTAAAGTCTCTCTTTCTTTCCTTCTTGTAGGTGACAAAGGATGGAAGATTGAAGAAGATGGCAGGCTGGCAGATGGATGGTGATGCATCTTGGGGAAGAATCCAGGTAAGTGATCAGGGAGTCTGTGAGTCATGAAATGACGGGTATAGACGAGACCAGACAAGGAGTGAAGGGAGAGTGCTGAATATAAAGGGTGAGACTGATGAGGGGGTGCAGGTGATGCAGTAGATTAGTGATTGCGTGAGTGAGTGCAGGTGTGCGCCACGGAGGATTCTGGGGAATGAAGTGCACACACAGATGAAGGCAGAAGAACGTGACCGTGACATAACTCCCCCCTCCCGCAAGGTGCGTCCCGCGCCGTAAACGGCAGAGTACGGGAGGGGGGGTGGGCATCCTGGAGTCCGAGACTGGAGGATGAACAGGAAGACGGACTCCAGGATGGCTCAGGTGACCTAGGTGGAGCTGGCTGAGGAGGTGGCCACGGCGGAGAGGACCCTTCGGGCGGCCATGGCGGAGAGGACCCTTCGGGCGGCCATGGCGGTGAGGACCCGTCGGGCGGCCATGGCGGAGAGGACCCTTCGGGCGGCCATGGCGGTGAGGACCCTTCGGGCGGCCATGGCGGTGAGGACCCTTCGGGCGGCCATGGCGGTGAGGACCCTTCGGGCGGCCATGGCGGGGACGACTGATAGCCCCCCCCCCAAAATTCCTTTGGGGAAATATCAGGCTTTAACACTGGACTGGAAGAGGCAGGGGGCGAAAGCGGCTCTGGGCTGGACAGGACCAGTGATGAAGGCGGCTCTGGACTGGACAGGACCAGCGGCGAAGAGGACTCTGAGCTGGACAAGACCAGCGGCGAAGAGGGCTTTGAGCTGTGCGGGACCATTGGCGAAGAGGGCTCAGAGCTGGACTGGACCAGCGGCGAAGAGGGCTTTGAGCTGTGCGGGACCATCGGCGAAGAGGGCTCGGAGCTGGACTGGACCAGCGGCGAGGAGGGCTCTGAGCTGGGCGGAACCAGCGGCGAAGAGGGCTCTGAGCTGGGCGGAACCAGCGGCGAAGAGGGCTCTGAGCTGGGCGGAACCAGCGGCGAAGAGGGCTCTGAGCTGGGCAGCGACGAGGGCTCTGTGCTGGGCAGCGACGAGGTCTCTGTGCTGGGCAGCGACGAGGGTTCTGTGCTGGGCAGCGACGAGGGCTCTGCGCTGGGCAGCGACGAGGGCTCTGTGCTGGGCAGAACCAGCTGTGAAGAGGGCGTTGAGCTGGACAGGACCAGCTGTGAAGAGGGCGTTGAGCTGAACGGGACCAACGGTGAAGGCTCTGTGCTGGACGGGATCAGCGGTGAAGAGGGCTCTGTGCTGGACGGAACCAGAGGTGAAGGGGGCTCAGTGCTGGACGGGACCAGCGGTGAAGAAGGCTCTGTGCTGGACGGGACCAGCGGTGAAGAAGGCTCTGTGCTGGACGGGACCAGCGGTGAAGAGGGCTCTGTGCTGGACGGGACCAGCGGTGAAGAGGGCTCTGTACTGGACGGAACCAGCGGTGAAGGGGGCTCAGTGCTGGACGGGACCAGCGGTGAAGAAGGCTCTGTGCTGGACGGGACCAGAGGTGAAGAAGACTCTGTGCTGGACGGAACCAGCGGTGAAGAGGGCTCTGTACTGGACGGAACCAGCGGTGAAGGGGGCTCAGTGCTGGACGGGACCAGCGGTGAAGAAGGCTCTGTGCTGGACGGGACCAGAGGTGAAGAAGACTCTGTGCTGGACGGAACCAGCGGTGAAGAGGGCTCTGTGCTGGACGGGACCAGTGGTGAAGAGGGCTCTGTGCTGGACGGGACCAGCGGTGAAGAGGAGTCTGTGCTGGATGGGACCAGCGGTGAAGAGGGCTCTGTACTGGACGGAACCAGCGGTGAAGGGGGCTCAGTGCTGGACGGGACCAGCGGTGAAGAAGGCTCTGTGCAGGATGGGACCAGCGGTGAAGAAGGCTCTGTGCTGGACGGGACCAGCGGTGAAGAGGGCTCTGTGCTGGACGGGACCAGCGGTGAAGAGGAGTCTGTGCTGGACGGGACCAGCGGCGAAGAGGGCTCTGTGCTGGACGGGACCAGCGGTGAAGAGGAGTCTGTGCTGGACGGGACCAGCGGCGAAGAAGGCTCTGTGCTGGACGGGACCAGCGGCGAAGAAGGCTCTGTGCTGAACGGGACCAGCGGTGAAGAGGGCTCTTTGCTGGACGGGACCAGCGGTGAAGAGGGCTCTGTGCTGGACGGAACCAGCGGTGAAGAGGGCTCTGTGCTGGACGGGACCAGCGGTGAAGAGGGCTCTGTACTGGACGGAACCAGCGGTGAAGGGGGCTCAGTGCTGGACGGAACCAGCGGTGAAGAGGGCTCTGTGCTGGACGGGACCAGCGGTGAAGAGGAGTCTGTGCTGGACAGGACCAGCGGTGAAGAGGAGTCTGTGCTGGACGGGACTAGCGGTGAAGAGGGCTCTGTACTGGATGGAACCAGCGGTGAAGGGGGCTCAGTGCTGGACGGGACCAGCGGTGAAGAAGGCTCTGTGCTGGATGGGACCAGCGGTGAAGAAGGCTCTGTGCTGGACGGGACCAGCTGTGAAGAAGGCTCTGTGCTGGACGGGACCAGTGGTGAAGAAGGCTCTGTGCTGGACGGGACCAGCGGTGAAGAGGGCTTAGTGCTGGATGGGACCAGCGATGAAGAGGGCTTTGAAAACTTTGGCTCTGGCTCGGGGAGAACGACACTCACAGACTCGAGCGGGCAGGCGACTGGCTCTGGCTCTGGCGGGCAGGCGACTGGCTCTGGCTCTGGCTCTGGCGGGCAGGCGACTGGCTCTGGCTCTGGCTCTGGCTCTGGCTCTGGCTCTGGCGGGCTGGCAGGATGCCTGGCCGGCTGTCCTGAGCCAGCGCCGCGATCAGGTTCCAACACATCCTGGGCACTGAAGCTGGATATTACTATGTGTGTGGTCTGGTCTTCTGTCAGGGTTCACAGAGGAAGCAGACAAGATGGTAAGTTTAACTCTTTAATTGCAGAATGAACGGAGATGCAGATAAATGGTGAGTATCAGCAACACAGATAATCAGAGAAAGCTTAGCTGGTTGGTAAAGTCTCTCTTTCTTTCCTTCTTGTAGGTGATGAAGGATGGAAGATTGAAGAAGATGGCAGGCTGGCAGATGGATGGTGATGCGTCGTAGGTAAGAATCCAGGTAAGTGATCAGGGAGTCTGTGAGTCATGAAATGACGGGTATAGACGAGACCAGACAAGGAGTGAAGGGAGAGTGCTGAATATAAAGGGTGAGACTGATGAGGGGGTGCAGGTGATGCAGTAGATTAGTGATTGCGTGAGTGAGTGCAGGTGTGCGCCACGGAGGATTCTGGGGAATGAAGTGCACACACAGATGAAGGCAGAAGAACGTGATCGTGACAGTTACTTTTCTGTTCGCTATTTTTGCTATTTTTCCATAGGCTACACTATATTGACTGGGTTAAATAGAATTGCATTACTAAATAGAGACTAAAATACAATTTTCATTGACTAAAACTAGACTAAATGTCATCAGTTTTCATTGACTAAAACTAGACGAAAATAGTCATGGATAATTCTGACTAAAATAAGACTAAAACGCTCAGACTTTTAGTTGACTGAAACTTGGCTAGACTAAAAAGAGTATGAACGTGACTAAAACTAATAAAAACTAAAATGACAGCTTGACACAAAGAATAGACTAAAACTCAAATTAAAACAGGCCGCCAAAAACAACACTTCAGACCACAGACTTCATACCATCTCAGAATAGCTCAGAAGATAAGGACAGATTGTCCTCTTGTAATCTGCAATTGGTGAGTAGCTACTTTTGTGGCTCAAGCCCCTGATTATTGTCAAATGCTCCTGATATTTGTGAAGATTCACTCGTATTATAAATGTCAAATAATACAGATTTTAATATAAATTCTTGCACTTAATATAAATTTTTCACCCTAGTGAAGTGGTGATGAAAAATAGGTTGTTAACAAAAAAAAAAAAAAGGCAACATAATGCATTACACACACATCTTGATGCCTCGTCTGTTTTTTCAGTTTTTTCATCTTGACACGCTGCGCTCTTTTCCATTTTGTTCACAGTTTTAAAAGCAGAAACTCCTTCATTTAGCTCACTGCAGTTTTAAAGCCCTCATTATCTGTTCCATAGACATAATAAATACATAGATGCATATGTCTATGGGATTGTCAGTCTGCAGGTTTCAATAAACCGTTATTGATTCAAAGCACTGATGAGGAAATAACAAAGATGTTCAGAGAGATTGATAACATCTGCCTAATAACTAATTTACAATGTAACATTTTAAATGTATAGCTTTATGGTTTAATGGAAAATACATAAAATGCAATAAATGCAGGGTGTTGAAGTTATTGATGCATTTAAAATGTTCTTAGCAACCCCTCTGAACTGTACAATTTTATTATACACTAAATAAAATAGACACTCACACGTGACATTGAGCTGAACAGCAGGAGAGATGAGAGTGTGTCCGTTTACAGCACAGCTGTATCTGCCTGAATCCTCTCTTCTCACTGGGTTGAGGAGGAGTGTGTTACTGAGGTTAGTTAATATCATCTGTGAGTTTCTGTACCAGATGAATGTGTCTCTGTCAGTCGGAGCGCAGCTGCTTTTACATCTCAGATTGACTGGATCTCCCTCTGTCACTCTCTCAGGAGACTCCACCTGAAGATCTGAACACAACACACACATTATATCTAGTGCTGCTGTCATACACTGATTATTATTCAACATAATGCAGAAGAAGAGATGAAACTCATCAGAGTCACCTGTGACAGTAAGAGTCACTCCTGGATCACCAGTCCATCTTCCAAAAGGTCTATCAGTGATGAATCTGAAATAGTACATGTGTGAATCCTTCAGTGTCACATGACTCAGTCTGACGTTGCAGTTCTTCTGTTTATCTCCCAGATACTGAAGCCTCTGACGGTATTCAGGGTCCTCAGACAGATCTTCATTATCTATTACCGGTGTTTCGGTCCAGAACACTTTCTTGATCTTATGTTCATCAGGGTATGTATAAGTGCATCTCATAATCACTGGTGAGTCCTTTAGTGCACAGATGTGTGAAGGAATGTAACTCACACCCCAATCATTATCAACACTGAAAACTCCTGAAACACACATTAAAGGGATAGTTCACACAAAAACGATAGTTTCATATTTACTGACCCCTCGTGTTCATCACATTATTTATTTTTTACACATTAAACACATTAAAAACATGAATATAATCATAATTGATGCACATATTTAATATTGTACATTAATTAATTCTAATCAGAAGAATTTAAACATTTATCTAAAGTTATTATTCTTTTTAATTTTAGCTCTGACTGCCTTTATTTTTTTACTTTATTTGTATGATTTTTTTTTTCCACAGAAATGTGTTTGTGAAAGGGGTTTTAACAGGGGGTCCGCACTCATGATTTGAAAGAAAGACTTTGAAAAGTGACTAAAGAACAATAAAATCTTCTCCAGCATGAGCGACTCACCGTGAATCATGAGCAGAAACACCAGAGGAAGAGGAGGAGCCTTCATCAGTGACATCACTACAAGAACAACAACACAGGATCACACACACAGTGAACATTATAAAAACAATCTTTAGCTTTAAAAACATTTCCATAAACAATTTTTCATTGAGAATATTTCCTTTTGATTAGGTGAGTGGTTTCTACAACAGTAAATAGACTATAGACTGACTATATTCACTCAGTAACCAGCGTAACTCTTACCGTGTTCTGGCGAGTCTCTCAGGCGTTACACTGATCAAATTCTCATGGTTAACAGTGTTTATTTCCAAATGTTGCACAAACAGTAAATGTTTCTTCCTCTTTCTTCACTCGTGCCCACGCAAGCAATTTTTCTTCATGATTGTGGTTTTTGGTTATACAGTTTTCAACAACAAAAAGTAGAATAAGGCACTTATCTCATCACTGTCCAAAAGTGGTTATTTGATGTTAATAGATTATATTCGTTAACATTCTCTCTTGCCACATATCGGACTTTCTGAATTTTGTTTTTTAAAATACATTATGGGGATTTTTTTTTTTTTTAAGACACAGACATCAAGAATCAGCATATGACTATTATTATTTTTCTTATTAACAGTTCAGACATTTAAATAAATGACAGAATGCTAGCTATGTTTTGTGGGTACTTAGTATAAATATTAATTGGTTGTCTAGCCTTGACTAAAGAACAGTGTAATCACAAATCTTAATGTAATCAATCAAACGCCTTAATTCATATAATAATATTTTATTTTAAAGAAATAACATTTTTAGGTATGTTTTGTGACTAAGTTATTTGTTATTAAGCAATAGGGCATAATTATTATTTTTTATTACAAGCATGTCATTTGTGTACTAATGCATATGATTTATGTCATAATTAATTCTTAAAACAGAACATCATACAATAACATTTAATGTAATAAAATTAGTGAACCAAAACTTATATAAAAATGTAATTAAATTACACAATACAATACATAATGAATTCAACTGAATTATGAGATGTAATATATTACATTTTTATTAACAAGCAAAATGCACATAGTTTTAGGACATTTATAGAGCTTTTTAAAATACACAACAATATAAAGCAGCTTTAAACAGACATACTCTAATATGTCTTTACTCTCCTAAATGCTTTTGTGATATTCCTCTGGCTATTCATTGTGAAGATTAAAAAACAATTAATGTTGAGTTAGCTGTGTTAAAATGAACTGTAAGGTTAAAGTTTTTTGAGAGCTAATGAGACACAAATACAAGCAGTGTCTTTTGCTGTATGTAAAGTCAAATCTTTAGTTTGAAGTAAATTCATGTTGTATGTGCAGTCAATTCTTTGTGGAACCAAGATGATGCAGTCAGTCAATTTCCCCTTTGCATGGTGTGGTCGTGACCTGGTAGGCGAGGAGGCTGGACTTGGTGTCATGGACTGGCTTGAGGGAACTCTGCAAAAACACACAAACATGCTGCAACACGTCACGTGCAACTGTACACTTGCAAAGTCTTTAGTGCTATGGAACATCACTCACTGTTTTTACTTTGATGGGCAAACTAGAAGGCGCAACGCAGCAGACGTTGGTAGCTCGTTGAACCTGGGATGTTGTGGCATTAAAAGGCTATTTTAATGACACACACTCCACAATATACAGTGAGGAAAATAAGTATTTGAACACCCTGCTATTTTGCAAGTTCTCCCACTTGGAAATCATGGAGGGGTCTGAAATTGTCATCGTAGGTGCATGTCCACAGTGAGAGACATAATCTAAAAAAAAAAATCCAGAAATCACAATATATGATTTTTTAACTATTTATTTGTATGATACAGCTGCAAATAAGTATTTGAACACCTGTCTATCAGCTGGAATTCTGACCCTCAAAGACCTGTAAGTCTGCCTTTAAAATGTCCACCTCCACTCCATTTATTATCCTAAATTAGATGCACCTGTTTGAGGTCGTTAGCTGCATAAAGACACCTGTCCACCCCATACAATCAGTAAGAATCCAACTACTAACATGGCCAAGACCAAAGAGCTGTCCAAAGACAAAATTGTACACCACCACAAGGCTGGAAAGGGCTACGGGGAAATTGCCAAGCAGCTTGGTGAAAAAAGGTCCACTGTTGGAGCAATCATTAGAAAATGGAAGAAGCTAAACATGACTGTCAATCTCCCTCGGACTGGGGCTCCATGCAAGATCTCACCTCGTGGGGTCTCAATGATCCTAAGAAAGGTGAGAAATCAGCCCAGAACTACACGGGAGGAGCTGGTCAATGACCTGAAAAGAGCTGGGACCACCGTTTCCAAGGTTACTGTTGGTAATACACTAAGACGTCATGGTTTGAAATCATGCATGGCACGAAAGGTTCCCCTGCTTAAACCAGCACATGTCAAGGCCCGTCTTAAGTTTGCCAATGACCATTTGGATGATCCAGAGGAGTCATGGGAGAAAGTCATGTGGTCAGATGAGACCAAAATAGAACTTTTTGGTCATAATTCCACTAAACGTGTTTGGAGGAAGAAGAATGATGAGTACCATCCCAAGAACACCATCCCTACTGTGAAGCATGGGGGTGGTAGCATCATGCTTTGGGGGTGTTTTTCTGCACATGGGACAGGGCGACTGCACTGTATTAAGGAGAGGATGACCGGGGCCATGTATTGCGAGATTTTGGGGAACAACCTCATTCCCTCAGTTAGAGCATTGAAGATGGGTCGAGGCTGGGTCTTCCAACATGACAATGACCCGAAGCACACAGCCAGGATAACCAAGGAGTGGCTCTGTAAGAAGCATATCAAGGTTCTGGCGTGGCCTAGCCAGTCTCCAGACCTAAACCCAATAGAGAATCTTTGGAGGGAGCTCAAACTCCGCAAACAAAGGCTACTGTACCAAATATTAACATTGATTTTCTCAGGTGTTCAAATACTTATTTGCAGCTGGTCCCAGCTCTTTTCAGGTCATTGACCAGCTCCTCCCGTGTAGTTCTGGGCTGATTTCTCACCTTTCTTAGGATCATTGAGACCCCACGAGGTGAGATCTTGCATGGAGCCCCAGTCCGAGGGAGATTGACAGTCATGTTTAGCTTCTTCCATTTTCTAATGATTGCTCCAACAGTGGACCTTTTTTCACCAAGCTGCTTGGCAATTTCCCCGTAGCCCTTTCCAGCCTTGTGGAGGTGTACAATTTTGTCTTTGGACAGCTCTTTGGTCTTGGCCATGTTAGTAGTTGGATTCTTACTGATTGTATGGGGTGGACAGGTGTCTTTATGCAGCTAACGACCTCAAACAGGTGCATCTAATTTAGGATAATAAATGGAGTGGAGGTGGACATTTTAAAGGCAGACTAACAGGTCTTTGAGGGTCAGAATTCTAGCTGATAGACAGGTGTTTAAATACTTATTTGCAGCTGTATTATACAAATAAATAGTTCAAAAATATATATTGTGATTTCTGGATTTTTTTTTTTAGATTATGTCTCTCACAGTGGACATGCACCTACGATGACAATTTCAGACCCCTCCATGATTTCCAAGTGGGAGAACTTGCAAAATAGCAGGGTGTTCAAATACTTATTTTCCTCACTGTACCTACAAAATGAAGTGGTTTCCCTTTTCAGGGCTCTGTCCACCAACAATACTTGGAATAAGGACTGTGTCATTCTCATCAAGGTCCTTTAAAATATTTATAAGTAAATAAGTAAATGTGTCCCCTGGCCCTGAAATTTATTTAATAGATTTTCATTTACCTTCAGACAAGAAATGTCTTAGATTTATTACTAATTGTAAAGCTCGCAGCCACCACTGTGAGCTGTACTCTCGTGTAGGGTGGTCTGCTTTGGCCACACGGAGGCTTTGTCATTGGTACACATTTATATATAAGGCTATTCTTGGTGTGCTTCCATCCTATTTATGTTCACTTCTTATGAAAAAAAGTGCTGGTCATTACTCTCTCCGTTCTCAGGCTGTTGTCTTGCTTTCTGTCCCACATGTCAGTACTGAGCTGGGTAAAAAGGCCTTTGTTTATTCTGCTCCCTTTACATGGAATTTGCTGCAGAACAACTTAAAACTTAGTAAATTGATTCCTTTGAGTGTTTTTAAGTTAAGAATGCGATGTTTTGAGTTGGACTCCCTCACATGTCAATGTTTTTAATTGAGATTTCATTGTAAGTACATAATTGGCTTTCAAACTGTTTCTATTAATTTATTTGTCTTTATTTTCATGTTTTTGTGTGTCTTTGTACGTATGTAATGATGTGATGTAATTCACCGTGAATCATGAGCAGAAACACCAGAGGAAGAGGAGGAGCCATCATCAGTGACATCACTACAAGAACAACAACACAGGATCACACACACAGTGAACATTATAAAAACAATCTTTAGCTTTAAAAACATTTCCATAAACAATTTTTCATTGAGAATATTTCCTTTTGATTAGGTGAGTGGTTTCTACAACAGTAAATAGACTATAGACTGACTATATTCACTCAGTAACCAGCGTAACTCTTACCGTGTTCTGGCGAGTCTCTCAGGCGTTACACTGATCAAATTCTCATGGTTAACAGTGTTTATTTCCAAATGTTGCACAAACAGTAAATGTTTCTTCCTCTTTCTTCACTCGTGCCCACGCAAGCAATTTTTCTTCATGATTGTGGTTTTTGGTTATACAGTTTTCAACAACAAAAAGTAGAATAAGGCACTTATCTTATCACTGTCCAAAAGTGGTTATTTGATGTTAATAGATTATATTCGTTAACATTCTCTCTTGCCACATATCGGACTTTCTGAATTTTGTTTTTTAAAATACATTATGGGGATTTTTTTTTTTTTTAAGACACAGACATCAAGAATCAGCATATGACTATTATTATTTTTCTTATTAACAGTTCAGACATTTAAATAAATGACAGAATGCTAGCTATGTTTTGTGGGTACTTAGTATAAATATTAATTGGTTGTCTAGCCTTGACTAAAGAACAGTGTAATCACAAATCTTAATGTAATCAATCAAACGCCTTAATTCATATAATAATATTTTATTTTAAAGAAATAACATTTTTAGGTATGTTTTGTGACTAAGTTATTTGTTATTAAGCAATAGGGCATAATTATTATTTTTTATTACAAGCATGTCATTTGTGTACTAATGCATATGATTTATGTCATAATTAATTCTTAAAACAGAACATCATACAATAACATTTAATGTAATAAAATTAGTGAACCAAAACTTATATAAAAATGTAATTAAATTACACAATACAATACATAATGAATTCAACTGAATTATGAGATGTAATATATTACATTTTTATTAACAAGCAAAATGCACATAGTTTTAGGACATTTATAGAGCTTTTTAAAATACACAACAATATAAAGCAGCTTTAAACAGACATACTCTAATATGTCTTTACTCTCCTAAATGCTTTTGTGATATTCCTCTGGCTATTCATTGTGAAGATTAAAAAACAATTAATGTTGAGTTAGCTGTGTTAAAATGAACTGTAAGGTTAAAGTTTTTTGAGAGCTAATGAGACACAAATACAAGCAGTGTCTTTTGCTGTATGTAAAGTCAAATCTTTAGTTTGAAGTAAATTCATGTTGTATGTGCAGTCAATTCTTTGTGGAACCAAGATGATGCAGTCAGTCAATTTCCCCTTTGCATGGTGTGGTCGTGACCTGGTAGGCGAGGAGGCTGGACTTGGTGTCATGGACTGGCTTGAGGGAACTCTGCAAAAACACACAAACATGTTGCAACACGTCACGTGCAACTGTACACTTGCAAAGTCTTTAGTGCTATGGAACATCACTCACTGTTTTTACTTTGATGGGCAAACTAGAAGGCGCAACGCAGCAGACGTTGGTAGCTCGTTGAACCTGGGATGTTGTGGCATTAAAAGGCTATTTTAATGACACACACTCCACAATATACAGTGAGGAAAATAAGTATTTGAACACCCTGCTATTTTGCAAGTTCTCCCACTTGGAAATCATGGAGGGGTCTGAAATTGTCATCGTAGGTGCATGTCCACAGTGAGAGACATAATCTAAAAAAAAAAATCCAGAAATCACAATATATGATTTTTTAACTATTTATTTGTATGATACAGCTGCAAATAAGTATTTGAACACCTGTCTATCAGCTGGAATTCTGACCCTCAAAGACCTGTTAGTCTGCCTTTAAAATGTCCACCTCCACTCCATTTATTATCCTAAATTAGATGCACCTGTTTGAGGTAGTTAGCTGCATAAAGACACCTGTCCACCCCATACAATCAGTAAGAATCCAACTACTAACATGGCCAAGACCAAAGAGCTGTCCAAAGACAAAATTGTACACCTCCACAAGGCTGGAAAGGGCTACGGGGAAATTGCCAAGCAGCTTGGTGAAAAAAGGTCCACTGTTGGAGCAATCATTAGAAAATGGAAGAAGCTAAACATGACTGTCAATCTCCCTCGGACTGGGGCTCCATGCAAGATCTCACCTCGTGGGGTCTCAATGATCCTAAGAAAGGTGAGAAATCAGCCCAGAACTACACGGGAGGAGCTGGTCAATGACCTGAAAAGAGCTGGGACCACCGTTTCCAAGGTTACTGTTGGTAATACACTAAGACGTCATGGTTTGAAATCATGCATGGCACGGAAGGTTCCCCTGCTTAAACCAGCACATGTCAAGGCCCGTCTTAAGTTTGCCAATGACCATTTGGATGATCCAGAGGAGTCATGGGAGAAAGTCATGTGGTCAGATGAGACCAAAATAGAACTTTTTGGTCATAATTCCACTAAACGTGTTTGGAGGAAGAAGAATGATGAGTACCATCCCAAGAACACCATCCCTACTGTGAAGCATGGGGGTGGTAGCATCATGCTTTGGGGGTGTTTTTCTACACATGGGACAGGGCGACTGCACTGTATTAAGGAGAGGATGACCGGGGCCATGTATTGCGAGATTTTGTGGAACAACCTCCTTCCCTCAGTTAGAGCATTGAAGATGGGTCGAGGCTGGGTCTTCCAACATGACAATGACCCGAAGCACACAGCCAGGATAACCAAGTGGCTCCGTAAGAAGCATATCAAGGTTCTGGCGTGGCCTAGCCAGTCTCCAGACCTAAACCCAATAGAGAATCTTTGGAGGGAGCTCAAACTCCGTGTTTCTCAGCGACAGCCCAGAAACCTGACTGATCTAGAGAAGATCTGTGTGGAGGAGTGGGCCAAAATCCCTCCTGCAGTGTGTGCAAACCTGGTGAAAAACTACAGGAAACGTTTTGACCTATGTAATTGCAAACAAAGGCTACTGTACCAAATATTAACATTGATTTTCAAGTATTTGAACACCCTGCTATTTTGCAAGTTCTCCCACTTAGAAATCATGGAGGGGTCTGAAATTGTCATCGTAGGTGCATGTCCACTGTGAGAGACATAATCTAAAAAAAAAAATCCAGAAATCACAATGTATGATTTTTTTAACTATTTATTTGTAGGATACAGCTGCAAATAAGTATTTGAACACCTGAGAAAATCAATGTTAATATTTGGTACAGTAGCCTTTGTTTGCGGAGTTTGAGCTCCCTCCAAAGATTCTCTATTGGGTTTAGGTCTGGAGACTGGCTAGGCCACGCCAGAACCTTGATATGCTTCTCACGGAGCCACTCCTTGGTTATCCTGGCTGTGTGCTTCGGGTCATTGTCATGTTGGAAGACCCAGCCTCGACCCATCTTCAATGCTCTAACTGAGGGAAGGAGGTTGTTCCCCAAAATCTCGCAATACATGGCCCCGGTCATCCTCTCCTTAATACAGTGCAGTCGCCCTGTCCCATGTGCAGAAAAACACCCCCAAAGCATGATGCTACCACCCCCATGCTTCACAGTAGGGATGGTGTTCTTGGGATGGTACTCATCATTCTTCTTCCTCCAAACACGTTTAGTGGAATTATGACCAAAAAGTTCTATTTTGGTCTCATCTGACCACATGACTTTCTCCCATGACTCCTCTGGATCATCCAAATGGTCATTGGCAAACTTAAGACGGGCCTTGACATGTGCTGGTTTAAGCAGGGGAACCTTCCGTGCCATGCATGATTTCAAACCATGACGTCTTAGTGTATTACCAACAGTAACCTTGGAAACGGTGGTCCCAGCTCTTTTCAGGTCATTGACCAGCTCCTCCCGTGTAGTTCTGGGCTGATTTCTCACCTTTCTTAGGATCATTGAGACCCCACGAGGTGAGATCTTGCATGGAGCCCCAGTCCGAGGGAGATTGACAGTCATGTTTAGCTTCTTCCATTTTCTAATGATTGCTCCAACAGTGGACCTTTTTTCACCAAGCTGCTTGGCAATTTCCCCGTAGCCCTTTCCAGCCTTGTGGAGGTGTACAATTTTGTCTTTGGACAGCTCTTTGGTCTTGGCCATGTTAGTAGTTGGATTCTTACTGATTGTATGGGGTGGACAGGTGTCTTTATGCAGCTAACGACCTCAAACAGGTGCATCTAATTTAGGATAATAAATGGAGCGGAGGTGGACATTTTAAAGGCAGACTAACAGGTCTTTGAGGGTCAGAATTCTAGCTGATAGACAGGTGTTTAAATACTTATTTGCAGCTGTATCATACAAATAAATAGTTCAAAAATATATATATATTTTTTTTTAGATTATGTCTCTCACAGTGGACATGCACCTACGATGACAATTTCAGACCCCTCCATGATTTCCAAGTGGGAGAACTTGCAAAATAGCAGGGTGTTCAAATACTTATTTTCCTCACTGTACCTACAAAATGAAGTGGTTTCCCTTTTCAGGGCTCTGTCCACCAACAATACTTGTAATAAGGACTGTGTCATTCTCATCAAGGTCCTTTAAAATATTTATAAGTAAATAAGTAAATGTGTCCCCTGGCCCTGAAATTTATTTAATAGATTTTCATTTACCTTCAGACAAGAAATGTCTTAGATTTATTACTAATTGTAAAGCTCGCAGCCACCACTGTGAGCTGTACTCTCGTGAAGGGTGGTCTGCTTTGGCCACACGGAGGCTTTGTCATTGGTACACATTTATATATAAGGCTATTCTTGGTGTGCTTCCATCCTATTTATGTTCACTTCTTATGAAAAAAAGTGCTGGTCATTACTCTCTCCGTTCTCAGGCTGTTGTCTTGCTTTCTGTCCCACATGTCAGTACTGAGCTGGGTAAAAAGGCCTTTGTTTATTCTGCTCCCTTTACATGGAATTTGCTGCAGAACAACTTAAAACTTAGTAAATTGATTCCTTTGAGTGTTTTTAAGTTAAGAATGCGATGTTTTGAGTTGGACTCCCTCACATGTCAATGTTTTTAATTGAGATTTCATTGTAAGTGCATAATTGGCTTTCAAACTGTTTCTATTAATTTATTTGTCTTTATTTTCATGTTTTTGTGTGTCTTTGTACGTATGTAATGATGTGATGTAATTCAGCTGCCTATCTTGGCCAGGTCTCCCTTGCAAAAGAGATTTTTAATCTCAATGGGCTTCTCCTGGTTAAATAAAGGATAAATAAAAAAAAATAAAAAAAAATAAAAAATGTGACTCTCATCCACATGTTTCTTGATAGTGTAGGATCGCCACCAGAGAACGAACGTGTGCACCTGTAAAGCAGTTCCACCATGTGCTTTACAGAGCTGTGCAATCCTTGTGTCAAGAATCTAAAAGAAATAGTAGATTTCAATAAAATGTTGTTGAATAATATAAGTACATATAGGAGGTTCGTGTACAAACGCCCATACAAATAAGCTGCCATTGGACGCATATGGAGGGCTCGCCTGAGTCCGTAGCACTAAGTTTCATCCCAAAATTCCTCCAATCATGCAATCATGTCTATGTCTCAGCACCCTCTAACAGAATCCAAGGTTTCGAGAATATCCGAGAAACTTTATTTTTCGACCCAAAAAATCTATAAGGTATGTTGTTACTGAGACATAGACATGATTGCAAGATTGGAGGCTCTAGAGCCTTCCAGAGCTGAGATATGGAGATCCCACAAAGCATTTATTCCATTGTGGCAAATAGAGACTCGCAGACAGTGAAATTTTGGGATGAAACTTGGCGCTTTTTCAGCTTTTTGTTTGGATGTTTTCTGGAAACCGGGACTAACTAGAGATATTACAAATATGTCTCAAAAATTTTATCAAATTGAAATTCTAACGTCGTCATTCAGCTATGGGAAACTTTTCTTCTGTGGACAAAGTGTCTCAAAATCTTCAACTGTGGCCTGGCATCTCGAAAACTGAATGAGTGGCCGCTTTCTGTCGGTTTCCTCACTCAAAATTCTCATATACATTTCCTAGAAAAAAAATAATGCTTTGTAATTGTCTTACATATATAATATAATATAATATAATATAATATAATATATAACAGACTTCCTTTAATTTGACATCTTACCTCTTTTAGCTCCAAGATTTGAAAGCGATTCACTGAAAACTGAACAATTTCTGTAAACACGTTTGGATCAGTCACAAATCTTTGCCAAAGTTACTTATTGTACATGTTTACATATAAATAAGAAATGCACAAATTTAACTCTAATATCAAAATCAAATAAAGCATACCTGTGCATGATGCATCAAACTCCTGCCATGTCTGTGTGTCTTCAGGCAGTAATAATCATGGTCATCATGAATATTCACTGAAAAAGGTTGTATATGTAATATTTTAAATTTGCCATAAACATTCACTTTAAAAAGTGGACCATCTACTGTAATGTACTGCCTTTCTCACCACCCAGGTTACTGTCACGCCGCAGGAATGGTTTGAGTTGGGACACATTGGTTTTCTGGTCTCCTTTTGAGCCTTTGCCAGTGATGCTTGATTTCTTTCAAGACAACATACTCTGAAATACTTCCAATCCCATACATGAAAAAAAAATACATGACGTGTTGGTGATATCATATTTTATATATATTAAAATATTCTTACATAGGCTATATAAAATAAAATGACACAACCCTGTCTATTTTTGTTAAATTTCAGTTTTATTGATCAATAATAGCCATTATAAAAGTATAAGTAGCCTAAAAGGTGTAAGAAGCTATACAAGTCAAGAAATAAAGTAAGTTAAACGATTCAGTCAAACATAAGTCAGCAGGCTACAACATTAAAGATAAATTGCCTAATAATTTATATAAAGTTATGAAACTAAACTTTGCCCTCAGCCAAAACGATTTGCCAGGGAACAAATTATAGATTAATGAGATGACGAATTATATCTCATGTTTAACCACTAGACTAGAGACATCAGAGGCAGCGGCAAACGTCAGCAGCACTAGCCGAGGTAAGGCTGTTCCAGGCGGGGTACATGAGTGCTGAGCGCCCGGTGATCGCCTGGATCTCACAACTCCGAAAACATCAGATCAAAATTTGAAATAGGTGCTATCTGTATAAATAAACAACATATTTGACCTTCAAACAACTACACTCTTGACTGAAAAACTCTTAAAACTACATTTCGTGACACAATAACAGTATTTTTTTTAATTTTCGCGGGTTTTCTCCTCTGCTATTGACACAACTTGAGATTTTAAATATTAGCTATAGAATATACACAATTTACATATACAATATACAATTTAATTACCTTGCATATAGCAGCAGGATTTAGCATTCTACATAAAGCTACCACATAATAACACTAAAACGGTCAGGTCACAGATTTAGATCAGGTATACTACTGGCATACAAATGGGGTCCTAAGCTCGGACTCATCTCTTCAATCGGACTCAATTGTTCACCACACCGGTGCGATGGTGGACCCAAGCAATCCGATTGGTTCAAAGCACGTTTTATGGGTAATCGCTTTAGTGCCTGGTTACAAATCATACAAAGTGTATTTTTAATGTATTTTAAATTATACGTTTCATATACTAGTATTTAACCGAAGCTATAGATTGTGAAATTAAACATTTCTCGTTGTTAGTGTGTTTTTTAGCTAGCTTAGATAGTAGCATAGCATACAGCTAACGTTATCCGATGATCGTGCTATGAGTGTCACATGCCTGTCCTGTCTTGTGCTGCACATGGGTGTTTTGTTATTTTGGGCCATGTGCTCAGGTCATTGTCTGATCCCTCCCCCTTGTTATCTGATTATTGTTTGAGTTCTTCCACCTGTTCCCTTCTGATTAGTTTCCCTTTATAAGTCCCTTCTTGTTTGCAGTCTGTGTTGGTACGTTGTCTAATGTTTCTTGTTCACTGTGATCCTCCAGAAAGTTCTTGTGCTGTGCTGTGCTGTGCTGTGCTGTGCTGTGCTGTGCTGTGCTGTGCTGTGCTGTGCTGTGCTGTGCTGTGCTGGTATTTATTAGTTATGTTTTCCCCCTCGTGGGTTTTGTTTTGGGTTTAGTGTTTCTTTTATAAATAAACTTAATTTCTCTGCACTTGAGTCCTCGCACTTTTTTGCATTTATCCCACCGTGACATAACGTACCGACCACATGAGGACTCAGCAGAGAGAAGCATTTGATTGGGTTAGTTTTGGGGCAATGGTGGATGATTTCATTCGCGATCGGGAGAGAATTGCCAGGGAGGTGGTCCCAGTTCCGGTGGTCCCGAGTCCGGTGGTCCCGAGTCCGGTGGTCCCAGGTCCGGTGGTCCCAGTTCCGGTGGTCCCGAGTCCAGTGGTCCCGAGTCTGGTGGTCCCAGTTCCGGTGGTCCCGAGTACGGTGGTCTCAGGTCCGGTGGTCCCGAGTACGGTGGTCCCAGTTCCGGTGGTCCGAGTTCCGGTGGTCCCGAAACGGAGGAGGAGAAGGAAGACTCCCTCCGTGACTGTGCCGGTGGTCCCAGTTCCGGTGGTCCAGAGTCTGGTGATCTCGAGTCCGGTGCCCGCGCCACCCAGGCGCCCTACCCTGCCGGCTCCGCCCGAGCTGCTCGCCCTGCCGGCGCCACCCCAGCGACCTGGCACGTCTGTCGATCCAGAGACTGTTCACGTCACGTCCGCCGAGCCTGTGTCTCCGGACAAGATGGCCGCCGCCGAGCTTTGCGAGCCGCCCTGGTCTCCCGAACCCTGCGGGCCGTTCTGGCGTCCCAAATGTTTTTCTCCTGTCCCGCCCGTCCTGTCCCGTCAAGCCCTGGTCTTATGGAGCGTCTGGTAGCCGCTCCGTAGGGAGGGGGTAATGTCACATGCCTGTCCTGTCTTGTGCTGCACATGGGTGTTTTGTTATTTTGGGCCATGTGCTCAGGTCATTGTCTGATCCCTCCCACTTGTTATCTGATTATTGTTTGAGTTCTTCCACCTGTTCCCTTCTGATTAGTTTCCCTTTATAAGTCCCTTCTTGTTTGCAGTCTGTGTCGGTACGTTGTCTAATGTTTCTTGTTCACCGTGATCCTCCAGAAAGTTCTTGTTCTGTTCTGTTTTGGTTTGGTATTTATTAGTTATGTTTTCCCCCTCGTGGGTTTTGTTTTGGGTTTAGTGTTTCTTTTATAAATAAACTTCATTTCTCTGCACTTGAGTCCTCGCACCTTTTTGCATTTATCCCACCGTGACAATGAGCTTTACCTGATATTACTGCACTGATACTGCCTTACTGTATCGCGAGAACAGATTTAGATCAGGCATACTACTGGCATACTAATTGGGTCCTAAGCCCGGACTCATCTCTTCAGCCGGACCCGATTGTTCACCACACCGGTAATGCGTTCCAGTTGCAGTGCATACCATAGATATCATATATGAATGATAGATGTCTCGTCCGCGCTGCTGGCCAATAGAGGTCGACGTACGCACGTGGCGGCCATCTTGCCACAGTGTGCTCGCTCACTCGTTTAATGGTGCATGTACTTTTAAATAACCAGAACTTGCTCAATTTGCTACCGATTTTCAAACGGTTTGGTTTGTTATAAACGTCAGAGATGTAGTTATGACACTGCATACATATGAATAATTGTAACATACATGTTCAAGCATTCGGAATTATAGCCACATTAATAACGTTTGTAAGAAACCAAACCGTTTGTAAATCCGTCAAGATTTCAGCGAGATAAGAGGATTTGTGTGCGTGCTGATCACTCACCTTAATTCACAGCTTCACTGTGACAAGATGGCCGCCGGTGATGCCGGAAGTGACTCCGCCATAATGCTGCGTTCACACCAAACGCGAATATGCGTCTGGCGCGAGTGATTTCAATGTTAAGTCAATGGTAAGACGCGTTTACGCGCGTCTGGAGGTCTTGCGGCGCGAATGAGGCGTTTAGCGCGGCGCGGTAGACGCGAATTCGCCTCATTCGCGCGAACTAGACGCGAATTGAGCGTCTGGCGCGTTTCGCGCGTTAAGCGCGGATTGTGCTTTTTGTGCATCACGCGTTTGACGCGAATTCGCGTCTGCCGCCCGAGTTGAAAAATCTGAACTTCTGCGTCAATTCGCGCCGCGTTAACCAATCAGGAGCCTGCCTGCTTGCTGCTGTCACGTGGTGAACTGACAGTTTAATGTTATTTTATGTTTGGCCTCAATAAATTATTTTGTAATATGACTAAAATGCACAACAAAGCAAATCTTTCACATAAAAACTCGATTTCAATATGAGAGATAGCCTACTCATTTGTATTGAATGCTATTTATTCCATATCTATTCTAGATTAGCCTATATGAAACTTTATTAATCTAATGTAAAGACACCAAACACAATTAAGTGTATAAAAACTTTTCAAAAAAAATAACAGGACAGGTTTCACTTTTGGAGGCTGCCTCCATTTATTATCAAAACAAAAATAAATGACAGATTAGGTGCGGGAGAGGGTGAACCTCGCGCCGGGCTTTACAGCGCGGGCTCGTCAGGCAGCGACCACTCGAGGCCGAGGCTTTATACGGCCTACGCTGTCCTCGTCAGCGTCCTCACCGTTAGGTCCACCAAACCTACCTCCTGGAGCAAATTGTGAAACTCCTGAAACCCTCCGGAGGTTTTGGTGGACCCGAGTACAGCGACGATGTCCCCTACGCAGCTGTTTCTGCTCTTCAGATCATATAAGAGCGGTGACTCTCTCGATTAATGCTATTGCTAATGCTCGATAAACATCTAAAAAAGATGGCCGCCAACAGCTTAGAAACTTTCGCCTTTGACGCGCGTAAATTTCGCTTCAAACTTTTGATTTTACGCGCGTCAATTTCACTCTTGACGCGCGAATGCACACAAAGTGGTCACGCGTATAACTAGACGCGGCAGGCGCGAATTTTGACGCAGATTCGCGTTTGGTGTGAACGCAGCATTAGACATCTAGCGTTTATATATGATATCTATGGTGCGTATGCAGTGATCGTTTCCACACGAGTCTATTTCTGCTGTGCTGCACGCGCTGAATTAAAGTTGACAGCGCATGGTTCGTGGTCAAAATGAACACAGATTGACATGAAATATAATAATCTCACCATAAATGCATTTAATTAAATAAAATTTAGTAATTTCACCATAAATGTATTTAATCAAATACTACTATTTTTCACAGTCATCTTTTTACTTTGAGACCGGGGTAAAAAAGTAAGGAAAACTACAATTTACCTCAACAAGGCAACATAATGAACAACACTTGTCTCATTCTTGGAGGTGGAAAAACAAGTTCTTTGTGACATATAATATTGTATTAAAATTTAAATGCAAAAGAAAAGGCATGAGAATCAGCTGTTTTTGTAAATTTTAAGTTTTAATTTAAAATGTTTGCAATTTTAATATAAGTACATGGTTAAATATTTGACCACTTGCTTGAGCAACGAAGTAATGCATTGAATAATAGGCCTACGTTGTTTAAATTGTGTTTAAACGTGAACACGTCTATTAAAGGAGAACTCCGGTCAATTTTAACATTGAGCTAATTTTTTTGTCAATTTGGAGTGCTGTCAATACAGAGAACAACGACAAAAATCGGTGTTGCCTACACCGTGTTATTCTTTTTTTAAAATTTGCACCCTGTTGACTTCAATGGGGCAATATTTAAACCTGCTTTTAGCCTCTTAACATCCTTGATGTGTCATTAGAAGTGCACAGCCAATGTGAGTGATTCCTTCAGAGTGAACACGAGTGAATCTGACTGCAGTAGATGTGAAAGATATGGATAAAAATGAAGTTATTTAAGCCAGCGCAAATACCTGTATTTACATCCTGTTTTCGGTTGAAGTCCAAAGTAGTCGATTGCCGAGTTCACGCGCGTGATCATAGGTAACTAAACTAAACCCAAACCTCAAATCATAAATCAAATGCTCAAATGATAAATCAAATGCTCAAACGGAAGCCGGAAATGATAAATCAAATGCAAATGAGGAATGTCAATAAAGTAGCGTGGGCGGAGTTTTGAGACAGAACGGGCCGGGTACCTCAGCCGCTATCTGTGTACTTTACTGTGTTTACCTCATCGACGACATCGATTTTTTTTGTATATAAACAGGGTTCGTACAAGGTGCTTAAAGTGCTTGAAGTACTTGAATTTGACTTTTTGAAATTTAAGTCCTGGAAAACCCTTGAAAACAGCCATATTTTTGAAGAGGTACTTGAAAAGTGCTTGAATTATTAAAAATAGGGATGCATCGATGCCGAGCTCATGTACTCGTACGCGTGAAAATGCTCCGATATACCAACAACCGATAGGCCTATAGAGCTGGTAAGTCCCGCCCCTTCCGCTAACCCCACTGGACCTCTAGGTTGAAAAATCGTCAATGCAAGTGAATGTGAGAAAATAATTATTTTCTGGTCCCGTTTGAATTTTGCCATGAATGTGAACATATTTTGTCTGTGAATTTTTAATATAATTTTTCGTGTGAAGAATGCTACAATTTAGCGGGTAGAAGTTTGATACGGTTAGACTTTGTGTGAGAGCACTTTGTGGACTACAACTAGTTTTTACATCAGACGGGAATCTGAAGAGAGAACAGCCCATTTGGTTTGAATGGTGACATTTGGGTACAAAACACACAGGCATCTCGATCTGTCTCCATAGATGATCGCAGCATTAGCACTGTGATTTGACAAGTGGAGGGAAAATGTGTTATGGGGTGACGTCACATAGGCGACATGTAGTCTTTCTCGTTATGTCTTTTCCACAACTGCTAGCCAAAGAATCATACAATATACTGTCAAACTCGTAACATGAAAAATTATATAAAAAATTCACAGACAACATTATGTTCACATTCATGGCACAATTCAAACGGGACCAGAAAATAATTATTTTCTCACTATAAGAAATTATGGTCTGTTCCAAACCACTTCAACTCCAATATATATATATCAAAATGTTCCTTCACTTAAAAGAGCTTAATTATCATATAGAGACGATTACATCCAATCTCAGTAATATGAAAATAGTATCACAGAGGCACAGGTGTCACCTATAGTTTGGGAGTGACAGAGGGCAATCGAGAACCATCTTGATTAAAGGGACTTCAAACAATCTTATCACTTTAACCTTTGACTGTTCTTATTTGAAAGAATAACAGAGAACCTTCTGTGGGACACTAGGGACCATGGGGTGTCTCAATTTCATTAACATACAGACCACAGCTGTTGCAAGAAGAGCAACTTCATTTACATTAAGACCAGGATAAAAGGTTTAGGATTGGGTATGTTCGGGGTTCATTCTGACGCCGGTGAACCCAAGGTGCTTTGTGTACCTTGCTGTGTTGTGTGTTTACCTGTGTCAGCTGTGTTGTGTGTTTGCCTGTGTCAGCTGTGTTGTGTGTTTACCTGTGTCAGCTGTGTTGTGTGTCAGCTGTGTTGTGTGTTTGCCTGTGTCAGCTGTGTTGTGTGTTTCCCTGTGTCGGCTGTATTGTGTGTTTGCCTGTGTCAGCTGTGTTGTGTGTTTGCCTGTGTCAGCTGTGTTGTGTGTTTGCCTGTGTCAGCTGTGTTGTGTGTTTGCCTGTGTCAGCTGTGTTGTGTGTTTGCCTGTGTCAGCTGTGTTGTGTGTTTGCCTGTGTCAGCTGTGTTGTCGATGCCTCGAGAGAAAAGAAAGTGCAGAGCGCGAAAGCATCAAAGCGACTGAAGGATTGCCGTAAAGCAGTATCTCTGGTCATACGATGTGTATGACGTCATTGACACTTTAAAAGACTTTTTAAAGCAAATAAGTGACTCTAAAAAATCTAACACCCAGCAATGTGCAATTTCTTTGCATCTCCTTTCGAATATAACATTCAAATTACTAGACAAAAAATTATATCCTGAGAAAAGTGGATTTTGATGTGTATAGCGCCATAGACCTCCATTCATTCTGCACTCGTCCTGTGAGCGCCCTCATGTGGAGCCAGAGTGGAACTGCACTCGTCCTGTGAGCGCCCTCATGTGGAGCCAGAGTGGAACTGCACTCGTCCTGTGAGCGCCCTCATGTGGAATCAGAGTGGAACTGCAACCAGTTCAGAAGCCGGAAGTGTACTGAGAGTGAAACTTCTCGCCTTATTAGACACTCTGTTATTATTTTGCAGTATTATTTATTGTATTGTATAGTATTATTTGCAAAAAAAATTATTTAAGATGCAGCTGCGGTGAGTTAGCGTAAACGACAACAAACAAAGTTAAGTCTGACGCCCGTTTCACACACACTCCGTGTGCAGTGTGTATGCAGTGCAGGAGCAGCACGCGCTATAGTGCTTTCACATATGCTGCGTTTGCAGTGCGTAACTGATCCGCGGCTCTACCACAAACACATACTCACTATTTTTATTTCAAATCCAGAAGTTATCAGCTACTTTAAAAAAAAAAAAGTTTTGTCAGTATTGTGATTCTCTTTGTACACACATACACTCTTTAATAGACGTAATTCACTTTTAAGCTCAATTTAAACAACGTATTATTCAATGCACTACTTCTATATAGATTTATAAGCAAGTGGTAAAATATTTAGCCATGTAGTTATATTAAAATCGCAAACATTTTAAAATTGACAAAAACAGCCAACTCTCATGCCTTTTCTTTTGCATTTAAATTTTAATACAATAAATCTTGGATGTCGCAAAGAACTTGTTTTTCCACCTCCACGAATGAGACGAGTATTACTTTTCTGTTCGCTATTTTTGCTATTTTTCCATAGTGGTACACTATATTGACTGGGTTAAATAGAATTGCATTACTAAAAAGAGACTAAAATACAATTTTCATTGACTAAAACTAGACTAAATGTCATCAGTTTTCGTCGACTAAAACTAGACGAAAATAGTCATGGATAATTCTGACTAAAATAAGACTAAAATGCTCAGACTTTTAGTTGACTGAAACTTGACTAGACTAAAACGAGTATGAACGTGACTAAAACTAATAAAAACTAAAATGACAGCTTGACACAAAGAATAGACTAAAACTCAAATTAAAACAGGCCGCCAAAAACAACACTTCAGACCACAGACTTCATACCATCTCAGAATAGCTCAGAAGATAAGGACAGATTGTCCTCTTGTAATCTGCAATTGGTGAGTAGCTACTTTTGTGGCTCAAGCCCCTGATTATTGTCAAATGCCCCTGATATTTGTGAAGATTCACTCATATTATAAATGTCAAATAATATAGATTTTAATATAAATTCTTGCACTTAATATACATTTTTCACCCTAGTGAAGTGGTGATGAAAAATAGGTTGTTAACAAAAAAAAAGAACAAAAAAACATTAGGTTTGTTATCTAAACATAATGCATTACACACACATCTTGATGCCTCGTCTGTTTTTTCAGTTTTTTCATCTTGACACGCTGCGCTCTTTTCCATTTTGTTCACAGTTTTAAAAGCACAAACTCGTTCCTTCATTTAGCTCACTGCAGTTTTAAAGCCCTCATTATCTGTTCCATAGACATAATAAATACATAGATGCATATGTCTATGGGATTGTCAGTCTGCAGGTTTCAATAAACCGTTATTGATTCAAAGCACTGATGAGGAAATAATAAAGATGTTCAGAGAGATTGATAACATCTGCCTAATAACTAATTTACAATGTAACATTTTAAATGCATAGCTTTATGGTTTAATGGAAAATACATAAAATGCAATAAATGCAGGGTGTTGAAGTTATTGATGCATTTTAAAATGTTCTTAGCACCCCCTCTGAACTGAATAATTTTATTATACACTAAACAAAATAGACACTCACACATGACATTGAGCTGAACAGCAGGAGAGATGAGAGTGTGTCCGTCTACAGCACAGCTGTATCTGCCTGAATCCTCTCTTCTCACTGGGTTGAGGAGGAGTGTGTTACTGAGGTCAGTTAATATCATCTGTGAGTTTCTGTACCAGATGAATGTGTCTCTGTCAGTCGGAGCGCAGCTGCTTTTACATCTCAGATTGACTGGATCTCCCTCTGTCACTCTCTCAGGAGACTCCACCTGAAGATCTGAACACAACACACACATTATATCTAGTGCTGCTGTCATACACTGGTTATTATTCAACATAATGCAGAAGAAGAGATGAAACTCATCAGAGTCACCTGTGACAGTAAGACTCACTCACAATGTATTTTCCACCATCAGTGATGAATCTGAAATAGTACATGTGTGAATCCTTCAGTGTCACATGACTCAGTCTGACGGTGCAGTTCTTCTGTTTATCTCCCAGATAATGAAGCCTCTGACTGTGGCCCTCCAGGACCGAAGTTGCCCATCCCTGGTCTAGTACAAAGATTTTTTATCATCTAGGACGTATTTACAGTTTCACTTGAATTCACATTTCATTTCATTCACAATCACATTTTAAGATTAAAGGGATGTTCAGATATAAATGGAATAAAAATAAACGTGTTTTTTTTCTTTTCTTTTTTTTTACTACGTTTTTATAGTCTTTCTTCCTGGAAACATTTTCTGAGGAATTATTGAGCAAGACACTCAATATAGGCGGAACTTATATTGAGTAAGACTGGATGTCGATACTTTGACCACAGACAGACAAGTTATATTTTGACTCAGTTCACACACACATAAGCGCCAGCCCGTAATGAAGAACACATGCACAGCCCAATGTGTCTCAATGTACGTCATCGATCAAAATGAATTCTTAGCTAATATTGCTTAATACAAAACCCCTAAAAGGACATGGAGATTCAAAAGTATGAGATGGGGGAGAAATTATATTTCAATGCTCGCAAAAGTTGCATGCATGGGTAATGCAAAGGATTTGAGAGGAAACGCAAAAGCATCGTGGAAATATAATTTCCACCACCATGTGACTTTAGGGGCTCTGTACAATATTTGGTGTTTGGCTGGTTAAGGATGAGTGCTACCAGAATGGTGTGTCGATTAGAACACAGGAATGAGTCCAGAAGTTACTTCTCAATTGATTTATTGCCATTTGCTTTCTTTCTTTATTGTCCCATTTCATTAATGTGGCTTTACAATTGCTGCATATTGCTGGTGTCTACAATCAAACAAAGTTAACTTTACTGATACAAATCATTATAATAATAAGTATACATTCACATAACCATAAAGAAAATCTTTAACCAAATTAAACAAATCAACAGTTATCAAATTAATATCAATACAAAAGGTTTAAATAAATTTACAAAGTCATAGACGCAGCAAACACATGCAGCAAGCAGAGGAGCAAACAGTCAGCACAAAGAGAGGCACACTAGTGAGGCTGATTGGTAATTATCCTCAGGTGAAGAAAGTTCCAGGAAGTGGGCGTGTCTCCCAATATGAGTGACAGGAGAGTGACTAATTGGGATTTTTAACAGCCGCCCCCAAATATGACAACATATTTGTCCAAAGAAATCCCACTCATACAGTAGGATTAGTGGGAAAGGCAGGAAGAACGATTAATCGGCTAACTGGATGGATAAATTGTTTGCCATTTATGATGATCTCAGCCACTCAAATGCGGCCATCAGAACTGGGCAGGACCTTAGTGACTGTCCCTATGGGCCAGGAACTACGAGGGAGCTGGGGAACCATCACCATGACAACAGCAAAAGTTGCATGCATGGGTAATGTCAGAATAAATTCGGGACATTGCGCGTTCCTTCTCCTTTTCCCTCTTCTTTGTTATTTGTTCATCGGAACGTCGTCTCTTTGGTCGTGTGTCGGCCATATCAAAATTCTCAAGAATATACATTTTTAATGTTAGTTGTTGTCATTGTCTAGGACATCTCTCCTCTAGCTAACTTCCCTCTTCATGCTTCTCTCTCCTCCACCCCCACACCCCCCTTCATGTGCACACGCACTATAATAATGAATTTGGTAAAACTGATATGGTCTTTTTATTTGCTTACAGAAAACAAATAAAGTCAAAAGTTCAAATGATTTTAAGAAACAATTACCAAGCCAGTCACATCACAAAATGTTTTTAGTCTCACTAAACACGTGTTGTTGGTTCTTGGCTCTTTCCTTTGTATTCTGCTCTTGTAATGAGAAAAAGACACTGCGTTCCTGACGTCTATTTACCTGATTTAATGAATAATAAATGAGTGAATTAGCATGCTAAACTGACAGCCCTACTCTCAGAATATTGTTTCATTGTTTTGGCCTTTGTCTTCATGATGGTCTCGTTCACTCATTTGACACGGCTGTAGATCACAGACGCCTCTTCCACAGTCTGCACATTTGATCGCCTAAAGAACATCAAATAAAACAACAATCATGTTATGGATCAGATTGCATGATGATAAAAGTCATTAAACAATTCAGATGTTTCTGAAACATCAGTGGGACACAAAGTTATTAAGAAAAAAACTTCCAGATTTAAAGAACTATAAATGCTCCTTTCATCCACATGAGGGTGAGTAGACGGCAAATGTTTTATTTCTGCGTGAACTGTCTCTTTAAGCTCGTTCTTCTCACCTCAGGACAGAATCAGGCTGACCAATCCTGATATTGTTGTAGTGGCTTTCATTCTCCTCTGCTCTCTTCGTCTGTTTGTTTCTGTGATGTTGGACAGTTGCGTACTGGATCTTCTCAGTCTCTCTGCATTCAGGAGCATTTGCGTCTCTTCTGGGTTTGCTGGAAGTAACACTGGCGTACTGAGCGTCATCACAATCGGCTGATTCAGAAACATGAACGTCTCTCCCTGTTACGGTAGAGTGCAGATTGTCCTGAAACAGAAGAAAATTAAAGGGGTGGTTGATTATTATTTAACTTTTCTAACTTTAGTTAGTGTGTAATGTTGCTGTTTGAGCATAAACAACATCTGCAAAGTTACAACGCTCAAAGTTCAAAGCAAAGGGAGATATTTTCTTTAACAGAAATGGCTTTTTAAGGACTGCAACAAACGGCTCTCGGGTTAGTGACATCACCAACCCTAAAATTTACATAAACCCCACCCCCTGAACACCATTTATAGATTATCATGACAGAATATGCTAATCAATGACTAGAAGATAACTACACATCAGCTACATAAACTCATCAACTAACCATTCAGAAATGTCCTGTTGCTTCTACATGTTGTCACTTCTTCTTGAGTCTCTCCATCATTGTCTGACTCCGGTTTGAACATAAAAGGCTAAAAGTTGTAAAATTTTCAGTGTGTGTCTGTGTGAGGTAAAAGCTCTTGAAGCTCCGCCCCCTGTGCCGGGAGCTGCAGCTCATTTGCATTTAAAGGGACACACACAAAAACGGTGCGTTTTTGCTCACCCTCAAACAGTGACAATTTTAACATGCTATATAAAAATATCTGTGGGGTATTTTGAGCTAAACCTTCACACACACACTCTGGGGACATCAGTGACTTATTTTACATCTTGTGAAAAGGGCATTATACCACCCCTTTAAATATTATTTATTATTCACATTTAAGGGCTGTACACACAGAACACGTTTTTCCATTTCAGTGCTCTACTTTTCATTGTTTTTCTATGTAAACACGTGCTAGACGGTCGTGTTTGACCATTATAAACACGGCACTCAAATTAAAAGTCGATAAACTTTCTTTGGGTTTTTTTGCCTCTCGTTCCACTGACTTGTCTCTCACGTTCTGTGTGAATGGCCCCGTCTAACTAGAGTATTCACATGTTGTGTCCGGAAGATTTACCTGTTTTTCAGTGAGGTCAGTGAGGTCTTCAGCTTTAGCAACTCTTCGTTTTCTCCTGATTTAACAGACATTAAACTTGTAAGCTGCATTTTAAAGATTAATTACTAATCACATCACATGAGGCATTTACACCTGCACTAGTCTGAAAGTGAATTGCATTCACTCACTGTAATTGAGAATGATTTTAATCAAACTTACATTATAAACAGAATGATGACGATGACGATGAAGAATCCTAAACACGCCACAGTGATCCCCAACCCGACGGGCCAGCCATGATCAGGATGCACTGAAAGATGAAGAATTTGAGTTCAGATTAACTCTCAAAGCTGCATAACTGTCTTGAACTCTTTATAAAATAAAACCTTCATCTGTGACAGTTACAGCGTCTGATCTCTGAGATGTTGATTGTGAGCCTGACAGCAGAAGCGTCCACTCTGTATTAGGGATGGGAATCGCTAGGCATCTCACGATTCGATTCGATCGCGATTCTGAGGACTGCGATGATAAAATAATTATCGATGCATCTTTTTTTTTTCTATACAGATTTTCTTTTTTCTCACTGTGTGACTACTTGGTACTTTTAAAACAAAGTATTTGTAATGATCCATAATGAATTTACTTCCAATATATTTTATTAATTAAACAAATGGAAGTGATTTGGCAATAAATGTTGCAATAGAGTTTGTAATTCGCTGTAATTCCGAGTTGGGTGAAAGCTTCTAAGGCTGTCCTGGTTTTAACATCAGCGCTGTTTGATCTGACATGTGTGGGTTATAGAATTTGGATGCTTCCAATTAGATCTCGCTGCGATATTATTAATTCTGCTGTGAATTCGAACACTTTCTCACTGGATCTCCCAGCGCTGTGTAATAACAGTATCACATGATTGAGATCGGCCCACGAGTAAACCTGTTCTGAGCTTGCGCTGCGCTAAACGGTCTGCGCGCCACAGCTCAAACAAATAGCCAGTTTCGTTTCACTTTTGATCGTTTGCCATTTGATGTTTCTCGTATGTAACAGAAGTTGCAGCTCTTATCAACTGCATAACGTGGTGGTCACACCAGTGCGGCTTCTTGTTGCCATTTGGTCGCAGTCTGGATCTCTACTTGCATAAAGTGTGGCTCTTGTCCAGGTGCTTTTCCCCTTCAACTTCATAAAGCCAAAGTTACCCAGCAAGCAAAAAGTCGTCTATTAGACGTTGAATAGACGTAAATCTTCAACGTCTAATTACGGTCCACTGAAGGTTGAAAATGAAAATTGAAAAGACGTCAAATTTGTCCGACTTTTCAACGTTAAAACAGTTGATGCCTATTGACAATTGTCAATTCTAAAGTCCCAACACATTAACATGCCAAATAACATTTTAGATTAACATATGAATAAAACAAAGCTTTAAAGAGAGAATAGCTTTATTATACTTAAAACAGCACATTTTAAATAAAATATAGTGCAATAAAACACAGATTTCACATTCCAAGAGTCAACACAAAACACAACTCAGAAAATCTACACTACAAATGTTCACACTTTGCGACCTCCACCTCCAGCTCTCCCGGGAGTGTTTAAGTGTCTCAGCCATAGCAGCCGTGATTTCAACTTCTGTAGCAGTTTTACTCCACTTCATTACTGCAGCTGCAAAAGAAAATATATTAGATGGTGCATAAATAAACCAAAGCTGAAATTAATCTGGCTATCTACGATGTACCATAACTAAAAAATAAATCACAAACAGTTAAACCTTAATGGCTTATTAATATCCGCATTTTGGGAATTTCACACAGATAGATAGGTGTGTACACGTGGTAGCTAGCCGCATAATGTCTAGCTAGTACGTTTACAACAAAAAAAAGTCAGGTTTGGTTGAAATAAGGTAAACGTTTATAATGTTACACTTATTTTGCCATCATAGCTAATTATTTTATCATAGCTACTTACTTTACACAGCTGCTTTCTGGTGTGAAGAGCTTTCTGGCGGTTGGCTTGATGATGGGTGGAAAAATACAGAGCGCGCACTTCCTCTGCTGCATGCATGTTCGCGCGCGCGCCTCATTTGCTTCTTCTTCTTTCGGTTTTATGGCGGTTGGCAACTAACTTTAATGGTGCATTACTGCCGCCAGCTGGGGTGTGGTCATTCTTTCCAAGTATGATGCTCATTGCACGTACAGTTTCAATGTATTTTTTTATAACTTTGACGGAATATGTAAAACTCTTTAAATTTATTTGAGATAATAATGAACATGGTTTGGTAGTTTGTTTTCTCCGTTGTTTTAGCATGTATGTGGCAGGGCTAATGAAATTCTTCCTGCCTGCATGTAGTTGGTTAGTCCACTCGTTGAGTTTCGTCCTATCAGTGGGCTGTAGCAGCATATATAAACGGGCTGGCTATGGTGTCACGAGTCACCGCCCCTTCCCGGGTCGTCATTCGGTCGCCATCCAGGTATGTTGTGTGATGTTAGCTGGGTTGTCTATGGTATAATGTAGCTAACATTAGCCTATTTTCAGAGTGGCGTGCGAGTTTCCTGCGGCTGGCAGTTTATTGAGGTTGTCCCTCCTCTGGTAGGTGAAGTCATATTGGTTTTACACTTTGTATCCACTTGTATTGTAGCGACATTTTTGTTGTGTACAGTCAAAGGTTGGAGTGAGAAGTACGGCCAGTATGAGTGTTTACACTTCAATATGGAAGTGCTTAGTTTCCACTGGCACACGCTGTCCTCCCGATCGACTGGACGAGCCCTCAGTCTGCATGTATGCGTTTATCCAGGGGCGTCATGCAAGCCAAAATTCTGGGGGGGGGCACAATCTGAGACGTTGAAATTGTTTTCTGACGGGTGATATGGATCATGTTCGGAGGGGTCAGGGGGTTTCTCCCCCTGAAAATTTTTAAATTCTGGCTGCTAAACATACCATTTCAATGCAGTTTGGGAGGGACAGAAATACCTTAACGGAGCTAGCAGCAACCCTCCTCTATCTGAGGACTAAGTTAAAGTATCTATTTTGTAAGTTTCTGTAAAAGACAGGTTGATGAAAGAACTGTAAGCTCAAATTCAAAAGCTTTTGAAGTCTACTTCATTAAAGCATGTTTACACACACACTTACTGTACACTTAGGCCTACTACACATGATTTTAAAAACAGTACCATTGCAGTTTTTATGTTATGATTTTAAATTGGTATGTGACCTAAGAACGATCTTACATTAAAGGTACATAAAGGTGCTGAGGTCTGACTTTGTGGTGCTCTGAAATTAAGTTATTTTAATATTAATATGTGATGAAGGACTTTGAAAGAAGTTTGACAGATTTCAGTGCTGAATAAGGTTAACACTACCCCGTTTATTTGAAAATGGTTAATATTTGACAGAAATGTAAAAAAGTAATCAAATCAAATGTAATATGTAACATTACTTTAGTAAAATCATTGAAATACTGTAGTTACACTGCTCATTATTATATTTTATAATAACACAACTTAAGTTAATGCTCTGAATTCGCAGCTAATATCAAATCCACAACTTTTTGATCAAGTTAAAATTTCCAGGTCAACCACAAATAATCCCACTACCTTTTAATATCATCCGATAACTAATTCAATGCCGATTTGTTGCTTTGCCCACTTACCACTTCAAGACCATCTGTAAAACATTGCCAGCTCAACGTGCGAGACGAGTGAGTTGCTTGAACATACACAGCAAAGATTCTAGAGCGCTACGCGCGTAGCGCTCTAGATTTGATATACACAGACACCATATTAGGAAAAAGGGGCGGGCTGATGCTGACCGATTTATTACACATCCAGAAGAATACATTTGAGTCGTTATAGGCTCTGGTATATTATGGAGCATAATAGGAATAAAGTTGTGACAAAAAAAATATCAGGGAGGAAAAATCTGAGGGGGCACGTGCCCCCTCACTTTGAATGGGCATGACGCCACTGCGTTTATCTGCCTAACTGGTTTGGTTCCCAGGGATCGTACCCATAAGGTATGTGATTTAAGTCATTCTCGCCTGTGTCGCGTGGCGATCTTTTGTCGATTTTAGTAATTGTTCGTAGTTAATTCGTCTGATTGTTAACTTGTAATTTTATAGATGCATCAAGTACGGATTGGTGGCGTCTGCCTGGCCGATTAGCTTTCTTGCGGATGGACTGCGTGGAACTACTGTCCGAAGGCGCTGTTGCTTTGCTGTTGACAATTGGACGGACATCGTTGTCTTTCGTGTTTGTGTATTACGTGTGTGTGTGTGTATGCGCGTGTGTGGTTGTGGTTTATATATTTTTCTTTTGTATTATTTTTTTTGTATTTTGATTTAGAATTTGTAAGGTTTAAATTGAAAAGTGCGAACACCTCGATTCCATTCGTTGTCTCCATAAAGTGACAATTTTGAGTGCTTCAATTGTGACAATTCTGAGTGTGTTTCAACTGACAATTCTGAGTGTAACTTCATTCTGTCGTTACAGGAGCTGAGTGCGTAAAGCAGGGGCGGATTGCTGGTGGTGGTCTTTCTCACGAGTGCTGTGTCATGAGTGGTGCCATGTGTACTTGTGTGAGTGTGTGTGTGTGTGTGCACAGGTGTACGGGAAAGGTGACTTGTCGTGGAGGCCTTATGGGCCCTTTATCCCCTGCTCTGCCTCAGCTCCTCTGTCGCTGACCTCTCAGGTTGCTCTGTGTGTCTTGTTGAATAGTGACATTGTCGTGTCTATAAGTGTTGTTGATTGTGTTTTGTGAATTTTATATAAAGTATTTATCTTGAATAAAATTTATATATATTTTCGTATCCACGTCTCCTGCCACTTTACTGTGAACGAACCTGTGTTGTCTTAAAGCAGAAATTCCATTGTATTGTCCCTGGCAAGATTCCAGGGTGGCGTAGTCGCTAGTCGATCTCCTCCGATTTCTCGCCCCGCTACATGTATAACAGGCTATCCTAGCTGTCTTAGATTATCAGTTGAAAACATGTCTTGGATGATCAGTTGAAAACATGTAGTCAAACAGTCCGGCCGAAACTACTTAGTTGAAATCACGTCGTAAACCAGTCCAAGGCGGACCGACTTATTTTCAACCATATTTCAACGTTGAAAGACGGTAATTGTTTACTGGGTACGCTATTTTAACGCAGAGGGCGCCGGCCGGATTTCTCGCTCCACCATCACGCGTCTCTGTTATGCGCACACCACAGACTGTCCGGGCGCCTTTGCGTTCTGTCAATATTACGTTATCAATTAACATTTAGAAATTCGATTTTTGACAATTGTGATTCGATTCAGAATCGTCCGCATCGCGATGCATCTTAGAATCGATTGTCCAACGATTGAAACTCTGTCCAGAGCTGAGGGTTTATTCTGCTTAAACCAGCTGAAGTTCAGAGTCAGCTGGGGATCTAATAACAATTATCAGATTATTATTTTATTTTATTTTTTATCTTATTACACATTTAAAAAAATACTAATATGGACTGAATTTATCAAAACAGAAAATTTGCATCTAATGTTTTATCATGAACTCACACATGATGTTTAAAGTCACAGCATCAGAGTATTTCTCTCCATGTTCATTGCTGGACTTGCACTTGTATTCTCCACTGTCATCAGAGCTGATCTTTGAGATGCTGTAGATTCTTCCAGATCCTACAAGCGTTCCTCCTTTAATCCAGCTGATTTCTGCAGGAGGGTTTGAGTCACTGCTGCAGTTCAGAGTCACTGAATCTCCCTCCACTATTACACCAGATGGACTGATGGAGATCACAGCATTCCCTGGAGGATCTACAGGAGAAATATATAGCATCACCCGTCACTCACCTACCAAACACTTCTATTTCTGTTCTTACATACAGTTAATACGGGCAGAATTTAGCATAAACAACAGGAATCCATGGATCCTTGTGACAACAGGTCATGTCACTTATTAGGAAATATCCAAAACAAAATAAACAGTACTTTTGTGTGTGTGTGGTAGTCAGTAAATCAGTGCTGGATAGATTACTTACAACCTATAGTCAGTTACTGATTCCAAATTCCAAATCAAAAATTGTAGTTAGTAACATAATTGTTAGCTGTGGCTGTAGAAAGCGCTAATGATGTTCGGTTCATGAACGAATTGTTCTTTTGAGCCGGTAGGAAGTAACAGGTCGAGCTGGTTCATTAATCAAACTAAATCGAACTATAGTTCCGGGTTAATGACGCAAAACACACAAGCCAAAGTAGCATGTCCCACTCAAAAAGACCCAAATGAGCCGGTTCAAAGATTCGGCTGGTTCGAAAGGTGTATCGGACAGAGCACTGAGCACTAACGATAGGTCCCAAACTGGCATCGGAAGAAGGCGGGGAGAATTAAGCCGCCTCGCCCCCCGGAGAAATTCGATATCAGGGTGTGCTTCCCCACTGAATGGCCATCTAGCATGTCACGAAAGGCGGCGATAGCGACCACGTATACTTTCACTGTAGACGGGGAGCTGCCAGCGTCCAGGCGTTCCTGCAGGAAGGTCAGAATAGTGGAGATATCACAACCCTTTGGGTCTTCCCGTTTGTCAATACACAAGTTAGCAAACACCTTCCATTTCAGAGCGTATAAGCGTCTCATCGAAGGGGTCTAGCCTCTGCTATTGTCTGCAGCACTCGCTGTGACTTGCATTGCAGGTCCCACAGCTCCGGGCTGGGGTGCCATATGGGGCCCCTCACCTGGGATAAAAGGTCCCTTCTCAGCGAGACTCGCCACGGGGGGAGCTGCGACATCTTCACCAGTTCCGGGAACCATGGCTGGTTGGGCCACTTGGGCGCTACCAGAATCAACGCACATCTCTCTTTCCTGATCTTTTGCAGCACTAGCGGCATTATTTTGACCGGGGGAAATGAATACTTCCGCCCCTTGGCCCAGCGGCTCGACAGCGCATCCCCTCCCAGAGGAGCCGTTGTCAATGAGAAGTACAGCGGGCAGTGGGCGTTCTCCTCTGAAGCAAAGAGGTCGATCTCCACCTCACCGAAAAGATTCCAGATCATATTTATAGTTTGAGGGTGTAGTCTCCACTCTCCGTGCACAATGCCATCCTTGGACAGCATGTCCGCGCCACAATTCAAACTGCCCGGTAAGTGTACTGCTCGGATCGAAAGAAGTAACCAATCAGTCCATGAGAGCACCTGCCTCGCTAAGCCCTGCAGGGATTGCACTCGGTTTTGCAACCAGTGCTGCAGCGGTCTCATGTGCAGCAAGCCCAGTCTGCAAACGGAGGCTGCGGCTGCCATCAGACCCAGTAGCATCTGAAATGTTTTCAAGGGGATGGCTCTGCCTTGAATGAAGAGGGCTAGTGTATTGTGAATGGACTGGATCTGGACTGGATCATCGTGCGCGTGTCCAGAATCATACCCAGGAATGTAATCGACTGACACGGCTGAAGCGTGCTCTTCTGTATGTTCACAGACAGTCCCAGGCATGTCAAATGGGCGAGGAGCCTGCGTCTGTGTTCCTCAAGAGCGCTTCTCGTTTGAGCGATGACTAGCTAGTTGTCGAGATAGTTCAGAATGCACATTCCACTGAGTTCAGGGGTGCGAGCGCTACATTCATGCACATTGTAAACACGCGGGGGGCTAGAGCCAGCCCGAACGGCAACACTTTGAATTGGTATGCGACACCTTCGAATGCAAAACGCAGAAAGCGCCTGTGATGCGGGGCTATCTGAATGTGAAAATATGCATCCATCAGATCCACTGCAATGAAGTAGTCCTCGGGCTGAATATGCGCAAGGATTTGCTTCACCGTAATCATCTTGAACGTGCGTTTCGCAAGCGCTTTGTTCAGTAATCTCAGATCCAAGATGGCGCATACCTACGTCCTTTTTCGAGACTAGAAAATAACAGCTGTAAAACCCGCAATTTCTCTGTTCCCCGGGCACTATCTCTACTGCCTGTTTGGCCAGGAGGGAGGAGATTTCTGCCCGTAGCAGTGGAGCGCTCTGTTCTGATACCTCTGACATAATCACGCCGCCGAAGCAGGGTGGTCTGCGAGCGAACTGAAGCATATAGCCGTATTTTACAGTGTTGATTAACCAATCTGACGCAGCTGGGAGTGTCAACCACGCGTTCAGGTGACTCGACAGAGGGGGCATTAACCCCCTGGGGTCGACAATCACGCCGGCGTGATTTGCTCGCTTTTTTTCTTATAAGTTCAAACGAGACTCCAAATACTCTGTTGACTTTGATCTTACAAACCAGTTTCATACATCAATCGATCCTGTTAAGTGTGTATTATTTTTGTGTATACTCACAATAAAAACAAAGTGTTGTGCTTTTTGCCAAATAAAGAAAAATAAACATGATGTGAGTTCTGCTTTCTCTCTGTCAGTGAAGTCAATTCTGAAACGCGTCCGAAAATGAACAATAACTCAGCGAATACTCAGTCAAACAGGCATACAGACACACAGGCATGAAGCTTGAATTCTCTTCTTTTAAATGAAGTATTTTTTATAAAAAACAAATATTCTCAGTTTATGTAATCTGTATGAAAAGAGAGAGATGTCAGTCGTTCTCATCTCAGCTCATTATGTTTTAATCTGACCCCACCCACGGAGAGCGCGCGCTATTCAAATGCAAATGACTGAGGCAATCCATGCAAACTGTGAACGCCCCCATATCAGCTCGCGAAAACACATCAAGTTTATTCAGATCATTGTACTTGTTTACACCGTCTCGCGGCGCTATACTATCGTAATAATAATAATGGAAAATGTACCTCAGAAGTGCTGGTATTTCGAGGAGCAAGGGATCCTGAGCTATGGAATACTGTAGTAAGTTTTTTTCATTCTCAAGTGAATCGTGTTTCTGTGTGTGAATGAATGAACGGCAGAGATGCGTTGTTTACCACAACTCGCAAAAAGACAGTTTAAATTTGAATCGCGTTTCTGTACGTGTGAATGAATGATCCGCTTTTAGCAAACTGTATTGCTATACTGAGTAAAAATCGACTGAAATATGTTGAAATAAAATGTATTTGTATAAGCAACGTATTAAACTGCAAATTAACATTTATATTTCTTATATAAACGAAAACTATGTTACAGACATATGAAAGACAACATTTCGTTGACTAGTTTTGGATAGATTGTACATTTTTACTGTAAAATATCTGCCACCTCAAATAAGCTTTTGTTTGCCAATTTTTGCTCATATGTTAAATATAATATGTTTTGTCAAAAATAAAGTAATCAAATAATATGTTATAGTGTTTATTCCAATGTAGCCTAGGCTATATTCAAAGTAATGAATCCTTAACTTTGAAATATGTATGATAAAATGTATACTTTAGTTTTTACAAAGAAAGATTACACTTGAATTGTTGTTGTAATTGTAACCTTTTTAACAAAAAAATATATTTACAAGGTAGATGTAAACAAACTATTAAAAGGTAAATATAAGCCTTTTCTTTAAATAATTTTTATTGTGTTTTATTAGTGACAAATTTGGGGAGAGGATACATATTCCAAAACTGAAAATACAGTATGAGAATTAACTGCACAATTACTAGACATGTTTTCCTTGGATATTATACAATTTGTGAAAAAAAAAAAAAAAAATGAGATGCTTCCAACTGTGAACCAATTTGGTAGAATATATATATATATATATATATATATATATATATATATACATACATACATATTGCTCTTGCATTCTTTCTTGTGGCTCAGTGACACACCTGAATGAATGGCTCATTAAGTATGCGGCCCCATTGTCTCTTCAGGTGCGAACCACTAAATATGCATGATGGTGTTGGATCGTTGACGCCCACTCGCATATTGCCTTTCCAAACAGAAAGTGTCTTGCAAAATTTAAATCAATGTATTGTGTTAAGTGAATGATTAAGCAGGATGATTTTCAGATCATTTTGAAGAAAAAACTCTAGGCGACAACATCCATTAGTCAAAAGTCTTGTGGACACATATTTAGTATGTGTTTTGTGGCCTTATTTCAGAAACTTTATTTTTTATTTTTTTCAATATCCATGCATAAACATTATTCTCTCAAAAATACAAACATGTACATTAGGGGTGTCCCCGACTATGGATTTTCATAGTCGAATCAGAATCGTCATGTCTTGCTTATGGTCGACTAATAGTCGAATCATGTGTATGGGGGCGGGGCTTTAACATTTCAAAGCCGCGATGTACAGAAAAATCACACAAAGATATAGAAGAAAATGTATAAAAACATTTTGGATCAATAAAACTAAGAAATAACATAAATAACTCCAGAAAGGCCACAGACAGGATTTGCATTTCACATACAAATCAAATTAAATCGGCTCTATACACCACAACATGATAAACCGAAAAAATAAACAATTAATTTACTAAATTAAATTAGAACAGAATATACCTTTCTAATAAATAAAAATACAAAACGAAATAAATAAGAATCAAGTCACAAGATGAGCAAATGTGTGCAAAATGCCTAAAGTGCAGGGGAACATATATTCAAAACACAAGCCACAAATAGTTAGATTAGATAACCCTGACAGATCAATAAATAAAATAAAAATAAATAAATGATTAAAATAACGACAGTAGCCAATTTTCAACTTTGTCTTTTTAACTGCAGAAACAACAATAAATGCTAAACTGGAGTGGCAGTCTTTTTAGCTAAAAATGTTCACACTCACAGCATCTAAAAATCAAATTAGAACTGTCTGAAAAGTTTTGAAATCACTTGTAGCCTACCCTACCTGATCGAGAGAACAAATCCAGTCTTTCACTCTGTCTGTGTCCGTTGGAGTCTTTTCAAATTGTGCGCGCGGATAAAATACATTCTAACGTGAAACTTGTTAAAGTTGGCCGGCAGAAGTGCGATCATGGTTTTCCTGATGCTAAATCCAGCCTTGGAGAATATCCTTTCTGACGGTGTACATCCACACTTTATATTTTCTTATCCCAGACATTGTTATTTTAAAGATTTAAATCCTTGCCGCCAAGACGCTCCTCTGTCGGTTACGGATTGAAAGTGAAACTTAAATCTGTCACGTGGACGCGGGGTGTTTGGATTTATTCAGGCACGTTAAAAAATATTTATTAAAAGCTTATTTCTTTGCACATTTTTATATACAGCATTATCATAATAGGCTGAATATTAACATATTGACAGAAAACCGGTAGTTCTATGTGAAGTCAGACATTGAGCGCCCTCATATTGCCAAAGTGGCATGATCCTCGTTTCATAACACCTCTGCGAAGATTCGACCATGAGATCGGTAGTCGAATCAGGCTCCTCCAATCGAAGCATCGAATCTTCGACTATTTGGGGTCACCCCTAATGTACATACATGTTGCTCACATATTATGGTAGCCCTGTTTGTGCTAAATAGAGTGTAATTACACCTTTGCCATGTTTATAAGCAACTGAAAAAAGCACAAATGTCAGGGCATGTCAGAAAATCTCAAGGACCCCAAAAACACCTTAGACCCCAGAGGGTTAATTCATTCTGCGGCGGGGGCTGCGCGTCAGCCGGCGGAGAAGCATTGACAGCTATATTAATGGCCAGTGACTCGTCAGTGGCTCTTTGCACGGGGACACACATAGTCACATCCTCGGGTTGTCCCGGGCTTCCGCTCTTTGAAGCGTCTCCCGGAGGAGAGGTTTCGCTTATGTCGCGGGTAATAGTTAGGGGAGGAAAAGAGCTCTTTTGCTGAGACATGTAATGCTTTTTGTTTATTGAAACAGAACACAGCGGTTTCATAACATTTACACAAACATTCTCTGCTTTCTCTGTTGGTTGCCGAGGGAACTCTGAGCGGGAACAAGCTGTTTTCGAAGCTGCTTTGAACCCTGTGCATGGGCTCGGGCTGAGGGAGGGGAGCGCCATGACCGGGTGAGCTCCTCGTGGAGATGAGGGAAAAACGTCCTCACGGGGTGTCGTCCTCACCATATCCGAGAGAGACAATTTCCCGCGCTTCCTTCGGAGGGCCATAACTAGCCTCAGCGTAGGGGAGAGGTTCTGACACGTGAGGGCGGCGTGGGCGTTGGGCCGACACTAACTCCTCAACAGAGTCCATTGACGGAGCTTTCTGCAGTCTCCCGGTCCGCGGCTCGACGGTGGCGGGCGGAGGAGAGGCAGGAGTCATAAGGCCACCGTTACGGGTAACGGCCAGCCTTGCGTGAAGGATCTTGTTCCTCACAGGCTCGACAACCTGATCCTTAGAGCGACCCAGACACAGCACACACTGCTCGTGTGTGTCCGGGAAGTCGATTGGACCACCACACATGCAGCAAAGAGACATTTTTTGTTTTGTTGGTTTCCTAGCAAAAAATCCGCCGGAACGCGAGAGGGGATAATTCCACCTTGTCCACTCTGTTTGCGTGAATCCACAGCGAAATCAGGCTCCAGGTGGAGAAGAAAGATTCTGAGGTATTTTGGCGCCCGACGTCACCTATATTGGAGGCTGCCAGCCAATCAGCATTTAGAGGAAAATGGATTTCCCCATAAGTAATGTCGAGGGACCGACTCGATAAGGGAACTAACAATTACAGGGAACTCAGATAAACAGGATCAGAACCAAAAAAAAAAAAACTGAACATAACCCCGAACAGTAATTATTACATTACACACATTACATTGTTTATCACATTAATTTGAATAAGATATGCTTGGTATAAAGTTACTACCCAGCTCTGATTGTATTATGCAACACAGTTCTTTTTTCAAACATTTGTTGCATAATACTGATTACCACACACAATTAAAAGTATTGTATTTTAGTTTTGTTTTCTTTAAAAAAGAGAATAAAAAAATGGCAAGGAACTTACAATAGAAGTGAATGGGGGCTAATTTTGGAGGATTTAAAGACATAAATGTGAATCTTATTATTTAAAGCATTTACAATCAGTATTTGAGCTTTAAAGGTGTTTAACCCATTATTTGAACAGCTGTTTTAGTGTGTTGTGTTTATGGCGTGGCGTTGCCATGACAAGGGAGTTGTAAAATTGAATATATCTGAATATAAACATAAAATGTTACAATCAAACATATTGTTCATGTTTTGTGACTGAACTATTGAAACAGTGAGCATTTAAATGTTTTAAAGATTAGCCCCAATTACTATCATTTCTAAAGAAAAGGAGGGACGAGTGAACTCTACTGGCTTTGGAAAGAAAACACACTCACACGTGACATTGAGCTGAACAGCAGGAGAGATGAGAGTGTATCCGTTTACAGCACAGCTGTATCTGCCTGAATCCTTTCTTCTCACTGGGTTGAGGAGGAGTGTGTTACTGAGTGTGTTACTCACAGCCCCTGTTAATGGCTGTGAGTTTCTGTACCAGACGAATGTGTCTCTGTCAGTCGGAGCGCAGCTGCTTTTACATCTCAGATTGACTGGATCTCCCTCTGTCACTCTCTCAGGAGACTCCACCTGAAGATCTGAACACAACACACACATTATATCTAGTGCTGCTGTCATACACTGATTATTATTCAACATAATGCAGAAGAAGAGATGAAACTCATCAGAGTCACCTGTGACAGTAAGAGTCACTCCTGGATCACCAATGTATTTTCCATCAGGTTTATCAGTGATGAATCTGAAATAGTACATGTGTGAATCCTTCAGTGTCACATGACTCAGTCTGACGTTGCAGTGATGGTGTTTATCTCCCATATACTGAAGCCTCTGACTGTATTCAGGGTCCTCAGACAGATCTGGAGGCTCTTCATCATCTATTACAGGTGTTTTGGTCCAGAACTCTTTCTTGATCTGATGTCCTCTAGGGTATTTATAAGTGCATCTCATTATCACTGATGAGTCCTTTACTGCACAGATGTGTGAACGACTGTAACTCACACCCCAATCATTATCATCACCCCACTGGCTACAAACAACTCCTGAAACACAACATTCAAAAGGAAACAATGATACAAACACCTATAGACGGACACACATGCCCATCTGAGAGTTAAAGAGGGTCATAAACATTTATTAAAACCTTTTTTTCTTTACAAAACTGTTGTTTATAAATGAAGAATTACACTTATGATGTGATATGTGTGTAAATACAGCCATCAGACAGAAGGTGATGAAACACAGGAAGCAGAACATTGAACACTGACCGTGAAAATCATTCTCTAAATGTTAGCAGCTTCAGAGTTAGCATTAGATCAGCAAAATCCTGAATAATACAATTTACTTTGGAAGCAACAAATAAATCACAGAAATGTCCCTACATTATAGTAGATATTTTACCAGTGCTATATTTCCCTGGGGCTAACAGCAGGGCTAACTGATCCATGCTAACTAGCCAAAACCTTGTTCTCTTAGTCAGTGATGAACTGGTGTGTGATTTACAGGAGAGACTGACCTGGAATCAGGAGCAGAAACACCAGAGCAAGAGTTATCAGGGACATCACCACAGGAACTAAATCATTACACAACAGAACAATATTTCATCTTTCATTCCATAAAAACTATAATAACAGCCGTTTATTGCGTTATAAACACTGCAAAACTGATAAAAATACTTTACAATCTTCACTGTTAGTAGATTTCCACGGTTGAAACTCATTTAAAGACAACATTAGGAACACATGAGCTCTGGATGTTCAGAGGCTTTTAAGAGAGAAAATGTTTACTAAGTTACTAATATAACTTCATTAGTTAGACAATATTAATGACTGAACAAGTGCATCTCTCACCGTTGTGTAGTTTCAGCCGCTGCAAACAAACTCAAGGAGAGTAAACTGCAAATGCACGCTGATAACTATTTTATAGTTTTATCCTTCCTCTTTTTAAAGTATAAGAACTGCCCCATGCCGAGACAGGGACAACCCACATGACACCACTTGCAAATAGAAAAAGATAAAACAGTCTCTCTAAAGCAGGGGTGTCCAAACTCAGTCCTGGAGGGCCACTGACCTGCAGAGTTTAGCTCTAGCCTGCCTCAACACACCTACCTGGAAGTTTCTAGAATGCCTTGATTATCCTTGATTACCTTGATTATCTTGTTCAGGTGTATTTAATTGGGGTTGGAGCTAAACTCTGCAGGACAGTGGCCCTCCGGGAGCAGACATCCCTGCTCTAAAGGATTGGTTAAAAAATATCTAAAAGCACGACCACAGAGCGTACATAACACATATCAAATGCAACTTTCAGTGTGAAGGGAAACTTCCTGTCATGGATGATGGATGAAGGGATGAATGAATAAATGAAAGAAAATGATGTAACATTGAGGATGGCCAGACTTTACCTCCACTGGCCTGAAGAGGGAGCTGTTATTCAGATCATACATCTGACACTGTGTTTGTGATTATTTATGTGCACTAAGGACGTGTAACTCTATAAACACACACACACACACACACACAGACACACAATATTTTCTTCAAAACATCTTCTGTTGAAGTTCTGCAAGAGTTCAATAAATCGATAATTAAATCGTTATGTTCTTATCAGGTTCTGCTCCTCACCGAAGGACAATATCAAACCCAGTGCAGCGACGACAGCAAATCTCATTCAGAATTAATAACGTTGTTTTAACATCAGTGTTATTTTAGAATCATTGAGATACTATTTTTATACACATCAGGGCCATATTCCAGGATGATCATATCAAGATTCATCTCTTAATGGAAATAAATGTTGTGATGTTTTGGTCAGGATCTTGTATTGTATTGACGAGTCCAGCACTCTGTAAAGTCTCCTCCAGCACAACCTAAAGACTTTTAAACTCTGGACTCAGAGGAGCCGATCCATGTGTGGAAATGATTCTTCATGCTCCTCCAAACCATTCTTTCACAATCTGAGCCTGATGAATCTTGACACTGTAATCCTGGAATTTGGCCATGATGTGTCTTCATACATGTTTAAAAGGAAAAGCTACAAACTCCATCAATTAGGGTTAGAAAAACTGTTGCCAAACATATAACATCCTAGAAACATAATAATCACTGCGATAATGATCCAATCATAGACTCGTAATATATTTGCCTACTTAAATCCAAACAGCGACTTTTTTTTTTTTTTTGCCAGGCAGTGTATATTATATATTAGCTGTTATCTGCTTATAATTCATAAATTATATTTATTTATTTTAGGATGACTACCAGAGAATAAGGCTTGTGTAGAATAATTTTTCTCATTTAATGTTTTATTTGAAAAGGAATAAAGAGAAAAATCTGTCACGTGGACCCTTTAATACACAGATAAAATGTATAAATTATTACAGAAACAACTCTAAACTCATTTATTAATTACACATTGACTGTTTATTCATGTCACATGAATATAATCCATTACTTTCTGCAAAATGGAAACTCTTACAATGCGTTTCATTTTTCATTGGTAGTTGTGAGGTGGATGTGTCCAGCGATGGGACAAAAGTTCAAGTTTAGCTTGTGCTTCATCTTACTGTGGCGGCTTGCTGTGGCTACAACAGAAATAAGACACACATTTACATAAATCAACACTACAAATGGTACAAATAATCTCAGAAAATATATATTTCTGTCAGTGAAACTCATATAATCCATCTTGTAACAGAAAGAAAAGACTGTTTAGTATCTGTTGAGTTGATTGACTACTGAGGACATTTTTTTATTTTCTGATGAAATTGAGAAGACTTGAGAAACTTACTGACAGATTCTCATATTCAGGAGAGCCCGGCTGGGGAATAGCAGGTCTGGGATGGACAGTCTATGGCAAAAACACATTGATTATTTATTATCTGACTTTTGAATGCACAAACTCTTTTGCACATGTAGTTTTTGATATTTCTCTTACTGTGAGTGTGTCGTAGAGGTCAGATGATCTGGACTGGTCAAGAGCTGCATATGTGCCTTCACTGGGATCAGGTCTGGGATCGTTCTACAGGAGAACAGAGAGAAGGATTCACCATTTTAAATTTAGAAAAAAAGAAAAAAAAAAGATTGTAAAAGATTTCAAATTGTTACCATGACAATCAAAAGTGTAATCACTCCACAGTCTCTACTCATAAAACCATGTACAATCCTGAGTATATATATATATGTAATGATAACCAGTGAGAGTGCCTAGGATTACCATCAACCAACCCAGACAATCACCACACATCCACAGACTCCATTCCCCATAATCCTCAGTTCAGACTATCATCCATTATCACTTTCACCTGTGTCTCATTTCCTTGTTTACTCACCCTATAATAGCCTGGTTTTCACATTCATTCTCTGCAAAGTCTTGTTTAGTGTTTGTACTGCAATTCTGAGCGTTTGTCTGTTATTCCCGTGTTCTTGGTTTTGATCTCTGCCTGTCCTTGGATTTTCCTTTTTGCCTGTGACCCCTGTGACCCTGTGACCCCTGTGACCCCTGCGACCCCTGTGTCCCCTGCGACCCTGTGTCCCTGTTACCCTGCGACCCTGCAACCCCTGTGACCCTGTAACCCCTGTGACCCTGTGTCCCCTGTGACCCTGTGTCCCCTGTGACCCTGTAACCCCTGTGACCCCTGTTACCCTGTGACCCCTGTGTCCCCTGTGACCCCTGTGACCCTGTGTCCCCTGTAACCTCTGCGACCCTGTTACCCTGCGACCCTGTGACCCCTGTGTCCCCTGTGACCCCTGTGTCCCCTGCGACCCCTGTTACCCTGTGACCCCTGCGACCCTGTGACCCTGCGACCCCTGTGACCCTGTAACCCCTGTGACCCCTGTGTCCCCTGTGACCTCTGCGACCCTGTGACCCTGTAACCCCTGTGACCCTGTGACCCTGTGTCCCCTGTGACCCTGTTATTGTTTGGACTGATTATCCGGTCTTTTTTGACCTGTTTTCTGGATTACGTCTTTGGATTACCCTCTGTTCAAATAAACTGCATTTGGATCCTCAAGCTTCGTGTCTCAGAGCAGTACGTGACAATATATGTGTTCTACATGTACAAAGAAGCTGTAAATGATTTATTAGTATCATTCTGTGGTTCTTTGGCCATCTCACCTCATACTCGTGTATTGCAGATCTACAGTTTATCCTTTTCTTCCGACTGTTAAAAAAAAACGCAAACAAGCCATTTCATTGTTTAGTGCAATATTCTATGGAAGTTTTTTCCTAACATAATTAAAATTAAAATTAAAATGCTTAAAAAGATCAAATAATAAATCAAAGTCTCAAAACAACTGTTTAAATGATAAATCAAATGGTCAAAATATTAAATAATAAATCAAACTCTCAAAATGGCTGCACAAATGATAAATCAAATGCTCAAATGCAATTTTATTTCCTCATTCGGATTTGATTTTTAATTTTCATTATCAACCCAGTATAAACCTGTCATAATTAAATCTATAAGTCAATGCTCAAATCATAAATCAAATGCTCAAATTATAAATTATAAATCAAATGCTCAAACGGAAGCCGGAAATGATAAATCAAATGCAAATGAGGAATGTCAATAAAGTAGCGTGGGCGGAGTTTGAGACAGAACGGGCCGGGTACCTCAGCCGCTATCTGTGTACTTTACTGTGTTTACCTCATCGACGACATCGATTTTTTTGTATATAAACAGGGTTCGTACAAGGTGCTTAAAGTGCTTGAAGTACTTGAATTTGACTTTTTGAAATTTAAGTCCTGGAAAACAGCCATATTTTTGCCAATCATTTACCACTGACATTCGACTGAACTACAAAACTTTCCACTGATGTATGTTTAAAGTGATGTGCTCGACCAGCTCGCGCATCTGTGCCGGTGCGCGCTCAATCCACTGCGCGTTTTTCTCTTATCAGCTTGCGCACCACAGCAATGTGTTCTAGACCTATAGAGCTGGTAAGTCCCGCCCATCCGTAAAACCCCACTGGACCTCTAGGTTGAAAAATCGTCAATGCAAGTGAATGTGAGAAAATAATTATTTTCTGGTCCCGTTTGAATTGTGCCATGAATGTGAACATACGTTGTCTGTGAATTTTTTATATAATTTTTCATGTTACGAGTTTGACAGTATATTGTATGATTCTTTGGCTAGCAGTTGTGGAAAAGACATAACGAGAAAGACTACATGTTGCCTATGTGACGTCACCCCATAACACATTTTCCCTCCACTTGTCAAATCACGGTGCTAATGCTGCGATCATCTATGGAGACAGATCGAGATGCCTGTGTGTTTTGTACCCAAATGTCACCATTCAAACCAAATGGGCTGTTCTTTCTTCAGATTCCCGTCTGATGTAAAAACTAGTTGTAGTCCACAAAGTGCTCTCACACAAAGTCTAACCGTATCAAACTTCTACCCGCTAAATTGTAGCAGTCTTCACACGAAAAATTATATTAAAAATTCACAGACAAAATATGTTCACATTCATGGCAAAATTCAAACGGGACCAGAAAATAATTATTTTCTCACATTCACTTGCATTGACGATTTTTCAACCTAGAGGTCCAGTGGGGTTAGCGGAAGGGGCGGGACTTACCAGCTCTATAGGCCTATCGGTTGTTGGTATATCGGAGCATTTTCACGCGTACGAGTACATGAGCTCGGCATCGATGCATCCCTATTTTTAATAATTCAAGCACTTTTCAAGTACCTCTTCAAAAATATGCCTGTTTTCAAGGGTTTTCCAGGACTTAAATTTCAAAAAGTCAAATTCAAGTACTTCAAGCACTTTAAGCACCTTGTACGAACCCTGTTTATATACAAAAAAATCGATGTCGTCGATGAGGTAAACACAGTAAAGTACACAGATAGCGGCTGAGGTACCCGGCCCGTTCTGTCTCAAACTCCGCCCACGCTACTTTATTGACATTCCTCATTTGCATTTGATTTATCATTTCCGGCTTCCGTTTGAGCATTTGATTTATAATTTATAATTTGAGCATTTGATTTATGATTTGAGCATTGACTTATAGATTTAATTATGACAGGTTTATACTGGGTTGATAATGAAAATTAAAAATCAAATCCGAATGAGGAAATAAAATTGCATTTGAGCATTTGATTTATCATTTGTGCAGCCATTTTGAGACTTTGATTTATTATTTGATCTTTTTAAGCATTTTAATTTTAAGCATGACTAATTTCTTTTGCATTAGTCTAAAAGCAAATTATATTACTCTTTGTTAATATATTTTTATTTACATTGCATATAGTATGATGGTGATCATGATAGTGAATATTGCACATGCCACTGCGATCATTACCCAGACGAGCAAACCAACATTACTATGATCTGAAAGAGGGAGAAGATCATAATTAAATCTACAAACTAAGAATGACATTAAGACATTCTGTGGTGGGTCTAAAGCAGAAATCACAGTCAATGTTTAGAGGATTTAATGTCACAGTTACTGAACCATCATGAACTCACACGTGACGTTTGTGACGTTTATAACGTTTGTGTATAACGGGCATTTCCACCTGCACTAAAGAGAACTGCATTCACTCACTGCAATTGAGAATGATTTAAATCAAACTTACATTATAAACAGAATGATGATGATGATGATGACGATGAAGAATCCTAAACACGCCACAGTGATCACCAACCCGACGAGCCAGCCATGACCATGATGCACTGAAAGATGAAGAATTTGACTTCAGATTAACTCTCAAAGCTGCATAACTGTCTTGAACTCTTAATAAAATAAAACCTTCATCTGTGACAGTTACAGCGTCTGATCTCTGAGATGTTGATTGTGAGCCTGACAGCAGAAGCGTCCACTCTATAGCCTATAGCCCCTTTCACACAGAGATTCCGGAAAATACACGGATAAAGTGACCCGGGATTTGACCCGGGTTCGTTTGATTTTGGTTCATTCACACTGCCAGTGATTTTCCGGAATCAGAGAGTGCGTTCACACACAACCCGTAAAAATCCCGTAAAGACACGTGACATCGATGTGACTTTAATGTCTCGGCAGCGTCTTCAGTTTGCTCATGAGCTGCGATCTCATGAAACCACGCTTGTGCATTTCTTTCTCTGATTCGATCATAAACTTGCGCATTACCTGCCGTTTCACAGCTGGCGAACGATCCCGGCTTCAGCGTCATCACTACGACACGGCAATGTTACTAGGTCCCCAACACGGCATCAATCCCGGCATCAATCCCGGGTCGTGTTTGCGTTCACACAGAAGGCGTTCTGGCAATTTGCCGGGTTCAAAGCGCTGTGTGAAAGGGGCTTATTAGGGCTGGGAATCTCTAGGCAAACCTTCGATCACGATTCTGAGGACTGCGATGATAAAAAGATGATCTTTTTTTTCTATACAGATTTTCTTTTTTCTCACTGTGTGACTACTTGGTACTTTTAAAACAAAGTATTTGTAATGATCCATAATGAATTTACTTCCAATATATTTTATTAATTAAACAAATGGAAGTGATTCGGCAATAAATGTTGCGATAGAGTTTGTAATTGGCTTTGCCTTTTCCGAGTTGGGTGAAAGCTTAAGGTTGTCCTGGTTTAAACATCAGCGCTGTTTGATCTGACATGTGTGGGTTATAATAGAATTCTGTGCCGAATTTGGATGCTTCCAATTAGATCTTGCTGCGATATTATTAATTCTGCTGTGAATTCGAACAATTTCTCACTGGATCTCCCAGCGCTGTGTAATAACAGTATCACGTGATTGCGATCAGCCCACGAGTAAACATATGCATATGTAGTACATATGCTTTTTATGAGCATATGTACAGGCTATATGTATATATATGCTGCTTTGCTTTCTTTATTCCGTTGTATATTTTTGATACCTTGGCATTAATAAAAAAATTTAAATAAAAAGAAATTGAAGAGAAGAGTACTTAGGCATGCGCGAACGCACGGGACACAGTCTAAGCACATACACGCTAACTTTAAGCAAAGAGGAGAGATTCACGATTGCACTGAACACGTTTTAAGTGCAGGCATATTCTCTGAGCGAGCCCAGAGAAAAGTCTTACAAGAGCAGCGTGTATCTGAGAGAGATTCGCGCTAGGCACATTATATTCCGCGCGCGAGCAGAGAGATTCGCGCTCGCGCATTATATTAATGTACTTTCGCGCTACAATAATGCGCTCTCGACATTTGACAGGAAAATAACGCCATATGCCGGTCGGATTTCTCGCTCCACCATCAGGCGGCTCTGTTATGCGCACACCACAGACTGTCCGGGCGCCTTTGCGCTCTGTCAACATTACGTTAACTTTTAGAAAATCGATTTTTTACATTTGTGATTCGATTCAGAATCGTCCACATCCTTATAGTGCTTTCACATATGCTGCGTTTGCAGTGCGTAACTGATCCGCGGCTCTACCACAAACACATACTCACTATTTTTATTTCAAATCCAGAAGTTATCAGCTACTTTAAAAAAAAAAAAAAGTTTTGTCAGTATTGTGATTCTCTTTGTACACACATACACTCTTTAATAGACGTAATTCACTTTTAAGCTCAATTTAAACAATGTATTATTCAATGCACTACTTCTATATAGATTTTTAAGCAAGTGGTAAAATATTTAGCCATGTAGTTATATTAAAATAGCAAACATTTTAAATTAAAACTTAAAATTGACAAAAACAGCCAACTCTCATGCCTTTTCTTTTGCATTTAAATTTTAATACAATAAATCTTGGATGTCGCAAAGAACTTGTTTTTCCACCTCCACGAATGAGACGAGTATTACTTTTCTGTTCGCTATTTTTTGCTATTTTTCCATAGTGGTACACTATATTGACTGGGTTAAATAGAATTGCATTACTAAAAAGAAACTAAAATACAATTTTCATTGACTAAAACTAGACTAAATGTCATCAGTTTTCGTCGACTAAAACTAGACGAAAATAGTCATGGATAATTCTGACTAAAATAAGACTAAAATGCTCAGACTTTTAGTTGACTGAAACTTGAATAGACTAAAAAGAGTATGAACGTGACTAAAACTAATAAAAACTAAAATGACAGCTTGACACAAAGACTAGACTAAAACTAAAATTAAAACAGGCCGCCAAAAACAACACTTCAGACCACAGACTTCATACCCGTCTCAGAATAGCTCAGAAGATAAGGACAGATTGTCCTCTTGTAATCTGCAATTGGTGAGTAGCTACTTTTGTGGCTCAAGCCCCTGATTATTGTCAAATGCCCCTGATATTTGTGAAGATTCACTCATATTTTAAATGTCAAATAATATAGATTTTAATATAAATTCTTGCACTTAATATACATTTTTCACCCTAGTGAAGTGGTGATGAAAAATAGGTTGTTAACAAAAAAAAAGAACAAAAAAACATTAGGTTTGTTTTCTAAACATAATGCATTACACACACATCTTGATGCCTCGTCTGTTTTTTCAGTTTTTTCATCTTGACACGCTGCGCTCTTTTCCATTTTGTTCACAGTTTTAAAAGCACAAACTCGTTCCTTCATTTAGCTCACTGCAGTTTTAAAGCCCTCATTATCTGTTCCATAGACATAATCAATACATAGATGCATATGTCTATGGGATTGTCAGTCTGCAGGTTTCAATAAACCGTTATTGATTCAAAGCACTGATGAGGAAATAACAAAGATGTTCAGAGAGATTGATAACATCTGCCTAATAACTAATTTACAATGTAACATTTTAAATGTATAGCTTTATGGTTTAATGGAAAATACATAAAATGCAATAAATGCAGGGTGTTGAAGTTATTGATGCATTTTAAAATGTTCTTAGCACCCCCTCTGAACTGAATAATTTTATTATACACTAAATAAAATAGACACTCACACATGACATTGAGCTGAACAGCAGGAGAGATGAGAGTGTGTCCGTCTACAGCACAGCTGTATCTGCCTGAATCCTCTCTTCTCACTGGGTTGAGGAGGAGTGTGTTACTGAGGTCAGTTAATATCATCTGTGAGTTTCTGTACCAGATGAATGTGTCTCTGTCAGTCGGAGCGCAGCTGCTTTTACATCTCAGATTGACTGGATCTCCCTCTGTCACTCTCTCAGGAGACTCCACCTGAAGATCTGAACACAACACACACATTATATCTAGTGCTGCTGTCATACACTGATTATTATTCAACATAATGCAGAAGAAGAGATGAACCTCATCAGAGTCACCTGTGACAGTAAGAGTCACTCCTGGATAACCAGTATATTTTCCATCAGGTTTATCAGTGATGAATCTGAAATAGTACATGTGTGAATCCTTCAGTGTCACATGACTCAGTCTGACGTTGCAGTGCTGGTGTTTATCTCCCAGATAATGAAGCCTATGACTGTATTCAGGGTCCTCAGACAGATCTGGAGGCTCTTCATCATCTATTACCGGTGTTTTGGTCCAGAACACTTTCATGATCTGATGTCCTCTAGGGTATGTATAAGTGCATCTCATTATCACTGATGAGTCCTTTACTGCACAGATGTGTGAAGGACTGTAACTCACACCCCACTCAACATCAACACTGAAAACTCCTGAAACACAACATTCACAAGGAAACAATGATAGGAAACAAACACCTATATTATTCTTTTTAATTTTAGCTCTGAATGCCTTTATTTTTTTACTTTATTTGGATGATTTTTCTTTCACAGAAATTTGTTTGTGAAAGGGGTTTTAACAGGGGGTCCGCACTCATGATTTGAAAGAAAGACTTTGAAAAGTGACTAAAGAACAATCTGTAATTCTCCAGCATGAGCGACTCACCGTGAATCATGAGCAGAAACACCAGAGGAAGAGGAGGAGCCTTCATCAGTGACATCACTACAAGAACAACAACACAGGATCACACACACAGTGAGCATTATAAAAACAATCTTCAGCTTTAAAAACATTTCCATAAACAATTTTTCATTGAGAATATTTCCTTTTGATTATGTGAGTGGTTTCTACAACAGTAAATAGACTATAGACTGACTATATTCACTCAGTAACCAGCGTAACTCTTACCGTGTTCTGGCGAGTCTCTCAGGCGTTACACTGATCAAATTCTCATGGTTAACAGTGTTTTCAAAATGTTTGCACAAACAGTAAATGTTTCTTCCTCTTTCTTCACTCATGTCCACGCAAGCTGAAGCAACTTTAGACATCATGATCCAATGGCATTTATTGATATCTAAAAAGTCATTAAACTCAACATGTTTAACAATATGAAGAAGTTTGTCCACCACTTTGATTGGTCTAGTACAAAGATTTATTAACATCTAGGACGTTTTACAGTTTCACTTGAATTCACATTTCATTTAATTCACAATCACATTTTAAGATTAAAGGGATGTTCAGATATAAATGGAATAAAAATAAACGTGTTTTTTTGTTTTTTTTACTACGTTTTTTATAGTCTTTCTTCCTGGAAACATTTTCTGAGGAATTATTGAGTAAGACACTCAATATAGGCAGAACTTATATTGAGTAAGACTGGATGTCGATACTTTGACCACAGACAGACAAGTTATATTTTGACTCAGTTCACACACACATAAGCGCCAGCCCGTAATGAAGAACACATGCACAGCCCAATGTGTCTCAATGTACGTCATCGATCAAAATGAATTCTTAGCTAATATTGCTTAATACAAAACCCCTAAAAGGACATGGAGATTCAAAAGTATGAGATGGGGAGAGAAATTATATTTCAATGCTTGCAAAAGTTGCATGCATGGGTAATGCAAAGGATTTGAGAGGAAACGCAAAAGCATAGAAATATAATTTCCACCACTATGTGACTTTAGGGGCTCCGTAAAATGTTATTTTAGTCAAACGGATTAAACCAACATGATTGACCTCGCCTTAACACACGTACACAGAAGTTGCTCTACAAATAATCATCACTGGAGACTTTAATAGACTGAGGTGTTCATCAAAGCTTTCATTTTATGCACTGTTGCACATTTCCAGAGTTTGTTAGAAAAGTGCTTTCTTCTAGCACTAGGGTGGATTTAAATGCGCATGTCCAAGATGGCCGCATGTGTTTGTCTCTATTCATTTGTCTAAGTTTGCCATAGTCGTTATTGGTGTTTATACTTTTATATTTTTGGTTTTTACTTAATTAACCCTAGACCATCCCATGCTGTAAAAATGTGGGTATATATGCCGTTATGCCTACTTTGTTCCGTGGTATGGAAGTTGCCTATGGTTGGTGTGAGCGACGTATCGTCTGCTGTCGAGCAGGAGGGACGTTCATCTGCGCCGTATCTGTGGGCTGCGTGTGCTGATGCCGCTGTCGGGCGGATTGGGGAGCCGTTCGCGGTTGGTGTGGATGTCGTGTCGTTTGTTGGCGGTTGGGAAAGACACACACCTGGATTATGTCTGTGGGCTTCGTGTGCTGAGACGGCTGTGGAACAGACCGGAGTTTGGGTTGTGTCATCATTGAGGGGTCTTGACATTTCCTCTTGGTGGTCTGTTTGGTTACGAGATTCACCACAGAGGTTTTATTGCCTACTGGTAAGAGGAAATGGAAAACTGACTCATCATGCTACATCTATTTGCGACGACAGCAATCCGAGTCGCGGTGTGGCGAGGAGAAAGTGGTTCGTGCTTCTGCTGTTGCTTTCAGGTATTCACCCCAACCCAGGCCCAGAGTTGGCCCAGCTTCAAACACCAGAGGAACTTAAATCAAGTAATGGCATACGATTCTTTCATCTTAATGTGAGAAGTTTGGTAAATAAGATGGATACAGTGCGAATCTGGGTAGATTCGACTGATGCTGACATCATAATTCTCACGGAGACTTGGCTGAAAAAATCAATTACAGATGATATGATACACATTAATGGATATAATGTTTTTAGAGCTGATCGTAGTAAAAAAGGAGGAGGGGTTGCAGTTTACACTAAAGTAAATATGAATTGTGTTTGTAGTCAGTCAGTTAGTTTCTTAAAGTGTTTTGAACTGTTAGCTATTAAAGTATCTTTACCTAATGGGTCTGATATGATGGTGGTCGGTTGTTACCGCCCACCTTCAGCTTCAAGTGAGGCAACTTCATTGCTTACGGATATGCTTCACAATTGGACTAACTGTGATTTAGTCATAATGGGGGACTTAAACTGGGACTGGTTGTCTCCGTCATCAGATTATTTTAAGGATGTTTGTAATTCTTTTTGTTTAGAGCAATTGATAAATTCACCAACTCGCCTAAATGGAAAGGATATGAGTAAATCATCATTGATTGATGTTATTTTAACTAATATACCCCATGTTTTCTCTGCAATAGGAATTTTTTGTAATGATGTTAGTGATCATTGTGCAATATCTTGTGTGAGAAATTTTAAGATGCCTAAGAGTTCACCCAGATTTATATTTAAACGTCAATTTAAAAACTTTAATGTACAAGCTTTTTTGCATGATGTATATAATAGCGATTTACAACTAGTTTCAATTATACCTGATGTGGTTGATGCTTGGGATTATTTCAAATCTATCTTTCTAGAAATTTGTGATAAACATGCTCCGTTACGTAGATTTCGGGTGAGAGGAAGAAATAATCCTTGGTTTAATGAATCCGTCTCTAATCTTATTAAGCAAAGAAATATGGCTTGGTCTAAAGCAAAGAAAACAAATGGTGAGGAGGATTGGTCTCAATATAGATTATTACGAAATAAGTGTACAAAATTGATAAAAAGTGCGAAGAGTCAGTATTATTTAAATTTGATTAATGATAATGTGAATGATCCTTCTAAATTTTGGAAATTAACGAAATCTCTTATTGGATTAAAAACATCTACTAATTTTCCAAAAGCTTTAAAACTGAACCAAAGATTAATTACAGATAAGGTTGATATTATTAATATGTTTAATAGTCATTTTATTTCAGCTAGCTCGATAACAGACAACTCACTGGTCATTGATGAACAGGGAACTGATGAGTTGACTAATAGTGAATCAGATCTGTTTTCCTTTGCCCCTGTATTGCCGCCCCAAGTTCATAAACTACTTTTAAATTTAGACTGTAAGAAATCAGGCGGGTCAGATAAAATTGAACCAATTTTTTTAAAAGTCGCTGCAGATATTATTGCTGAACCTATTGCATCTATTTTTAATTTAAGTCTATCGACTAATGTAATTCCGCCAACTTGGAAATCGGCTATGGTTATGCCATTACTAAAAGGAGGCGATCCTTCCGATTTGAATAATTATCGTCCTATTTCTAAATTACCGGTTGTAGCAAAAGTTTTTGAATCGATTATAAATGATCAAATGAAAGAGTATCTTCTTAGTCATAATATTCTAAACGCATTTCAGTCAGGATTTAGAGCGGGCCATAGTACGATAACAGCTACTACTTTAGTTACTAATGATTTAATCACTGCTCTCGATAAGAGACAGCACTGTGCGGCCTTATTTGTTGATTTGACAAAAGCGTTTGACTTGGTAGATCATGCCCTGTTGTTGCAGAGGCTTAGAAGTATAGGCTTCGGTAATTCGGCTGTGAGTTGGTTTAAAAACTATTTATCAAATAGAACACAATGTGTTGCTGTAGAAAATTACACCTCAGCCTTGGTAATAGTTAAGAAGGGTGTCCCGCAAGGTTCTTTACTGGCACCACTTCTTTTTTCTATTTTTATTAATGAATTGGGGCAGGGAATACAATCGGCAAAGCTACATTTTTATGCTGACGATACAATTATTTATTCCACTGCATCCTCTGTGTCTCAGGCTATTGAAATTCTTAAGGATTCTTTTTATACTTTTCAGCTTGCTTTGCTAAAATTGAAATTAGTCTTAAATGTAAATAAAACAAAGTATATTATTTTTACACGCAGCCGTTCTATGTCCACTGTCCCGCCTATTCTGACTATTGAAGACTTACATATAGAAAGAGTACCAACTTATAAATATTTAGGAATATGGCTTGATGAGAAGTTAGCCTTTGATGTTCATATTAATTACTTGGTGAAAAGGCTTAAACCAAGATTGGGTTTTCTTTTTCGGGAAAAAAAATGTTTTTCCTTTACAGCTAGAAAGAGAATTATACAGAGTACTTTGTTACCTATTTTAGATTATGGTGATATTGTTTATATGCACGCTTCTACATATTTATTGAAAAGACTGGATGGTGTTTATCATGCTGCATTGCGTTTTATAACCAATTCTTGTTCACGTACTCATCATTGTTTGTTGTACAACTATTTGGGTTGGTCCTCTTTATTTCAAAGGAGGAAATCACATATGTTAGTATTTATTGTAAAGACATTGATGGGTATGCTTCCAAATTACATCACTAGTCTTCTATGTTTATGTAGAAAGAACTATAGCACCAGATCATCTAATGGGATTAAATTAGTAGTACCTAGGGTACATTCAGAGCATGGAAAATCATCTTTCGCTTACTATGCCCCATGGCTGTGGAATGAATTTCAAGCTATTGTTCCATTAGAAACAATTCCTCCTTTGAATATATTTAAAAATTTACTGCAGTCTAAAATGAATGAATCATGTTGCTGTTTTACTTAATTTATTGATTTATGATGAATGTTGTACTTTGACTGTCTAGAATGTTTTATGTGTCATATGTTTGTAAATGTGTGACTTGTAGTATGGCCATCTTGGCCAGGACTCCCTGGAGGAAGAGATTTCTTTAATCTCAATGGGACCTTCCTGGAAAAATAAAGGATAATAAATAATAAAAAAAGCCCAAATATTAAAGCTGCTCTAAGCGATGCTGGGTGACGTCACTTCTTGTTGACGTTCAAAGCGGAGGCTAGCTCGACCCTCCCTCCTCCTCATCCCGTCCCCTCCCTCCTCCCTCCTCCCTCCTCCCTCCTCCCTCCTCCCTCCTCCCTCCTCCCTCCTCATCCCGTCCCCTCCCCCTCCCCCTCCCTCCTCCATCTCCTCCATCTCCTCCATCTCCTCCCCCTCCCTCCTTCCTCCTCCTCATCCCGTCCCCTCCCTCTCCCGCTCAGGATCTGTTGCTCCTCGAAATACCAGCACTTCTGAGGTACATTTTCCATTATAGTATTATTCCTCACAGCGCTTCTTGTTGACGTTCAAAGTATTGTCAAACAAAACTCCCTCCTGTCCCCTCCTCCTCCCTCCTCCTCCCTCCTCCTCCCTCCTCCTCCCTCCTCCTCCTCCTCCTCCTCCTCCTCCTCCTCCTCCTCCTCATCCCGTCCCCTCCCCCCCGTGCCTCCTGAAATAGTCGTGAACCATTTAGAAAAACCAAACTGGATTTACCCTGTCGTTTCTTTGGTCGTGTGTCGGCCATATCAAAATTCTCAAGAATATACATTTTTAATGTTAGTTGTTGTCATTGTCTAGGACATCTCTTCTCTAGCTAACTTCCCTCTTCATGCTTCTCTCTCCTCCACCCCCCCCCCGCCCCCCCCCCCCCTTCATGTGCACGTGCACTAACCTGAAATCACGTGACTTGGTCAGTTTAATATACACTTTAAAGCACAGATTTAAAGGGATACTCCACTTTAAAATGAAAATTCTGTCATCATATACTCACCCTCATGTTGTTTCAAACCTGTATGAATTTCTTTCTTCTGCTGAACAGAAAGGAAGATATTTAGAAGAATGTCAGTAACCAGACAGTTTCTGGTACCATTGACTTCGATAGTATATATTTTTTCCTACTATGGAAGTCAATGGTACCAGAAACTGTCTGGTTACTGACATTCTTCTAAATGTCTTCCTTTCTGTTCATCAGAAGAAAGAAATTCATGACAGAATTTTCATTTTAAAGTGGAGTATCCCTTTAAAACAGAATGTTGAATCTTCGTAATTTTTTATCATTTAATGTTTTATTTGAAAAGGAATAAAGAGAAAAATCACGTGGACCCTTTAATACACAGATAAAATGTATAAATTATTACAGAAACAACTCTAAATTCATTTATTAATTACACATTGACTGTTTATTCATGTCACATGAATATAATCCATTACTTTCTGCAAAATGGAAACTCTTAAAATGCGTTTCATTTTTCATTGGTAGTTGTGAGGTGGATGTGTCCAGCGATGGGACAAAAGTTAAAGTTTAGCTTGTGCTTCATCTTACTGTGGCGGCTTGCTGTGGCTACAACAGAAATAAGACACACATTTACATAAATCAACACTACAAATGGTACAAATAATCTCAGAAAAAATATATTTCTGTCAGTGAAACGACTCATATAATCCATCTTGTAGCAGAAAGAAAAGACTGTTTAGTATCTGTTGAGTTGATTGACTACTGAGGACATTTTTTTATTTTCTGATGAAATTGAGAAGACTTGAGAAACTTACTGACAGATTCTTATATTCAGGAGAGCCCGAATAGCAGGTCTGGGATGGACAGTCTATGGCAAAAACACATTGATTATTTATTATCTTGACTTTTATATGCACAAACTCTTTTGCACATGTAGTTCCCTTTCGAGGGAACTCGAACTGCATGGAATGACACTTTGGGGGAACGCCCCTCAGCGTAGCGCCTCTGAAGTATGCATGAAACTAAGCCAATCTTGATTGGTGTTGCGTCATGAAGCTACAAAAGGACGCCGGCACACAACAGAGTTAGCTTTCTGTTCTTCAGCAAGCGCTCTCTGTTTTGTATGTCTTATTTGGTGTTGTCTGTCAGTTACACAACCACAATAAGTAAGAATGGCGAGTGCAAATTACAGGTGGTGTGTGCATCCCTGCCCTCGTTATATCACGGGTGGGGACACACACCAAATGTGCGTGCATTGTTTGGGAGTGAAGAAAACGGTTATGGGATGATGCCTCGTGTGGAACCACTTATTTATCCCCCGAATCTGCATCATCCCTGAAAACCCCAGTGCTGCCCACTAAACCGTGCAGGGATACATCATCCTTAATGGGCAGAGCTTATATGACTGCGGGTCGGGCTGGCGCTTGTCTGCACACAATGGCAGTACTCCAAGCATACCAGGCCGACCTTCTGAAAGATATTGATGAGGGCGAGGGTCCAACTCCCGAAGATATTACGGAGTTGAGGAAGGCTGCAGACCTGTCTCTCCGAGTCACCAAGGAGACGGCCCGTGCTATCGGCCGTTCCATGGCGGCGATGGTGGTCTCGGAGAGACATATATGGCTTAATTTATCGGGCATCAGGGAGAAAGACAGGGCTTTCCTCCTTGATGCCCTCATTTCGCCTTCTGGCCTGTTCGGCAACGCCGTAAACACCGTCGTCGGCAGGTTTCAGGAGGCGAAGAAGCAGTCTGCAGCCTCTTAACAATACCTCCCTCGCCGTACCAACTCAAAGAAGCCTGCCCCCAGTAGGCAGCCGCAGCCATTCACCAGCTCCCCCGACTACAGACAGGCGCAAAAAGAGAGCGTCACGTCTACAGCCCCCCCTCAACGATCTTGGGGGCATAGACGGCGCTCTCAGGCAAAGCCTCAGCAGAAGAAGGGTGACCTGAGGGCCGTCCTGCAGACTAAAAAAGGCTTCGTCAAAGAGATCCTAGCCAGCCTAGGCTCTCTGTGGGCGGCCCCACCCGTGGCGGGTGAACGTATTCCTCCACCAGACGGGGAGTCCGGGTTTTATAGCCGCTACTTCATAGTTCCCGAGAAGGATGGGGGGTTGCGTCCAATAATAGATCTCAGGCACTTGAACTGGTCTCTGAGGAGGTTCAGGTTCAAGATGCTCACCATTCCTATCATCGTGAACCAAATTCAATCCGAGGATTGTTTTGTCACGATAGATCTAAAGGACACATACTTCCACATTTCCATCCATCCATCTCACAGGAAGTTCCTGAGGTTCGCTTTCGGGGGCAAAGCGTACCAGTATCGGGTTCTTCCGTTCGGCCTAGCTCTCTCCCCTCACACATTTACCAAATGCATAGATGCAGCTCTAGCACCGCTGAGGCTCCAGGGCATCAGGGTGCTCAACTATATCGACGATTGGCTGATTTTGGCCCAGTCACAAGAGCTGGCAGTTTGGCATCGAGATGTCGTCCTCGCCCACATCCAGAGCTTGGGGTTGAGAGCTGGGAGTGGTATGGGACTCGGTCACGATGCAGGCACAATTATCTCCTGCATGGATCGAATCCATCCTGGCCACGGAGTCCAGGATAAAGCTAGGCCAAGCCATCACTGTCAAACACTTCCAGAGAGTGTTAGGTCTCATAGCAGCAGCGTCCAATGTCATTCCATTCGGCCTGCTGCACATGAGGGCCCTGCAGTGGTGGTTGAAAACCAAGGGGTTCTCCCGAAGGGAAACCATTTCCGCATGCTCAGGGTTATGTGCAGATGCCTCCGTTCCCTATTTATGTGGAATAAAGCTTGGTTTCTGTCCCAGGTCACCGTGCTGGGAGCGTCATGTCGCCGGAAAGCCATTTCAACAGACGCCTCCCCCAGGGGCTGAGGCCCAGGGAATGGAGACTCCATCCCGACATGGTGGAGTCAATATGTCAGAGGTTCGGCCCAGTGGAAGTGGATCTATTTGCGTCTCAAGAGACGACCCACTGTCCGCTGTGGTTCTCCCTCACACATCCAGCCCCGCTGGGGTTGGATGCCATGGTACAGACGTGGCCAAGGCTGCGTCTGTACACATTTCCCCCGATCGCTCTGCTCCTGGGAGTTCTAGAGAGGGTCCGTCACGACGGGATCAGTCTACTGTTGGTAGTCCCGTTGTGGCCGGCCTGAGTATAGTTCTCAGACATAATATCGCTCCTGGACGGCCCTCCATGGGAGATTCCCATCAGGAGGGACCTGCTGACACAGGCAGAGGGCTCAATATTTCACCCTCGGCCGGAACTATGGAAACTGTGGGTCTGGCCCCTGAGGGGGCACAGTACCGAGAGGCTGGCCTGTCAGCAGGAGTAGTGGAGACCATACTCAGCTCTAGAGCTCCCTCCACAAGGAAGTTGTACGGCCTAAAATGGAATGTTTTCACCGTATGGTGTAGAGACCGTGAGGTGGACCCAGTTAACTGCCCAGTGGCTTCAGTGCTGGAATTCCTCCAAGACTGCTTCTCGGCTGGTCTTACCCCGTCCACACCCAAGGTGTACGTGGCTTTCCATGCTCCTCTGGGTGATGGGCCTCTGGGGAGACAGCAGTTGGTCGTACGTTTCCTCCGTGGGGCTTGGAGGATGAGACTTGCGGCTCGTACCTCTTCATGGCGGAAGTCAGACCAGTTGCTAGTGTGTTTTCGGGTCGCCCAAGAAGGGGCTTCCCGCTTCCAAACAGACCATTAGCAACTGGATTGTTCAAGCTATATCTATGGCCTACCAGGTGCGCAATTAGCCTTCACCTTTGGCCGTGAGGGCTCATTCGACCAGAGGCATGGCGTCCTCTAGAGCCCTCCTCTCAGGGGCCCCGATCCAAGAAGTCTGCAATGCAGCAGGATGGGCCACCCCTCATACTTTCATTAGATTTTATAGCCTGGACATTCCATCTACACCTGGTACCCTTGTGCTCTCGTGTCTCCTGTCCCAGCTTCACACTGGGACAGGCAGGGCTCGTTGTGGCATAGTGGGTACTCGTTCCCCCAAAGTGTCATTCGATGCAGTTCTCGTTCCCTTTCTCAGGGAACAAGGGTTACAGTCGTAACCCGAGACGTTTTTGATATTTTTCTTACTGTGAGTGTGTCGTAGAGGTCAGATGATCTGGACTTGAGGTCAAGAGCTGCATATGTGCCTTCACTGGGATCAGGTCTGGGATCGTTCTACAGGAGAACAGAGAGAAGGACTATCACCATTTAAGATAAAAAATATTGTAAAAGATTTGAAATTGTTACCATGACAATCAAAAGTGTAATCACTCCACAGTCTCTACTCATAAAACCATGTACAATCCTGAGTATATATATATATACATATATATATATACATATATATATATATATATATATATATATATATATATATATATATATATGTATGTAACGATCACCAGTGAGAGTGCCTGGGATTACCATCAACCAACCCGGACAATCACCACACATCCACAGACTCCATTCCCCATAATCCTCAGTTCAGACTATCATCCATTATCACTTTCACCTGTGTCTCATTGCTTTGTTTACTCACCCTATAATAGCCTGGTTTTCACATTCATTCTCTGCAAAGTCTTGTTTAGTGTTTGTACTGCAATTCTGAGCGCTTGTCTGTTATTCCCATGTTCTTGGTTTTGATCTCTGCCTGTCCTTGGATTTTCCTTTTTGCTTGTGTCCCCTGTGGTCCCTGTTACCCTGTGACCCTTGCAACCCTGTTACCCTGCGACCCCTGTGACCCCTGCGACCCTGTGTCCCTGTTACTCTGTGACCCCTGTGACCCTGCGACCCTGTTATGGTTTGGACTGATTACCGGTCTTTTTTAACCTCTTGCCTGTTTTCTGGATTACGTCTTTGGATTACCCTCTGTTCAAATAAACTGCATTTGGATCCTCAAGCTTCGTGTCTCAGAGCAGTACGTGACAATATATGTGTTTGTGACGAGTCTTTCTATTTTTCCTGCTGCAGCCGGCTGGTGGGTGTGGCTAGGAGACTCATCAAGGGAACGATGTCCACCTGTTCATCCCTCTATAAAAGTTTAGGCTGACTAGTGTTGAGGGGGTGTTCTTTCTCTGCATTACTTTGAGTTGGCTCTGGTTTGTTTTTGGGTTAAACTTGCTTTTGTTATTTGGTTTAGTATTTTGTTTTCTGTGATTGATACACTTACATTCATGCACCTGACAGACATTACAGATGACCATGTTGTTTTGTTTATATTTTCCTATTTATGTTAATAAATGTTTCTTTCTGCAAACCAATCTCTATGTCCTCCATTTCATTTGCCACGGCTTTGAGCCGGTCGTGACATGTTCTACATGTACAAAGAAGCTGTAATTGATTTATTAGTATCATTCTGTGGTTCTTTGGCCATCTCACCTCATACTCGTGTATTGCAGATCTACAGTTTATCCTTTTCTTCCGACTGTTAAAAAGAAATGGAAACAAGTCATTTCATTGTTTTGTGCAATATTCAAATGTACTTTTGCATTAGTCTAAAATCAAATTATATTACTCTTTGTTGATACATTTTTATTTACATTGCATATAGTATGATGGTGATCATGATAGTGAATATTGCACATGCCACTGCGATCACTACCCAGACGAGCAAACCAGGGCTTAATTTGAGCCGGAACATGTTCCGTCACCTCCGACATTGGATCCGGAACCTTTTTTATTGGATCCGGCACCTCCTGTGTCACTATGGAAAATGAATTGCCTAAATGAAAAAAATTAAATTACTGTTTGTGTAGTGTTCAATGTTTGTGACGCATGACTTGCGCGCTTGTTGTACTAGTTGATATTGCTCTTAGCCTCGATCGTTTCACTCAGGGGAAAAATGTCAAAAAGACAGAAAAGTTTGCTTAACTTTTTCAAATACGCTGGCCAGTCAGATCCCAAACAAGCGAAAATCGTTTCCGCTGATCAAGAATGTGGAGACCACGGTGGACACAGCAGTTGCCTATCGACATAATATCTCGTTATTTCGACAAAATAAGGGGACATTCTAATCTGCATTAAGCCACATTAAGCGTTCTTATAATGGTTTTCTATGGGAGGAAAATGCTTAACGTGTAATTGCGTTCATATTCATGGGCTCATCTGATTTTTTGTACATAGCATAGCCTACTTTGTTATGATTTTAGTAATGATTAATAAATGCACGCACAATTATCCGTGAACTTGATTTGAACAAATGCCTTTCAACTTGTGTGTGCAAAATTCAGAATTAAATGAATGTGCAGCAATTTGTACAAATAGAGAGTCTGTAGGCCTACTATACTGTTGTAGCCATTAAAAAAGCGCATTTAGTTTCGTATTTGTTAAAATATTATAATGTTTTTTTTTTGTTTTTTTTTTATTTATGTTGATTTATGAAAAGTGAACAGCACGAGTAAGATAGGATGCGCAATATGAGACATGGAGCGGGTCAGACATGATTTTGACCACTTCATCAAGTTTTGTTTTGTAGAAAACCTTTCTTTAAAGTGAATTTCGTTTTGTATAAATTGTATCTTAATTTTAATCAATTTTTCATCAACCAATTGCCAGTGTAACCCCTCTCGGTTCGTGTGTTCTTTCATTTCAATAATGACCACGCGAAAACAAATTTGCTGAGCACATTCACTTTAGTGTTTACTGCAACTGAGAAAATCTGGAAAAGACACGAGCATCAAACAGACACTAAATACTGCTGGTCCGGTCATAAAACATCCTTCTCAACAGCTCGCGTGAACTGAGAAGATGAACCTTTTTTTTTTTTTGTTACATACAAATATGACTCAGTCTCTTTTTCTTTTATAAATATAGAACAAAAATTGCACAGAAGGAAAGTAATACATCATACCTGGAAAAGACACGAAGAGCATCAAACAGACAATAAATACTGCTGGTCCGGTCATAAAACTGTCAGAAAATAATAAACAAAATAATCAATCAAATATACCAAATGAAATAAAAAGCGGACGCCATTAGCACATGGCATGCTGCGTGCACAACCACCTGTAAGGCATGTAAAACCCTGCTACACACTAATTTACCATTCTGAACAGGAAATACAGAATAAAGTTCTCTCAAACACATTTCTAGACAAATGTAATTGACTATTTTTTCACTATTGACTATTTACTTCCAACATTTTCTTAACCGATCGACCAGAGACTTTTTCACCTACCATCCTTCTCAACAGCTCGCGTGAACTGAGAAGATGGCTGATTCAACCCATTGTACACCCTTCTTGCCTGTAGATGTCTCCCTCTTTCCAAGATGCATTATTTAAATAACCAATGAACAGGATTGATTGAACAAGAACAAATATTTTATAACTAAAATAAGCATTTTGGCACTATTCACACTTAGTTTCTGTTTTTCCTTTCTTTACTCTGTTACACCAGGATTTAATGAATAAGAAGCAAATATAACAGACAATCATGGAGGCGCCCGCGTGATCACTTGCATTGCACGTGAACTGGAGCGCATCTCATCCTAACTTAACGAAACTCAATGTATGCCTCACACAGACATGAGAAATACATCAAATACACAAAGCTTGAAATGTCTTTAAACGAAATAATTCAAAACGAAAAAAGAATGTAATCCATTTAGGCCTATTTATGTGCATTTCTCTAGGCGCGTTCACACGGAGATGGCGATCGTCAACTTCATCTTTGCAGCCGAGTCGACACTGTCAGAGAAAACACTTGTTTATTAATAAAAATCAATACACGCGTCACCGGATTTACAAATGCACATCTTGCTTGTTGCACGCACACATATTATGTCGAAATAACGAGATGTTGAAATAACATTATTATTAATAATAGCCTACATCTTTTAGAATATTTGATTGAATGCTGAATGTTGCGCTTGTTCAATTTAAAATTAAAACTTTAATTGTGATCATTAACATAACTGAATATTAAATATTTAGTGGCCAGGTTTTGCGCAGCTCCCCCCGTCAATGATCTAGCACCCCCTCAGCACATGCGTTAAAAATTCTCTGGCGCCGCCCCTGCACAGAAGCTATGTAGGCAGTGTAATTATTATTTTTTTTGTTCCTTACCTCCAACCCCCGTTTTGAGTCGCCGGATCCAGCCCCCCTCTGTGCTCCGGGACCTCATACTTTACAAATTAAGCACTGGAGCAAACCAACATTACTATGATCTGAAAGAGGGAGAAGATCATAATTAAATCTACAAACTAAGAATGACACTAAGACATTCTGTGGTGGGTCTAAAGCAGAAATCACAGTCAATGTTTAGAGGATTTAATGTCACAGTTACTGAACCATCATGAACTCACACATGACGTTTGTGACGTTTAAAGTCACAGCATCAGAGTATTTCTCTCCATGTTCATTGCTGGACTTGCACTTGTATTCTCCACTGTCATCAGAGCTGATCTTTGAGATGCTGTAGATTCTTCCAGATCCTACAAGTGTTCCTCCTTTAATCCAGCTGATTTCTGCAGGAGGGTTTGAGTCAGTGCTGCAGTTCAGAGTCACTGAATCTCCCTCCACTATTACACCAGATGGACTGATGGAGATCTCAGGATTCCCTGGAGGATCTACAGCAGAAATATTTGAAATTTCATTTTTAATCTTCAGACTTCAGACCACAGACTTCATACCCGTCTCAGAATAGCTCAGAAGATAAGGACAGATTGTCCTCTTGTAATCTGCAATTGGTGAGTAGCTACTTTTGTGGCTCAAGCCCCTGATTATTGTCAAATGCCCCTGATATTTGTGAAGATTCACTCATATTATAAATGTCAAATAATATAGATTTTAATATAAATCCTTGCACTTAATATAAATTCTTCACCCTAGTGAAGTGGTGATGAAAAATAGGTTGTAAAAAAAAAAAAAAAGGTTTGATACTAAACATAATGCATTACACAGACATCTTGATGCCTCGTCTGTTTTTTCTGTTTTTTCATCTTGACACGCTGCGCTCTTTTGTATTTTGTTCACAGTTTTAAAAGCACAAACTCGTTCCTTCATTTAGCTCACTGCAGTTTTAAAGCCCTCATTATCTGTTCCATAGACATAATAAATACATAGATGCATATGTCTATGGGATTGTCAGTCTGCAGGTTTCAATAAACCGTTATTGATTCAAAGCACTGATGAGGAAATAACAAAGATGTTCAGAGAGATTGATAACATCTGCCTAATAACTAATTTACAATGTAACATTTTAAATGTATAGCTTTATGGTTTAATGGAAAATACATAAAATGCAATAAATGCAGGCTGTTGAAGTTATTGATGCATTTTAAAATGTTCTTAGCACCCCCTCTGAACTGAATAATTTTATTATACACTAAATAAAATAGACACTCACACATGACATTGAGCTGAACAGCAGGAGAGATGAGAGTGTGTCCGTCTACAGCACAGCTGTATCTGCCTGAGTCCTCTCTTCTCACTGGGTTGAGGAGGAGTGTGTTACTGAGGTCAGTTAATATCATCTGTGAGTTTCTGTACCAGATGAATGTGTCTCTGTCAGTCGGAGCGCAGCTGCTTTTACATCTCAGATTGACTGGATCTCCCTCTGTCACTCTCTCAGGAGACTCCACCTGAAGATCTGAACACAACACACACATTATATCTAGTGCTGCTGTCATACACTGATTATTATTCAACATAATGCAGAAGAAGAGATGAACCTCATCAGAGTCACCTGTGACAGTAAGATTCACTCCTGGATAACCAGTATATTTTCCATCAGGTTTATCAGTGATGAATCTGAAATAGTACATGTGTGAATCCTTCAGTGTCACATGACTCAGTCTGACGCTGCAGTTCTTCTGTTTATCTCCCAGATAATGAAGCCTCTGACTGTATTCAGGGTCCTCAGACAGATCTGGAGGCTCTTCATCATCTATTACAGGTGTTTTGGTCCAGAACACTTTCTTGATCTGATGTCCTCTAGGGTATGTATAAGTGAATCTCATTATCACTGATGAGTCCTTTAGTGCACAGATGTGTGAAGGACTGTAACTCACACCCCACTCATTAACATCACTCTGACTACAAACTCCTGAAACACAACATTCACAAGGAAACAATGATAGGAAACAAACACCTATAAATGGACACACATGCCCATCTGAGAGTTAAAGAGGGCCATAAACGTTAAAGGGGCTATATGCTTTTTTCTGAAATTTAAACTCGCGACTGACACCTGTGGCCAAAAAACGGAACTGCTCTTCCTTTCTGCTCGCTCTCGTACGTGCACACTTCACAAGTCATCCGCTGCAAAGAAGTCAACATTATGTTTACAGAGGTAAGAACAGTCAAATACATATATTGTTTGAGAAACTAAGTTTGTTTGCTGACTAGCGGTGGTGGCAGAGTGATCTGAAACGTTTAACATGAACGCGCTTGACGTCACATCCGCAGACAGCGGGCGAAAAATCCGACCCGACAGAAAATAGGAAAAATAGGATACAGGCTTATAGGTGCACCCACTGTGAGCTGACAAGGTGTCAGTATGCTCATCAGGAGATGTTTGAGTCATACATGGTCAAATAAAAAGGCTATTGTTACGTTTATTTTGGGGAAACAGTTGCATATAGCCCCTTTAATTAAAACTAGTTTTTCTTTACAAAACTGTTGTTTATAAATGAAGAATTACACTTATGATGTGATATGTGTGTAAAACCTACAGCCATCAGACAGAAGGTGATGAAACCAAGTCTTGACCCTCAAACAGGTCTTTAAAGGGCTCTCAGAAACTGAGGAGTGGCCAAAATGTCCTTTACTCTCTTTATCCAATGGTCTAAAACTCAAACTGGTCCTCACAAAGATAGTTGTACAAGTACACACTCTGTCTCTCACACACACACACACACACACACACACGTGGTTTGCTTTTCTCAGTCAACTCATAGTGGGTTTGCATCTACAGAGTGTTACTCCAGGTCATGGTGATGGTGGCTTTGGTGTGTGCTGGCGCTCTGCTTTTCGTGTTTCTGTTTCAAGTCCTCAAGCACAGCAGTCGCAGTAACTCAGGTGAGATACAGCGCTAACAGAACATGTCTTTTTCTTCAAAACATCTTCTGTTGAAGTTCTGCAAGAGTTCAATAAATCGATAATTAAATCGTTATGTTCTTATCAGGTTCTGCTCCTCACCGAAGGACAATATCAAACCCAGTGCAGCGACGACAGCAAATCTCATTCAGAATTAATAACGTTGTTTTAACATCAGTGTTATTTTAGAATCATTGAGATACTATTTTTATACACATCATGGCCATATTCCAGGATGACAATATCAAGATTCATCTCTTAATGGATATAAATGTTGTGATGTTTTGGTCAGGATCTTGTATTGTATTGTCGAGTCCAGCACTCTGTAAAGTCTCCTCCAGCACAACCTAAAGACTCTTAAACTCTGGACTCAGAGGAGCCGATCCATGTGTGGAAATGATTCTTCATGCTCCTCCAAACCATTCTTTCACAATCTGAGCCTGATGAATCTTGTGTCAGGATTAGTACAGAGGACCCAAAAGCAGAGGTGAATGCAATAATAGAGTTTATTCTCCGTAACTTGTAACAAAGGAGACTGCCGTCAGCAGATGCAGATCTGTATTCAACAGAAAATAATAATGCTTGACTGAAGAACAGCAGGAGCGGAGAATCCAGTGTAAGTGAAGTAGCGAGCAGCAACAGAGCACAGTCCCCGAGCCAGGTGGGAGAAACTCTCTGGTGGCTGGTAAGGTGGAGGACCACAAACAGCGGATGAACTGGGCAGAGAACAATGTTAATGCTCCAACAAATAACTCACGACAAGACAGGACAGGACAGGACAGGACGAAGTAACTTCTCGTGAGAGATGGTACAGGTGAGATAGCCAACGAAAAGACAGAGCGAAGGCTCAACGTTCAACAATAATCTGGCAAGGAAGCAGAGAAAACTAGAAGTAGTAGCAGAGTGAATTAGGGGAAAGAGGGAACAGGTGAGGAAAGCAAAGGATCAGCGTAAGTGCTGATTACTATGAGGAACAGCTGCGGGTAGAGTGAGCGAGAGAAAACATGAATGGGAGTGAGTATGTGTGTGCGCAGCGCAAGCGCTGAGATGATGAGGATCAGCTGAGTGTGTGTGTGTGTGTGTGTGTGTGTGTGTGTGTGTGTGTGTGTGTGTGTGTGTGTGTGTGTGTGTGTGAAAGATGAGGAGGAAAACAGAGAGAAAGAAACCCGGATCATGACATCTTCACACTGTAATCCTGGAATATGGCCATGATGTGTCTTCCTACATGTTTAAAAAAAGGAAAAGCTACAAACTCCATCAATTAGGGTTAGAAAAACTGTTGTCAAACATATAACATCCTAGAAACATAATAATCACTGCGATAATGATCCAATCATAGACTCTTAATATATTTGCCTATAGGCTTAGGGTTAGGGTTAGCCTATAGGCAAATATATTAAGAGTCTATGATTGGATCATTTTTGCAGATTTAAATCCAAATAGTGACGTTTTTTTTTTTTTTTTTTGCCAGGCAGTGTATATTATATATTAGCCATTATCTGCTTATTAAACACAAAGGGACGCACAGCAGCACACAAACATGCCAAATATTTTAAATAAAAGGATTACAATGTAAAAGATTATTATTGTGTACATAAAGATATGGTGGAATCCGGCTTGTCCCGTAGATGTTCTGCTTGCGCACTTTTACCTCACACACGAGCAGATCCGGTTGCGCTCTGGAGACGCGTTCTGTCTTTCCACTATCAAATCCCGTCATGTCAATAGCGAATCCGCCATGGGCGAGCACAACTGGCATTTAAAGGGAATGGGAGATGAGACTCTGATTGGTTTAACGCACGTAAATCTCAAAACACACCCATTACTCATTAAGAAAATAGGGACAACCCTTTTAAGTCAAGTCAGTCAAGTCAAGTGTATTTATATAGCGCTTTTCACAATACAGATTGCATCAAAGCAGCTTCACAGCATTAAACCAAAATAACACAACAAGGTTGTTTCTAGTGTAAATTTATTGATTGATAAAATTAAATTAATATCCCCAAAATATCCCCAACTGAGCAAGCCAAAGGCAACAGTGGCAAGGAACCGAAAACTCCATCAAGTGACCTAATGGTGTCCTAAAACTCCATCAGGTGACCCAATGGAGAAAAAAAACCTTGGGAGAACCCAGGCTCAGTCGGGGGCCAGTTCTCCTCTGGCATTTATGAACTAGAGGCCAGATTGTAGTTTGAACAGTAAGATTTAAAATGTTATATGAATGCCTGGCTGAAGAGATGCGTCTTTAATCTAGTTTTAAACTGGGAGAGCGAGTCTGAGCAACGAACAGTATCAGGAAGGCTATTCCAGAGTTTCGGAGCTAAATGTGAAAATGCTCTCCCTCCTTTGGTGGATCTGGATATCCTAGGTATGACCAAAAGCCTCGAATTTAGTGATCTTAAAGAGCGCGATGGATTATAGGACGATAGAAGATCCGTTAAATAGACTGGAGCTAAGCCGTTTAGGGCTTTATAAGTCAGTAGCAATACCTTGTAATTGATACGGAACTTTATAGGTAACCAATGCAGTGATGATAAAATCGGTGTTATATGATCATATTTTCTTGATCTAGTAAGAACTCTAGCGGCTGCATTTTGGACTAACTGTAGCTTGTTTATTGAGGATGCAGGACAACCAGCTAATAAAGCATTACAGTAATCTAGTCTCGAGGTCATGAATGCATGAACTAACTTTTCTGCATCAGAAACTGATAGCATATTACGTAGCTTAGCAATGTTTCTAAGGTGGAAAAAGGCTGTTCTTGTAACATATGAAATATGATTTTCAAAAGACAGGTTGCAATCGAGTATAACACCCAGGTCTTTTACTGTCGAGGATAAAGTAACAGGACATCCTACGATGTTAAAATTGTATTGTGAGAGGTTTTGTGGGCGGTTTTTTGAACCGATAAGTATTACCTCTGTCTTGTCTGGATTTAATAAAAGAAAATTACGCGTCATCCAATCTTTGATATCTTTAACACATTCTGTCAATTTGGATAATTTAGCGTTTTCATCCGGCCGTGATGAAATATATATTTGAGTGTCATCAGCATAACAATGGAAACTAATTCCATGTTTCCTTATAATATTTCCAAGTGGCAGCATATATATTGAGAATAACAGAGGGCCTAACACAGATCCCTGCGGCACTCCATAGTTTACTGGAGTTATGATCGATTTTTCTCCATTTAAAGAGACAAAATGGTAGCGGTCAGATAGGTATGATTTGAACCAGCTTAATGCTTGTCCTTGAACACCAGTATAATTTTGTAGTCGATCTAAGAGTATTGTGTGATCTATAGTATCGAACGCAGCACTTAGATCAAATAAAACTAGTATTGAGATGCAGCCTTGGTCAGAAGCTAAGAGTAAATCATTTGTGATTTTAACGAGCGCAGTTTCAGTGCTATGATGCGGTCTGAATCCTGACTGAAACTTTTCATAGATATCATTTTCTTGCAAGAAAGAGCCCAGTTGAGCGGACACCACTTTTTCTAATATTTTAGACATAAATGGAAGATTTGAAATGGGTCTATAATTTGCTAGATTATTAAGATCTAATTGTGGTTTCTTAATGAGAGGTTTTATAACTGCCAGTTTAAATGTTCTAGGAACATGACCTAAAGATAAAGATGAGTTAATAATATTGAGGAGAGGCTCTTCCACTACAGGTAACACTTCTTTCAGTAATTTAGTTGGTATAGGATCTAATAAACATGTTGTTGTTTTAGATGAAGTGATAAGTTTATTTAACTCTTTTTGTTCTATAGTTGTAAAGCATTGTAATTGTTCTTGAGGGGTGATAATTGAGGCTGAATTATAAGGCGCGATTGAAGATTGAACGTTTACAATTGTGGTTCTGATGTTTTCTATTTTTTCAGTTCATGAAATAATTACTACTGAACTGTAACGGGATATTTTGTTCGGGTGACTTCTGTTTATTTGTTAGTCTAGCCACGGTGTTAAATAAAAACCTAGGATTATTTTGATTATTTTCTATTAGTTTGCGGAGGTGCTCGGCCCTGGCCGCTTTTAGGGCCTTTTTATAACGTGACATACTGTCTTTCCACGCGATTCTAAAGACCTCTAAATTAGTTTTTTTCCATTTACGCTCTAAATTACGTGTTTCTCTCTTTAGAACATGCGTAGTATTGTTGTACCATGGTGCTTTCATTTTCTCTCTGACCTTTTTTAATTTAATAGGTGCAACAACATCCAATGTTCTAGAGAGAATGGTGCTCATAGTGCTAGTTAGTTCTTCTAGTTCATCTGTTTGTTTGGGTTCAGGCAGCAGATGAGACAGATTAGATAAGCAATTTGAAAAATTATCTATGGTGGATGGAAGGATTGTTCTGCCTGGTTGATAACGCGGCGCCGCATGACATATTACAGCAGTACGTAATATGCAAGTTACCATGTAATGGTCAGTGACATCATCACTTTGTGGAATGATATCTATATCGGTTGGATCGGTTCCATATGATATAATTAAATCGAGTGTATGATTAAGACGATGAGTTGGTCCGGTGACGTTTTGCTTGACCCCAAAGGAGTTTAATAAATCTGTAAACGCAGCCCCTAACGCATCATTTGGATTGTCTACATGTATGTTAAAATCTCCAACAATTAATGCTTTATCGACATTGACTAATAGGTCTGAGAGAAAATCTGCAAACTCTTTTAGGAAATCAGCGTAAGGCCCAGGCGGTCTATATACGGTAGCCAAGGCTAGAGATAATAGGGATGTTTTTCTAACATCTAAGAGCGTAACATTTAGTACAAGTACTTCAAACGAAATAAACTTATAACCCGTTTTCTGAGTAACATTGAGAATATCTCTATAGATTGTTGCAACACCGCCGCCTCGACCAATCAGACGGGGCTTGTGCTTATAGGAGTATCCAGATGGAGTAGACTCATTTAGACCGAAATAATCATTTGGTTTAAGCCAGGTTTCAGTAAGGCAAAGTACATCGAAGCTATTATCTGTGACTATTTCATTCACAATAACTGCCTTAGGTGCGAGTGATCTAATGTTTAGAAGACCTAGCTTTAAAAATTGTTTTTGTTTACTAATAGCAACATTTTCTGGTTTAATAACAATTAGATTGTTCCTAGATCCTGCAGTAGATTTATTAATTGGTCTCACTAAACGAGGAATAGACACAGTTTCTATGCAATGTTCAACACTAGTATTTATATCAGTTAAATTGGTTAAATTGGTGCAGCAGAGACTATGATTTGGACTTTTGGTTACTAGTCAAAAGGTATTTAACATTTTGGAGATGTTATCCGACAAAAGATCTGCTCCGAATCTGCTTGGGTGTAAGCCATCAGCACGGAAAAGCCTAGGACGCTCCAAAAACAGATTCCAATTATTTAGAAAGAGCAGTTTCTGCTCACTGCACCATGACATTAACCATTCATTTAGCGCGAACAATCTACTAAACTTTTCATGTCCTAGTTCGGTACGTGGGAAGCGGTCCTGACACAATAATCGTTGTTTCGGGCGATGTGCTGCGTACCGTATCGATCAGATTCCTTGTCTTTTTTCAGAATCTCCGTCTGACGCAGCCTGATGTCGTTCACTCCCGCGTGCAGGACCACAGTTCCGACGCGCTCGTCATCGTTCAGAATCTCGGGAACGCGAGCAGCGATTTCAGAAACACGAGCACCAGGAAAGCAGTGACTGTGCACCTTACTTTTACCTAACGTAGCATGTACGTGCCGAACGATGGAATCGCCGATGATCAAAGCATCGCGTTCTGTTTCGCGGAGAGGGGAGAAGCGGTTCTGTGTGGATAGCTCGAAAACCGGGAGGGTCGGAGAGAGTTTTGGTCTGGGCCTGACTCGCGTCTTCCGCTGCGGAACCACCCAGGCTTCGTGGTGGCGTGTTGGAGCCGGAGTGAACGAGACCATGGCTGATCGCGGCCTCGGCGCTCGGGACCGATGTTGAGAAACGCACGGAGTAGACGAGGTCGGAGTCAGCAGGTTAGTAACGTTAGTCACTGATTTGTGTGCATCGGCGCGTGATGTTTCAAGAGCCAAACGCCGGTCTATCAGCTCGGCCTGTCTTACTAAAAGGTCGTGGATCTGTTTCTCAACAGCTTCCAGCTCAGACTGCAATGCGTGCAGTTCAAATGTATCTTCACCTGCACCAAAGGGTAGACTACTTACATCTGATATATTCGCCATTTTAACAGATGGACAGTAAGTTAGCAACGACGCTACCAGTGATGCTATCAATATTAATACTAATTTATGACTGAAGTCTTGGATATAATCCGTCTTTTTAGTGGTGCGCGGGTGTAGAGTAGACGCACGATAGGCGAAAAAGAATGTTTGTTTGTAAATGAGAGTAGAGAAGACCCGTTCAGCCGTGATCCACGGACGTAACCTATAAGAGTATCCAGCGTTGGATCACAAAAAGGCTTGAGACGTGTCTGCTCAACAGTCCGCGTTGTAACTATGAGGTGTGAGCAGTAGTGCTTCTCAGTGAGGAAAAGTAGAAAATGTTCGTTTTAAGTGAGTTTAAAGAGAAAATCAAGAATTATAAATCAATCGATAGAGCTCCAAAGACAACAACACGTTCAGACGCGACGCATGCGCATTCGTAGACCATGAGCCGGGAGCGCAGACCATTTTTCCCATCATTAAACTAGCAAAAGTGGATCGTTAAAATAGGGCCCATAATGTTATTCTATGTAGTAGTTTGTTGTCTGTATGAGACTAGCAGTAAGCTAGATCAACATTAGAATAACATAGTGATCATATTCTAACATTTCATCATGCTAAGCTATATAACATTGATTAATTGTATGTACATTTGTTCACCTGTCAAATAAAGCACATGCAGGAGCAGCATCTCTGTCCAGTCGAAGCTAGTCGCGAAGCTCTCGGCATCTCGAAAATGCCACACTGATATTGATCCTCATTTTATTTCTCCTTTTGTCCCAAATTCTGCTTGCCATGGAACAACAACAGCGTGAGCGTGCCGCTAGACATAATGCAGTTGTCCACGTCTGTTGCCATGGTTACTATGGCAGTATGAGTGGAAACCAGGGATAACGTGGATATTACATCATTAACAGGCGACAAGTTACAAGGGACAGGCACTATTTAAAATTGTGAATTTTTCTGAATTTACAAACTCTTGGAAAAATGTAGGATATTGTAAGTACACAACTGAACTAATATATATAACACTGTGTAAGTGGTTTTTGGATATTTAAATACAAAAATCGTACATATTGTTCCTTTAATATAGAACAGAAAAATTTTAGAATGCGAAAAAGAAAAAGAAAAAAACTCATCTTGAGATGGTATTTAAATGATTGAATTTAATACAGAAATCACTCACATTTGTCTCAGGTATATAGTTTTGAGAAGCAGTAACAGCCTAATAGCTTGTTTACGATATCCAAACAAGAAGTTGGTGAAGCTGGGGACGTTCCATGCAGTATTAGTTTTATTTATATACTTAAGTTCTCTTTTTGGTTTATATCTTATTTGTATGTTATACATGTCAACATCTTACACATTACTGACAAAACCCACAGCATTTTCAGTCAGGATAGGGGATGAGGAGGGGTAACAGCCAAGGTAACAGCGTTCGTGTGTTGGTGGTTGGCCCTCTGCCTCTTAAGCGTTAAAAGTCATCGCAAATAAACTGCTATTGTGAACTTGCTGCCCCCCTTCAACAGCGACACTAACACGTGTTCAAACGTCGCTTTGCACTCATAGACTGTAAAAAAAAATCTGGAGGTAGTGTCCGCAATGTCACCCGTAGTTTTCTGAAGAGCATTTTTGAAGCCCAAAGTGGGCCATCGCCATCTTGGCACCGCAATAACCGAAAATGTGCAGCGAGGCGAATTAGCTGAGATGACGTGAAGCTAACACACAGCAGACAAACGGCTAGTAGTGACATTAGCAGCAATCCACCTGTCACTCAAGTGGCCACGCCCTTAATTATGCAGAACTTTAAGGCTTAAAGCGATGCTGGGTGACGTCACTTCTTGTTGACGTTCAAAGTATTGTCAAACAAAACGGAGGCTAGCTCGACCCTCCCTCTTCCTAATTCCATTCCCTCCCGTGCTTCCTGAAACAGTCGTGAACCATTTAGAAAAAACAAACTGGATTTACCCTGTCCAGCAGAAACAGAGTCTCCTGAATGTTGGATCGGAAGCCCTTCTGCCAGCGGAGTTCTCGCCACCTTTTGAACGCTCATGTTGTTTCAAACCTGTATGAATTTATTTCTTCTGCTGAACAGAAAGGAAGATATTTAGAAGAATGGCAGTAACCAGACAGTTTCTGGTATCATTGGCTTCCATATTAGGAAAAAAAAAATACTATGGAAGTCAATGGTACCAGAAACTGTCTGGTTACTGACATTCTTCTAAATATCTTCCTTTCTGTTCAGCAGAAGAAATAAATTCATACAGGTTTGAAACAACATGAGGGTGAGTATATGATGACAGAATTTTCATTTTAAAGTGGAGTATCCCTTTAAAACAGGATGTTGAATCTTCGTAATTTTTTATCATTTAATGTTTTATTTGAAAAGGAATAAAGAGAAAAATCACGTGGACCCTTTAATACACAGATAAAATGTATAAATTATTACAGAAACAACTCTAAATTCATTTATTAATTACACAATGACTGTTTATTCATGTCACATGAATATAATCCATTACTTTCTGCAAAATGGAAACTCTTACAATGCGTTTTATTTTTCATTGGTAGTTGTGAGGTGGATGTGTCCAGTGATGGGACAAAAGTTCAAGTTTAGCTTGTGCTTCATCTTACTGTGGCGGCTTGCTGTGGCTACAACAGAAATAAGACACACATTTACATAAATCAACACTACAAATGGTACAAATAATCTCAGAAAATATATATTTCTGTCAGTGAAACGACTCATATAATCCATCTTGCAACAGAAAGAAAAGACTGTTTAGTATCTGTTGAGTTGATTGACTACTGAGGACATTTTTTATTTGCTGATGAAATTGAGAAGACTTGAGAAACTTACTGACAGATTCTTATATTCAGAAGAGCCCGAATAGCAGATCTGGGATGGACAGTCTATGGCAAAAACACATTGATTATTTATTATCTGACTTTGGAATGCACAAACTCTTTTGCACATGTAGTTCCCTTTCGAGGGAACTCGAACTGCGTCGAATGACACTCACCCTCAGCGTAGCGCCTCTGAAGTATGAATGAAACTAAGCCAGTCTTGATTGGTGTTGCGTCATGACGTAACGTGTGACGGCATAAGCGGAAGCTACAAAAGACGCCGGCACACAACAGAGTTAGCTTTCTGTTCTTCAGCAAGCGCTCTCTGTTTTGTATGTCTTATGTGGTGTTGTCTGTCAGTTACACAACCACAATAAGAAAGAATGGCGAGTGCAAATGACAGGCGGTGTGTGCATCCCTGCCCTCGTTATATCACGGGTGGGGACACACACCAATTGTGCATGCATTGTTTGTGAGTGCAGCACCCGCGGGCAGCTCTCGAGGGGGATGCTTGCGAGGATTGTCAGTCTCTATCGATCCATGTGCTTCACTCCCGCCTGGCCATTTTCAATGAGGATGGCCAGGCTCGCGAGCCCCGTGGTTCGGGACCCGCGTTCGCCGAGGCGGCGCGGAAACGCTCTTCATGGGGCTCGCAGATGGATCTGACAGAGGATCTCGAGACTGCTGAGGCATATTCTCGGGATTCCTCTGCCAGTTCTGATGTTCTCCCTCCTCGCGCGGAAGCCCACTCCACGGCTTCTACTGCACGAGTGGAGAACCCGATGCTCGAGCTGTCTGCTTCTGAGGAAGTAGACGTGCTCAGTTTCGAAGGCGGGGATTTTGGGGATGACTCACCTCCTCATGTCCCCGCATATGAGGAGCTGGTAGTAGAGCTCCAGCAGTGTTCAGTCCCGCTCCCGCCCGCTCCCGCAAAGATTTGTCATTTTTAGTCCCGCTCCCGCCCACATCTGTGATATTATGTCCCGCTCCCGCCCGCAAATGCCCGCAAGACGGCAGGCAGGATGTATGTTCACTTTCTGTCTCACGAAAGGTCTTGGAAAAAAAATGCGATTTGTGTCCGTTGTATGTTAACACCTTTTGGCATTTATCGCAGCAGGCAAAAGGTAGTTGATTCCCCTCTCCATCATGCACAACCGAAAAAGACTGCCAAATGTCTGATTTGAGGTTTCGTGATTTTTTTTTGTGGTAAATGTGCCTTTCTTTAGAGAAGTGCTTACATCTGAAGCGCTTAGGCCTATATCTGAAGCACTAGAGGTGCTCTTTTCCTTGTCCATGCTGTCTATTTTGAACTTGAAGCTTTTGAATTCGAACACGGAGCAGCGGGAAGGAATTGTCTCTAAACAAGTGTGCGTGAGATTAGGCCCCGCCCTACCCCAAACGACAACATCCAAGTTTAGGCTGCTTAAAACGTTTTTATTGCTGCCAAACAGAATCTCCCTCACAACTACAAATTATGTACGCTACTTTAATCATTTATATATTTTACTTTACACTCATATTTAATTTGCGGGAGTGCAGCGTATCATCCCCCCCGCCCGCACCCGCAAGTGCACCTTCATCATCCCGCCCGCTCCCGCAATGACCTTTCAAAATTTGTCCCGCGCCGTTCTGTTTTGCGTCGGGTCCCGCGGGAGTGCAGAACTCTAGCTGGTAGAGGTTGTGTCTACTGCATCATCTGCATCATCCCTGAAAACCCCAGTGGTGCCCACTAAACCGTGCAGGGATACATCATCCTTAATGGGCAGAGCTTATATGGCTGCGGGTCGGGCTGGCGCTTGTCTGCACACAATGGCAGTACTCCAAGCATACCAGGCCGACCTTCTTAAAGATATTGATGAGGGCGAGGGTCCAACTCCCGAAGATATTGCGGAGTTGACGAAGGCTGGAGACCTGTCTCTCCGAGTCACCAAGGAGACGGCCGTTCCATGGCGGCGATGGTGGTCTCGGAGAGACATCTATGGCTTAATTTATCGGGCATCAGGGAGAAAGACAGGGCTTTCCTCCTTGATGCCCCGATTTCGCCTTCTGGCCTGTTCGACGACGCCGTAAACACCACCGTTGGCAGGTTTCAGGAGGCAAAGAAGCAGTCTGCAGCCTTCAAACAATACCTCCCTCGCCGTACCAAATCAAAGGAGCCTGCCCCCAGTAGGCAGCCGCAGCCATTCACCAGCTCCCCCGACTACAGACAGGCGCAAAAAGAGAGCATCGCGTCTAGAGCCCCCCCTCAAGGAGCTGTCTGCCCCACAGGCCTGCGGCCAGGCAGCAATCGCGTCCGCCCATCGAGAATCATTTTCGGTCGAACCCTGCTGGAGATCCGCTTCAGGGGGTCGAAAACGAAACACGATTGATACCCGAGATACTCAAGAGGCTGGTTCCCTTGGTAAAATATTTAGATGCATGGAAAAATTTCACGAATATTTCTCCTTGGGCCCTGCGCATCATTCAAAACGGGTACAGACTGCAGTTCGGTTTCCGCCCACCGAAGTTCAACGGGGTGGTCTGGACTGTAGTCGACCCAGAGCAGGGTCGGGTATTGGAACAAGAAGTAAACTCCCTGTTGGTAAAGGAGGCTATAGAACGTATTCCTCCACCAGACTTCAACTTCATAGTTCCTCCACCAGACTCCAACTTCATAGTTCCCGAGAAGAATGGGGGGTTGTGTCCAATAATAGATCTCAGGTACTTGAACCGGTCTCTGAGGAGGTTCAGGTTCAAGATGCTCACCATTCCTATCATCGTGAACCAAAATCAATCCAAGGATTGGTTTGTCACGATAGATCTAAAGGACACATACTTCCACATTTCCTTACTTCCAACTCACAGGAAGTTCCTGAGGTTCGCTTTCGGGGGCGAAGAGTACCAATATCGGGTTCTTCTATTCGGCCTAGCTCTCTCCCCTCGCATATTTACCAAATGCATGGATGCAGCTCTAGCACCGCTGAGGCTCCAGGGCATCAGGGTGCTCAACTATATTGACGACTGGCTGATTTTGGCCCAGTCACAAGAGCTGGCAGTTCAGCATCGAGATGTCGTCCTCGCCCACATCCAGAGCTTGGGGTTGAGACTCAACACAAAGAAAAGTGTGTTGGCACCAGCCCAGAGAACCACGTTCCTTGGAGTGGTGTGGGACTCGGTCACGATGCGGGCACAATTATCTCCTGCATGGATCGAATCCATCCTGGCCACGGAGTCCAGGATAAAGCTAGGCCAAGCCATCACTGTCAAACACTTTGGTTCGGCCCAGTGGAAGTGGATCTATTTGTGTCTCAAGAGACGACCCACTGTCCGCTGTGGTTCTCCCTCACACATCCAGCCCCGCTGGGGTTGGATGCCATGGTACAGACGTGGCCAAGGCTGCGTCTGTACACATTTCCCCCGATTGCTCTGCTCCTGGGAGTTCTAGAGAGGGACCGTCGCGATGGGATCAGTCTACTATTGGTAGCCCCGTTGTGGCCGGCCCAAGTATAGTTCTCAGACATAATATCGCTCCTGGACGGCCCTCCATGGGAGATTCCCATCAGGAGGGACCTGCTGACACAGGCAGAGGGCTCAATATTTCACCCTCGGCCGGAACTATGGAAACTGTGGGTCTGGCCCCTGAGAGGGCACAGTACCGAGAGGCTGGCCTGTCAGCAGGAGTAGTGGAGACCATACTCAGCTCTAGAGCTCCCTCCACGAGGAAGTTGTACGGCCCAAAATGTTAAGTTTTCACCGTATGGTGTAGAGAGCGTGAGGTGGACCCAGTTAACTGCCCAGTGGCTTCAGTGCTGGAGTTCCTCCAAGATCGCTTCTCGGCTGGTCTTACCCCATCCACACCCAAGGTGTATGTGGCTGCCATTTCGCCTTTCCACGCTCTTCTGGGTGATGTGCCTCTGGGGAGACAGCAGTTGGTCGTACGTTTCCTCCGTGGGGCTTGGAGGATAAGACCTGTGGCTTGTACCAGGGTTCCCACTTGGGACCTGGCGGTGGTTCTCGAAGGGTTGGTTTGAGGCCCCCTTCGAACCTCTGGGCTCGGCTGACGCCAAGAACCTTTCCCTAAGATGGCTGTTTTGTTGCCCATTACTTCTCTAGGAGAGTAGGAGATCTTCAGGCGCTCTCTATATCCAATGGGTGCCTGGAGTTTGCTCCAGGCGACATTAAAACCATCCTACATCCCAGGCCGGGCTATTTGCCTAAGGTGCCATCGAATGTGGCACGGCCTACGGTCCTGCAGGCTTTTCATCCTCCACCTCACGTGATGGCGGATGAGGAGAGACTTCATCTGCTCTGCCCTGTCAGAGCTCTTAAATTATATATTCAGAGGAAGTCAGACCAGTTGCTAGTGTGTTTCGGGTTGCCCAAGCAACTGGATTGTTCAAGCTATATCTATGGCCTACCAGGTGCGCAATTTGCCTTCACCTTTGGCCGTGAGGGCTCATTCGACCAGAGGCATGGCGTCCTCTAGAGCCCTCCTCTCAGGGGCCCCGATCCAAGAAGTCTGCAATGCAGCAGGATGGGCCACCCCTCACACTTTCATTATATTTTATAGCCTGGACATTCCATCTACACCTGGCACCCTTGTGCTCTCGTCCTAAGTGTGCCTGTGCGCAGCTTCACACTGGGACAGTCAGGGCTCGTTGTGGCATAGTGGGTACTCGTTCCCCCAAAACGTCATCTGACGCAGTTTGAGTTCCCTCGAAAGGGAACGTCTCGGGTTACGACTGTAATCCTTGTTCCCTGAGAAAGGGAACGAGAACTGCGTCCCTTCGCCACGCCTTCCCCTGCCTGGGAGCGCTTGCTTCATCACAGAAGCTAACTCTGTTGTGTGCCGGCGTCCTTTTGTAGCTTCCGCTTATGCCGTCACACGTTACGTCATGACGCAACACCAATGGCGCTACGCTGAGGGCATTCCCCCAAAGTGTCATTCGACGCAGTTCTCGTTCCCTTTCTCAGGGAACAAAGGTTACAGTCGTAACCCAAGATGTTTTTGATATTTCTCTTACTGTGAGCGTGTCATAGAGGTCAGATGATCTGGACTTGAGGTCAAGAGCAGCATATGTGCCTTCACTGGGATCAGGTCTGGGATCGTTCTACAGGAGAACAGAGAGAAGGACTATCACCAAAAAAAGATTGTAAAAGATTTTAAATTGTTAACATGATAATCAAAAATGTAATCACCCCACAGTCTCTACTCATAAAACCATGTACAATCCTGAGTATATATATATATATATATAATATGTATGTAACGATCACTAGTGAGAGTGCCTGGGATTACCATCAACAAACCCGGACAATCACCACACATCCACAGACTCCATTCCCCATAATCCTCAGTTCAGACTATCATCCATTATCACTTTCACCTGTGTCTCATTACCTTGTTTACTCACCCTATAATAGCCTGGTTTTCACATTCATTCTCTGCAAAGTCTTGTTTAGTGTTTGTACTGCAATTCTCAGCGTTTGTCTTTTATTCCCGTGTTCTTGGTTTTGATCTCTGCCTGTCCTTGGATTTTCCTTTTTGCCTGTGACCCCTGTGTCCCCTGTGAACCTGTGTCCCTGTTACCCTGTGGCCCCTGTTACCCCGTGGCCCCTGCGACCCTGCAACCCTATGTCCCTGTTACCCTGTGGCCCTGTTACCCCGCGACCCTGTGTCCCCTGTGACCCTGTGACCCCTGCGACCCTGCAACCCTGTGTCCCTCTTACCCTGCGACCCTGTGACCCTGCAACCCTGTGACCCCTGTGACCCCTGTGACCCCTGCGACCCTGTGACCCTGTGTCCCTGTTTTTGTTTGGACTGATTACCTGGTCTTTTTTGACCTCTTGCCTGTTTTCTGGATTATGTCTTTGGATTACCCTCTGTTCAAATAAACTGCATTTGGATCCTCAAGCTTCGTGTCTCAGAGCAGTACGTGACAATATATGTGTTCTACATGTACAAAGAAGCTGTAATTGATTTATTAGTATCATTCTGTGGTTCTTTGGCCATCTCACCTCATACTCGTGTATTGCAGATCTACAGTTTATCCTTTTCTTCCGACTGTTAAAAAGAAACGGAAACAAGCCATTTCATTGTTTAGTGCAATATTCAAATGTACTTTCGCATTAGTGTAAAAGCAAATTATATTACTCTTTGTTGATACATTTTTATTTACATTGCATATAGTATGATGGTGATCATGATAGTGAATATTGCACATGCCACTGCGATCATTACCCAGACGAGCAAACCAACATTACTATGATCTGAAAGAGGGAGAAGATCATAATTAAATCTACAAACTAAGAATGACACTAAGACATTCTGTGGTGGGTCTAAAGCAGAAATCACAGTCAATGTTTAGAGGATTTAATGTCACAGTTACTGAACCATCATGAACTCACACATGACGTTTAAAGTCACAGCATCAGAGTATTTCTCTCCATGTTCATTGCTGGACTTGCACTTGTATTCTCCACTGTCATCAGAGCTGATCTTTGAGATGCTGTAGATTCTTCCAGATCCTACAAGCGTTCCTCCTTTAATCCAGCTGATTTCTGCAGGAGGGTTTGAGTCACTGCTGCAGTTCAGAGTCACTGAATCTCCCTCCACTATTACACCAGATGGACTGATGGAGATCACAGGATTCCCTGGAGGATCTACAGGAGAAATATTTGAAATTTCATTTTTAATCTTCAGACTTCAGACCACAGACTTCAGACCACAGACTTCAGACCACAGACTTCATACCCGTCTCAGAATAGCTCAGAAGATAAGGACAGATTGTCCTCTTGTAATCTGCAATTGGTGAGTAGCTACTTTTGTGGCTCAAGCCCCTGATTATTGTCTAATGCTCCTGATATTTGTGAAGATTCACTCATATTATAAATGTCAAATAATATAGATTTTAATATAAATTCTTGCACTTAATATAAATTCTTCACCCTAGTGAAGTGGTGATGAAAAATAGGTTAACAAAAAAAAAAAAAAAAAAAAAAAGGTTTATCTAAACATAATGCATTACACAGACATCTTGATGCCTCGTCTGTTTTTCTAGTTTTTTCATCTTGACACGCTGCGCTCTTTTGTATTTTGTTCACAGTTTTAAAAGCACAAACTCGTTCCTTCATTTAGCTCACTGCAGTTTTAAAGCCCTCATTATCTGTTCCATAGACATAATAAATACATAGATGCATATGTCTATGGGATTGTCAGTCTGCAGGTTTCAATAAACCGTTATTGATTCAAAGCACTGATGAGGAAATAACAAAGATGTTCAGAGAGATTGATAACATCTGCCTAATAACTAATTTACAATGTAACATTTTAAATGTATAGCTTTATGGTTTAATCATGGAAAATACATAAAATACAATAAATGTAGGGTGTTGAAGTTATTGATGCATTTAAAAATGTTCTTAGCAACCCCTCTGAACTGTACAATTTTATTATACACTAAATAAAATAGACACTCTGTGATGATGAACTAGGTTAATGACATCATCACTAGAGTGCCAGCCTAGTGCTAGCCAGAAAGTACCATTTTGTTAAGAGGGAAAGAGCCATAAGTGCAATGAGGTGTTAAATGTTTGAATGTGTGTTTGTATGTTATGCATGTTTGTATTATGATTATTGCATGTCAGAAATGAGTTCTTGATTATTTAGGTGCCAATGTTTTGCTGTGTAATTGAGTGTTGAGTGTCACGGGGAAAGGTTCCACCCCGTGACAATGGTTCGTCCCACTGGTGTTTGGCGGGAGACCTGTATATTTAAACCATTGTCTGAGCATGTTTGGGGGAGGTTGCCTCTTGTATATATTGTGCAAATGTTTGAACCTGTCTGAGGTGAGACATATCGATATTTTGTGGATGTGCCACTAGGCATTGTGTAGTGCCAGTTTTGCTGCTCACAGCATCTTTGCTTTATGCTTTTAGCACCAGTGTCTGTTGCATTTAGTGTTTTTTTTGTTTTTTTTACTTTGTGTACTGCACATTGAGAAATGCTGCTTCTAAAATAAACCACAACTGGCATTTTGAAAACCACTCCTTTGTACTGAGCCTTCCTAAGCTTCTCTCAAGCCTCTCGACAACACTCTACATGACACACTCACACATGACATTGAGCTGAACAGCAGGAGAGATGAGAGTGTGTCCGTCTACAGCACAGCTGTATCTGCCTGAATCCTCTCTTCTCACTGGGTTGAGGAGGAGTGTGTTACTGAGTTTTCTCTTAGTTAATGGCTGTGAGTTTCTGTACCAGATGAATGTGTCTCTGTCAGTCGGAGCGCAGCTGCTTTTACATCTCAGATTGACTGGATCTCCCTCTGTCACTCTCTCAGGAGACTCCACCTGAAGATCTGAACACAACACACACATTATATCTAGTGCTGCTGTCATACACTGATTATTATTCAACATAATGCAGAAGAAGAGATGAAACTCATCAGAGTCACCTGTGACAGTAAGAGTCACTCCTGGATCACCAGTATATTTTCCATCAGGTTTATCAGTGATGAAGCTGAAATAGTACATGTGTGAATCCTTCAGTGTCACATGATGCAGTCTGACGTTGCAGTGCTGGTGTTTATCTCCCAGATACCGAAGCCTCTGACGGTATTCAGGGTCCTCAGACAGATCTGGAGGCTCTTCATCATCTATTACCGGTGTTTTGGTCCAGAACACTTTCTTGATCTGATGTCCTCTAGGGTATGTATAAGTGCAGCTCATTGTCACTGATGAGTCCTTTACTGCACAGATGTGTGAAGGACTGTAACTCACACCCCAATCATTATCAACACCCCACGGGCTACAAACTCCTGAAACACACATTAAAGGGATAGTTCACACAAAAACGATTGTTTCATAATTACTGACCCCTCTTGTTCATTACATTCTTTTTTTTTAACCTATTAAACACATTAAAAACATTAATATAATCATTATAGATTAACATATTTAATATTGTACATTAATTCCAATCAGAAGAATTTAAACATTTATCTAAAGTTATTATTGAAAGTGAAAGTGAAAGTGACACGTGACGGCCAAGTATGGTAACCCATACTTGGAATTTGACCTCTGCATTTAACCCATCCAAGTTAATGCACACACATTAGGAGCAGAGTAGTGAGTAGTTAACACACACACTGCAAACGTGGATACACACACCCAGAGCAGCGGGCAGCCTTTGTGTGGCGCCCGGGGAGCGATTAGGGGTTAGGTGCCTTGCTCAAGAGCACCTCAGTCATTTCCCACTGGTTCTGGTTCCCACTGGTTCAGCAATCTTTGGGTTACCAGTTCAACTCCCTAACCACTAGGCCATGACTGCCCCTAGTAGTAGTATAATAAAATTATTCTTTTTAATTTTATCTCAATTTTTTTTGGATGAATTTTTTTTTCACAGAAATTTGTTTGTGAAAGGGGTTTTAACAGGGGGTCTGCACTCATGATTTGAAAGAAAGACTTTGAAAAGTGACTAAAGAACAATAAAATCTTCTCCAGCATGAGCGACTCACCGTGAATCATGAGCAGAAACACCAGAGGAAGAGGAGGAGCCTTCATCAGTGACATCACTACAAGAACAACAACACAGGATCACACACACAGTGAGCATTATAAAAACAATCTTTAGCTTTAAAAACATTTCCATAAACAATTTTTCATGGAGAATATTTCCTTTTGATTATGTGAGTGGTTTCTACAACAGTAAATAGACTATAGACTGACTATATTCACTCAGTAACCAGCGTAACTCTTACCGTGTTCTGGCGAGTCTCTCAGGCGTTACACTGATCAAATTCTCATGGTTAACAGTGTTTTCAAAATGTTTGCACAAACAGTAAATGTTTCTTCCTCTTTCTTCACTCATGCCCACACAAGCAACTTAAGACAACTTTTCATCATGATCCAATGGCATTTATTGATATCTAAAAAGTCATTAAACTCAACATGTTTAACAATATGAAGAAGTTTGTCCACCACTTTGATTGGTCTAGTACAAAGATTTATTAACATCTAGGACGTATTTACAGTTTCACTTGAATTCACATTTCATTTCATTCACAATCACATTTTAAGATTAAAGGGATGTTCAGATATAAATGGAATAAAAATAAACGTGTGTTTGTTTGTTTTTTACTACATTTTTATAGCCTTTTTACCTGGAAACATTTTCTGAAGAATTATTGAGCAAGACACTCAATATAGGCAGAACTTATATTGAGTAAGACTGGATGTCGATACATTGACCGCAGACAGACAAGTTATATTTTGACATCTTTGAGGGAATTTTTGCCTTCAGTTTATTGGCGAAAAGAATAGCGACAGGAAGTGGTGGGCAGTCAAGGTGGGAGGGACAGGAAATGACCTCATCCAGAATCAGTCAACACACACATAAGCGCCAGCCCGTAATGAAGAACACATGCACAGCCCAATGTGTCTCAATGTACGTCATCGATCAAAATGAATTCTTAGCTAATATTGCTTAATACAAAACCCCTAAAAGGACATGGAGATTCAAAAGTATGAGATGGGGGGAGAAATTATATTTCAGTGCTCGCAAAAGTTGCATGCATGGGTAATGCAAAGGATTTGAGAGAAAACGCAAAAGCATAGAAATATAATTTCCACCACCATGTGACTTTAGGGGCTCCGTAAAATGTTATTTTAGTCAAACGGATTAAACCAACATGACTGACCTCGCCTTAACACACGTACACAGAAGTTGCTCTACAAATAATCATCACTGGAGACTTTAATAGACTGAGGTGTTCATCAAAGCTTTAATTTTATCCACTGTTGCATATTTCCAGAGTTTGTTAGAAAAGCCCAAATATTAAAGCTGCTCTAAGCGATGCTGGGTGACGTCACTTCTTTTTGACGTTCAAAGCGGAGGCTAGCTCGACCCTCCCTCCTCCTCATCCCGTCCCCTCCTCCTCCTCCCTCCTCCCTCCTCCCTCCTCATCCCGTCCCCTCCCCCTCCCTCCTCCATCTCCTCCCCCTCCCTCCTCCTCCTCATCCCGTCCCCTCCCTCTCCCTCTCCCTCTCCCTCCTCCTCTTCCCTCTCCCTCCTCCTCCTCATCCTCCCTCTCCCTCCTCCTCCTCATCCTCCCTCTCCCTCCTCCTCATCCTCCCTCTCCCTCCTCCTCCTCATCCTCCCTCTCCCTCCTCCTCCTCATCCCCTCCCCCTCCCTCCTCCTCCTCCCTCCCTCCCCCTCCCTCCTCCTCCCTCCTCCTCCCTCCTCCCGTCCCCTCCCTCCTCCCTCCTCCCTCCCCCTCTCCCCAAATTTGTCACTAATAAAACACAATAAAAATTATTTAAAGAAAAGGCTTATATTTACCTTTTAATAGTTTGTTTACATCTACCTTGTAAATATTATTTGTTTTATTAAAAAGGTTACAATTACAACAACAATTCAAGTGTAATCTTTCTTTGTAAAAACTAAAGTATACATTTTATCATACATATTTCAAAGTTAAGGATTCATTACTTGAATATAGCCTAGGCTACATTGGAATAAACACTATAACATATTATTTGATTACTTTATTTTTGACAAAACATACTATATTTAACATATGAGCAAAAAATGGCAAACAAAAGCTTATTTGAGGTGGCAGATATTTTACAGTAAAAATGTATAATCTATCCAAAACTAATCAATGAAATGTTGTCTTTCATATGTCTGTAACATAGTATCTTTCGTTTTTATTATAAGAAATATAAATGTTAATTTGCAGTTTAATATTGCTTACACAAATACATTTTATTTCAACATATTTCAGTCGATTTTTACTCAGTATAGCAATACAGTTTGCTAAAAGCGAAACATTCATTCACACACGTACAGAAACGCGATTCAAATTTAAACCGTCTTTTGCCAGTTGTGGTAAACAACGCATCTCTGCCATTCATTCATTCATTATGGGGGCGTTCACAGGTTGCATGGATTGCCTCAGTCATTTGAATAGCGCGCGCTCTCCGTGGGCGGGGTCACATTAAAAATAATTAGCTGAGATGAGAACGACTGACATCTCGCTCTTTTCATACAGATTGCATAAACTGAGAATATTTGTTTTTTATAAAAATTACTTCATTTAAAAGAAGAGAATTCAAGCTTCATGCCTGTGTGTCTGTATGCCTGTTTGACTGAGTATTCGCTGAGTTATGTTTCATTTTCGGACGCGTTTCAGAATGGACTTCACTGACAGAGAGGAGGCAGAACTCGCTTCGTGTTTATTTTTCTTTATTTGGCAAAAAGCACAACACTTTGTTTTTATTATGAGTATACACAAAAAAAATACACACTTAACAGGATCGATTGATGTATAACACAAGCATATAAGATAAAAATTAATATTAGTATTTTGATTAATTTTTGCACTGATAAGGAAAAAAACGAGCCCATCGCGCCGGCGCGATAGCCGACCTCAGGGGGTTAACAATACCTCCCTCGCCGTACCAACTCAAAGGAGCCTGCCCTCAGTAGGCAGCCGCAGCCATTCACCAGCTCCCCCGCCTACAGACAGGTGCAAAAAGAGAGCGTCACGTCTACAGCCCCCCCTCAACGAGCTTGGGGGCATAGACGGCGCTCTCAGGCAAAGCCTCAGCAGATGAAGGGCGACCTGAGGACCGTCCTGCAGACTAAAAAAGGCTTCGTCAAAGAGATCCTAGCCAGCCTAGGCTCTCTGTGGGTGGCCCCACCCATGTTGGAGTGATCAAGGTCGCCTCCTCCACAGAGCCCGCAAGAAATCGATGTCGACTTCCCACCGTCAATTACGCTTCGGGCCGCATCGGGTTCCAGTGAACGCACGCTGCACTGTCTGCCCCACAGGCCTGCGGCCAGGCAGCAATCGCGTCCGCCCATCGAGAATCATTTTCGGTCGAACCCTGCCGGAGATCCGCTTCAGGGGGTCGAGAATGAATCCTGATTGATACCCGAAGCCAGCCTCAAGAGGCTGGTTCCCTTGGTAAAATATTTCGATGTGTGGAAAAATCTCATGAATATTTCTCCTTGGACCCTGTGCACCATTCAAAACGGGTACAGAGTGCAGTTCGGTTTCCGCCCACCGAAGTTTAACGGGGTGGTCTGGACTGTAGTCGACCCAGAGCAGGGTCGGGTATTGAAACAAGAAGTAAACTCCTTGTTGGTAAAGGAGGCTATAGAACGTATTCCTCCACCAGACAGGGAGTCCGGGTTTTACAGCCGCTACTTCATAGTTCCCAAGAAGAATGGGGGGTTGCGTCCAATAATAGATCTCAGGCACTTGAACCGGTCTCTGTGGAGGTTCAGGTTCAAGATGCTCACCATTCCTATCATCGTGAACCAAATTCAATTCGAGGATTGGTTCGTCACCATAGATCTAAAGGACACATACTTCCACATTTTCATCCTTCCATCTCACAGCAAGTTCCTGAGGTTCGCTTTCGGGGGTGAAGCGTACCAATATTGGGTTCTTCCCAATACCAAATGCCTAGCTCTCTCTCGCATTTACCAAATGCATGGATGCAGCTCTAGCACCGCTGAGGCTCCAGGGCATCAGGGTGCTCAGCTATATCGACGACTGGCTGATTTTGGCCCAGTCACAAGAGCTGACAGTTCGGCATCGAGATGTCGTCCTCGCCCACATCCAGAGCTTGGGGTTGAGACTCAACACAAAGAAAAGCGTGTTGGCACCAGCCCAGAGAACCACGTTCCTGGGAGTGGTGTGGGACTCGGTCACGATGCGGGCACAATTATCTCCTGCATGGATCGAATCCATCCTGGCCACGGAGTCCAGGATAAAGCTAGGCCAAGCCATCACTGTCAAACACTTCCAGTGAGTGTTAGGTCTCATGGCAGCAGCGTCCAATGTCATTCCATTCGGCCTGCTGCACATGAGGGCTATGCAGTGGTGGTTGAAAACCAAGGGGTTCAAACCCATTCCACATGATCAGGGTTACGCACAGATGCCTTCGTTCCCTATCTATGTGGAAGAAAGCTTGGTTTCTGTCCCAAGGCCCCATGTCGCCGGAAAGCCGTTTCAACAGACGCCTCCCTCACGGGCTGGGGCGCGGTCATGGACGGCCGCTTTATGAGAGGCCTATGGCAGGACCATCATTCCTCCTGGCACATAAATTGCCTGGAAATGTTGGTGGTGTGAGGAGCTTCCTGCCAGACCTCAAAGGTCATCATGTCCTTGTGAGGTCAGACAGTATGTCAGTGGTGGCCTATATAAACCTCCTGTGGTCCCAAGGGAAACTGTTGTCTCTCAGAGCAACATACATCCCGGGGAATCAGAATCAGGGAGCAGACATCCTGTCAAGGCAGGGGCTGAGGCCCAGAGAATGGAGACTCCATCCCGACGTGGTGGAGTCGATATGTCAGAGGTTCGGCCCAGTGGAAGTGGATCTATTTGCATCTCAAGAGACAACCCACTGTCCGCTGTGGTTCTCCCTCACACATCCAGCCCCGCTGGGGTTGGATGCCATGGTACAGACGTGGCCAAGGCTGCGTCTGTACACATTTCCCCCGATTGCTCTGCTCCTGGGAGTTCTAGAGAGGGTCCGTCGCGACTGGATCAGTCTACTGTTGGTAGCCCCGTTGTGGCCGGCCCGAGTATAGTTCTCAGACATAATATCGCTCCTGGACGGCCCTCCATGGGAGATTCCCATCAGGAGGGACCTGCTGACACAGGCAGAGGGCTCAATATTTCACCCTCGGCCGGAACTATGGAAACTGTGGGTCTGGCCCCTGAGGGGGCACAGTACCGAGAGGCTGGCCTGTCAGCAGGAGTAGTGGAGACCATATTCATCTCTAGAGCTCCCTCCACGAGGAAGTTGTATGGCCTAAAATTGAATGTTTTCACCGTATGGTGTAGAGAGCGTGAGGTGGACCCAGTTAACTGCCCAGTGGCTTCAGTGCTGGAGTTCCTCCAAGATCGCTTCTCGGCTGGTCTTACCCCGTCCACACCCAAGGTGCACGTGGCTGCCATTTCGGCTTTCCACGCTCCTCTGGGTTATGGGCCTCTGGGGAGACAGCAGTTGGTTGTACATTTCCTCCGTGGGGCTTGGAGGATGAGACCTGTGGCTCGTTCCAGGGTTCCCACTTGGGACCTGGTGGTGGTTCTCGAAGGGTTGGTTGAGGCCCCCTTCGAACCTCTGGGCTCAGCTGACGCCAAGAACCTTTCCCTAAGATGGCTTTTTTGTTGCCCATTACTTCTCTAGGAGAGTAGGAGATCTTCAGGCGCTCTCTATATCCAATGGGTGCCTGGAGTTTGCTCCAGGCGACATTAAAGTCATCCTACATCCCAGGCCGGGCTATTTGCCTAAGGTGCCATCGAATGTGGCACAGCCTACGGTTCTGCAGGCTTTTCATCCTCCACCTCACGTGACGGCGGATGAGGAGAGACTTCATCTGCTCTGCCCTGTTAGAGCTCTTAAATTATATATTCAGAGGAAGTCAGACCAGTTGCTAGTGTGTTTCGGGTTGCCCAAGCAACTGTATTGTTCAAGCTATATCTATGGCCTACCAGGTGCGCAATTTGCCTTCACCTTTGGCCGTGAGGGCTCATTCGACCAGAGGCATGGCGTCCTCTAGAGCCCTCCTCTCAGGGGCCCTGATCCAAGCAGTCTGCAATGCAGCAGGATGGGCCACCCCTCACACTTTCATTAGATTTTATAGCCTGGACATTCCATCTACACCTGGCACCCGTGTGCTCTCGTCCTAAGTGTGCCTGTGCGCAGCTTCACACTGGGACAGGCAGGGCTCGCTGTGGCATAGTGGGTACTCGTTCCCCCAAAGTGTCATTCAACGCAGTTCGAGTTCCCTCGAAAGGGAACGTCTAGGGTTACGACTGTAATCTTGTTCCCTGAAAAAGGGAATGAGAACTGCGTTGGTTCCCTTCGCCACGCCTTCCCCTGCCTGGGAGCGCTTGCTTCATCACAGAAGCTAACTCTGTTGTGTGCCGGCGTCCTTTTGTAGCTTCCGCTTATGCCGTCACACGTTACGTCATGACTCAACACCAATGGCGCTACGCTGAGGGGCATTCCCCCAAAGTGTCATTCGACGCAGTTCTGTTCAGTCGTAACCCGAGACGTTTTTGATATTTCTCTTACTGTGAGTGTGTCATAGAGGTCAGATGATCTGGACTTGAGGTCAAGAGCTGCATATGTGCCTTCACTGGGATCAGGTCTGGGATCGTTCTACATTAGAACAGAGAGAAGGACTATTACCATTTAAAATTTTGAAGAAAAAAAAAATGATTGTAAAAGATTTTAAATTGTTACCATGATAATCAAAAGTGTAATCACTCAACAGTCTCTACTCATAAAACCATGTACAATCCTGAGTGTATATATATATGCATGTAACGATCACTAGTTAGAGTGCCTGGGATTACCATCAACCAACCCGGACAATCACCACACATCCACAGACTCCATTCCCCATAATCCTCAGTTCAGACTATCATCCATTATCACTTTCACCTGTGTCTCATTTCCTTGTTTACTCACCCTATAATAGCCTGGTTTTCACATTCATTCTCTGCAAAGTCTTGTTTAGTGTTTGTACTGCAATTCTGAGCGTTTGTCTGTTATTCCCGTGTTCTTGGTTTTGATCTCTGCCTGTCCTTGAATTTTCCTTTTTGCCTGTGACCCCTGTGACCCCTGTGACCCTGTGACCTAGTGACCCCTGTGTCCCCTGTGACCTAGTGACCCCTGCGACCCCTGTGACCCCTGCGACCCCTGTGTCCCCTGTGACCCTTGAGACCCTGCGACCCCTGTGACCCCGTGTCCCCTGCGACCCCTGTGTCCCCTGTTACCCTGTGACCCTGTTATGGTTTGGACTGATTACCCGGTCTTTTTTGACCTCTTGCCTGTTTTCTGGATTGTCTTTGGATTACCCTCTGTTCAAATAAACTGCATTTGGATCCTCAAGCTTCGTGTCTCAGAGCAGTACGTGACAATATATGTGTTCTACATGTACAAAGAAGCTGTAATTGATTTATTAGTATCATTCTGTGGTTCTTTGGCCATCTCACCTCATACTCGTGTATTGCAGATCTACAGTTTATCCTTTTCTTCCGACTGTTAAAAAGAAACGGAAACAAGTCATTTCATTGTTTTGTGCAATATTCACATGTACTTTTGCATTAGTCTAAAAGCAAATTATATTACTCTTTGTTGATACATTTTTATTTACATTGCATATAGTATGATGGTGATCATGATAGTGAATATTGCACATGCCACTGCGATCATTACCCAGACGAGCAAACCAACATTACTATGATCTGAAAGAGGGAGAAGATCATAATTAAACCTACAAACTAAGAATGACACTAAGACATTCTGTGGTGGGTCTAAAGCAGAAATCACAGTCAATGTTTAGAGGATTTAATGTCACAGTTACTGAACCATCATGAACTCACACATGATGTTTGTGACGTTTGTGACGTTTAAAGTCACAGCATCAGAGTATTTCTCTCCATGTTCATTGCTGGACTTGCACTTGTATTCTCCACTGTCATCAGAGCTGATCTTTAAGATGCTGTAGATTCTTCCAGATCCTACAAGTGTTCCTCCTTTAATCCAGCTGATTTCTGCAGGAGGGTTTGAGTCACTGCTGCACTTCACTGAGTCACTGAATCTCCCTCCACTATTACACCAGATGGACTGATGGAGATCACAGGATTCCCTAGAGGATGAATGCCAAGTTAAAGCTTTAACTCGTCTTGACATGCTGCACTTTTTAAAATTTTGTTCACATTTTTAAAAGCACAAACATAGATAAAAAAAAAAAAAAAAAAAAGGTTTATCTAAACATAATGCATTACACAGACATCTTGATGCCTCGTCTGTTTTTCCAGTTTTTTCATCTTGACACGCTGCGCTCTTTTGTATTTTGTTCACAGTTTTAAAAGCACAAACTCGTTCCTTCATTTAGCTCACTGCAGTTTTAAAGCCCTCATTATCTGTTCCATAGACATAATAAATACATAGATGCATATGTCTATGGGATTGTCAGTCTGCAGGTTTCAATAAACCGTTATTGATTCAAAGCACTGATGAGGAAATAACAAAGATGTTCAGAGAGATTGATAACATCTGCCTAATAACTAATTTACAATGTAACATTTTAAATGTATAGCTTTATGGTTTAATGGAAAATACATAAAATGCAATAAATGCAGGGTGTTGAAGTTATTGATGCATTTTAAAATGTTCTTAGCAACCCCTCTGAACTGTATAATTTTCTTATACACTAAATAAAATAGACACTCACACATGACATTGAGCTGAACAGCAGGAGAGATGAGAGTGTGTCCGTCTACAGCACAGCTGTATCTGCCTGAATCCTCTCTTCTCACTGGGTTGAGGAGGAGTGTGTTACTGAGTTTTCTCTTAGTTAATGGCTGTGAGTTTCTGTACCAGATGAATGTGTCTCTGTCAGTCGGAGCGCAGCTGCTTTTACATCTCAGATTGACTGGATCTCCCTCTGTCACTCTCTCAGGAGACTCCACCTGAAGATCTGAACACAACACACACATTATATCTAGTGCTGCTGTCATACACTGATTATTATTCAACATAATGCAGAAGAAGAGATGAAACTCATCAGAGTCACCTGTGACAGTAAGAGTCACTCCTGGATCATCAGTGTATTTTCCATCAGGTTTATCAGTGATGAATCTGAAATAGTACATGTGTGAATCCTTCAGTGTCACATGACTCAGTCTGACGGTGCAGTTCTTCTGTTTATCTCCCAGATACTGAAGCCTCTGACTGTATTCAGGGTCCTCAGACAGATCTAGAGGCTCTTCATCATCTATTACCAGTGTTTTGGTCCAGAACACTTTCATGATCTGATGTCCTCTAGGGTATGTATAAGTGCATCTCATTATCACTGATGAGTCCTTTAGTGCACAGATGTGTGAAGGACTGTAACTCACACCCCACTCATTATCATCAACCCACGGGCTACAAACTCCTGAAACACACATTAAAGGGATAGTTCACACAAAAACGATAGTTTCATAATTACTGACCCCTCGTGTTCATCACATTCTTTTCTTTTTTTTTTTTAACACATTAAAAACATTAATATAATCATTATTGATGCACATATTTAATATTGTACATTAATTCTAATCAGAAGAATTTAAACATTTTTTAATTTTAGCTCTGACTGCCTTTATTTTTTTACTTTATTTGGATGATTTTTCTTTCACAGAAATTTGTTTGTGAAAGGGGTTTTAACAGGGGGTCCGCACTCATGATTTGAAAGAAAGACTTTGAAAAGTGACTAAAGAACAATAAAATCTTCTCCAGCATGAGCGACTCACCGTGAATCATGAGCAGAAACACCAGAGGAAGAGGAGGAGCCATCATCAGTGACATCACTACAAGAACAACAACACAGGATCACACACACAGTGAGCATTATAAAAACAATCTTTAGCTTTAAAAACATTTCCATAAACAATTTTTCATGGAGAATATTTCCTTTTGATTAGGTGAGTGGTTTCTACAACAGTAAATAGACTATAGACTGACTATATTCACTCAGTAACCAGCGTAACTCTTACCGTGTTCTGGCGAGTCTCTCAGGCGTTACACTGATCAAATTCTCATGGTTAACAGTGTTTATTTCCAAATGCTTGCACAGTTTCACTTCAATTACCCATTTTAAGATTAAAGGGAGGTTGAGATATAAATGGAATAAAAATAAACATGGGTTTTTATAGCCTTTCTTCCTGGAAACATTTTCTGAAGAATTATTGAGTAAGACACTCAATATAGGCGGAACTTATATTGAGTAAGACTGGATGTCGATACTTTGACCGCAGACAGACAAGTTATATTTTGACTCAGTTCACACACACATAAGCGCCAGCCCGTAATGAAGAACACATGCAGCCCAATGTGTCTCAATGTACGTCATCGATCAAAATGAATTCTTAGCTAATATTGCTTAATACAAAACCCCTAAAAGGACATGGAGATTCAAAAGTATGAGATGGGGGAGAAATTATATTTCAATGCTCGCAAAAGTTGCATGCATGGGTAATGCAAAGGATTTGAGAGAAAACGCAAAAGCATAGAAATATAATTTCCACCACCATTTGACTTTAGGAGCTCCGTAAAATGTTATTTTAGTCAAACGGATTAAACCAACATGATTGACCTCGCCTTAACACACGTACACAGAAGTTGCTCTACAAATAATCATCACTAAATTCGGGACTTTGTTCCTTTTAAATTTTATATACATTTTAATGTTAGTCGTTGTCTAGGACATCTCTCCTCTAGCTAACTTCCCTCCTCATGCTTCTCTCTCCTCCACCCCCCACACCCCCCTTCATGTGCACGCGCACTAACCCCCCCACCCCCACACCATTCTTGTCGGTTATTGGCTGGAACACTGTTTGTTATGTTTCGTGGTCCAGGCTGGGCCAGTTTGTTTTTGTTGCTGTTTGTGGAGCCTGGGCTGTCTACAGAGACTGCGTGTCTTTACAGTGTGTTCAGGGGACAGGCAGCTAGCGGATAGTGAGGAGATGTTTGCTGGATGTGACAAAAAATGTTTTGGCCTGAAAAACGTGTGACATCACTTAGAGCACCTTTAATATTAATCCAGCTATCACATTTAGTAGGTTACTCTGAGTTAGGTCTTCAATGACCCAGAAATGACCACACACAAGCATGAATTTGGTAAAACTGATATGGGCTTTTTATTTGCTTATAGAAAACACATAAAGTCAAAAGTTCAAATGATTTTAAGAAACAAATTACCAAGCCAGTGACATCACAAAATGTTTTTAGTCTCACTAAACACGTGTTGTTGGTTCTTGGCTCTTTCCTTTGTATTCTGCTCTTGTAATGAGAAAAAGACACTGCATTCCTGACGTCTATTTACCTGATTTAATGAACAATAAATAACTGAGTGAATTAGCATGCTAAACTGACAGCCCTACTCTCAGAATATTGTTTCATTGTTTTGGCCTTTGTCTTCATGATGGTCTCGTTCACTCATTTGACACGGCTGTAGATCACAGGCGCCTCTTCCACAGTCTGCACATTTGATCGCCTAAAGAAAATCAAATAAAACAACAATCATGTTATGGATCAGATTGCATGATGATAAAAGTCATTAAACAATTTATGGAGGTAGATTTGTGTCTTTATTATTCAATCAAAAAAAAGGTTGCTTCAATCAAAAAATATATTTTCAATCAAAAAAACCCGTTTCAATCAAAGAAAAAAAGTGTTTGAATGCAAAAATATATTTGAGACTCAAAAAAATGCATTTGAACACTATTTTTTTTTGCTTGAAAATGTTTTTTTTGATAGAAGTGAAGGTTTTTTTGTTTGAAGCAACTTTTTTGATTGAAGTATTGTTGTTTTGTGTTTGGGCCATATTATGGGTAGGACATTTGTGTCTTTATAATTCAATCAAAAAAGAAGTTGCTTCAAACAAACAAAACATATTTTCAATAAAAAAATCACTTCAATCAAAAAATAAACCTTTTCAATCATAGAAAAAATGTTTTTGAATGCAAAAAAATATTTGAGACTCAAAAAATTGCACTTGAACACTTTTTTTTTGATTGAAAATGTTTTCTTTGATTGAAGTAATCTTTTTTGTGTTTGGACCATGTTATGGGTAGGACATTTGTGTCTTAATTATTCAATCCCAAAAAAGTTGCTTCAATCAAAAAAAAAACATTTTCAATCAAAGAAAAAACTGTTTAAATGCAAAAAAAAAAAAAATCATTTGAAGTGTTTTTTTTTTTATTGAACTTTCTTTTTTTTTGAATGAAGTGAAAAAAGTTTTGAAGTCGTTTTTTTTTTAAATCATTTTGACACAAACGTACCGCAGTGGGGGCGGGTGCTTCCCCATTGGTCAGACATGCTTGAGTGACAAGTGTCTACACCAACGACGTCTTTCTGACAAGCAAGTCATGGTCGCCACTCGCCAGCGAGCCAGGAAGCAGTGGTGGAGTTGTTGGTAAGTAGATAAAACCGTATTAAAATGATTGGTGTCACGTTATTAGCCTACTCTGTTTGATATTTCGATTAAACATACAGCTTGCTAACTTAGCTCACGTTGACTAATTTGTGTGATGGTGTTAGATATCTGACGCCTCATATTGTCAGGCAGGCTAGCAGGGTGCGCTAACGGCTAATTGAATTGTTTATTTCACTTAAGTAACGTTACAGAGGCTTGCTATGTGCTAGTGCTATATTGTGTTATAATACGTAACGTCATTAGTGGTCAAACAACAGTCCACAGGCCAACTGTTGCCCACAGCGCTGCCTGTTTAGCAGCAACAGGTCATGCAGAGCCTGAGTCTATCTTCTCACACAGCCCACAGGATTACAGCTATTTGACCGTCCCGCTCTCTCTCTCGCTCACGGGTAGTGGTCTCCCCACCATCACAGTCAAATGCTCGCAGACACAGAGGCAGATGCTGTTATTTTGAGAGCGGGGCTTACATATGCCGTCCCGTACGGAAAATAATGTTGCATACCACCGGTAACATGAATATATATTCCGTTGCTCGGTGCGCAAACTAGCTGTGTCAGGCATTATTTATAAGTAGCCTAATGTCCTGCACAACTCCACATGGAAAACTGGCAGTTCAATGAAGTGATGCTTATTGTCTGACATAGTGTACAAGTAGTTACTAGCTTAAAGTATTGTGCCAATAATGATCCTTCTGGTAAATTTGGCATTCAGTTGAGACACAAAAGCTCTTAGTTTAATGAAAATCTTTGGAAAAGAAGACAAGATGGTTTGTTTAATTAGTATTCATTTATTTAGATTTCTAATATCATATAGTATTGTCCTGTCAACCCATTACAAGTCTTGCCTTATTCAGTGTTGATTTATTGACATGTTTATGTAAGATGTTTTATTAGAAGGTGTGTGAGTGAAAGTTGTCTGAAGTTGTATTTTTCTATTTTATTGCAATGCTGATTGATAATGTAGGACTCTGGTCCTGGCTTGGCCTAAGTTTTGGTGTCTCTAGGTGCTGTGCTCTGTAGGCATGACACATTAATTTCTTTATGTGATACTTTATTTTTTGCATCAAAACTAATTAAAATTAATGTGGACAACTCTGCATCATGCACATTTTCTTTTGTGATGTCCTTCAGTGTCCCGGTCACCAGATACTGGTAACACCACTCTTGAAGAAAGCTTGGAGGCGGTCCACCTTGGCCAAGGCTCACTGCAAATATTTCACCAGCAACTCTGGATATAAGAGGGGGAAATAAAAAAGTGATGCTATGACAAAATTATGTATTGACCTCCCTGTTCATTCACACCATTACCATGGATATATTTTTTTCCTCTATTATCTAAAAACTATGCTAGAGAAAGTTGATTGTTGAAAATACTTCCATGTACGTATATTCCTCCAGCAACAAGAGTCAGTTTGCCATTTAGGCCAACATCCTCTGTTTACCCCATGTGGTGAAGGCTGAAGGAATATAATTTAAATATGAAAGTGAATATTTAGGTTAATTTTGACTAATTTATCAATCCATCCCAAAGATCACATTCTTCAGACTAAAACCACCTTGTGAGATCACAGTGACCTTAACCTTTGAACTCCAAAAGTGGCTGCCTGCTCGTCATACTGGGATGAGAGATTAGATCCTAAGTTAACCACTGTTATCAACAATAACACCATCAATCACTTTAGATGAAGCAGGTAGAGTCTAAAAAGACTAATATATATATATATATATTTTTAAAAAGATTAAAAAGTGTGAATCCAGTTAACAGCAAGTGGAGTGTAACCTGAGTATGTGATAATCGCCTTGCCATGAAGACATGCACAAGAGGTGATGTGTAGTATTGGTCTTTCTAAATGGGAGGGAGAAAAGATGGCTGTTGTGAAAATGGTTATGACCTACAATACACCGGACACATAAAAAGAGCAAAACCATAAATAAAATCTACCCATCCATTCTTACCTTTATTAAGCAATCCTGTTCCAAAAAGTTTTAGTGGAGTTCTTGGCCTAAAAAAACATAATTTGATCAACAGGAAAAACAATTAGTCCATCTGCTGCCTGGAAAGATGTTGCAGTTAATGTAGGTAGCTATCGTTGTCTGTGTGTGTGTGTGTGTGTGTGTGTGTGTGTGTGTGTGTGTGTGTTGCTGCAGACAGAGACATGAGACAACTTAATTTCAGCTACTTAAGGCTTTAGCTAGTTAGCTACTTTAAAAAAAAAAAAAAAAAATATCTGGCTAAATGTACGCTATATATAGCATTAATGCCATTATGCTTAACGGTTACACTAACAAGCCATCAAAATTGATGGCTTGTATAATAAAAGTAACCATACGACACTATTGAGCAGTTATAATTGAGAGTGCAGCAATACCTGTATCGATATCAATACTGCTTATCAATACTTCAAATAATTTGATGCAAAAAATAAAGTATCACATAAAGAAATTAATGTGTCATGCCTACAGAGCACAGCATTTAGAGACACCAAAACTTAGGCCAAGCCAGGACCAGAGTCCTACATTATCAATCAGCATTGCAATAAAATAGAAAAATACAACTTCAGACAACTTTCACTCACACACCTTCTAATAAAACATCTTACATAAACATGTCAATAAATCAACACTGAATAAGGCAAGACTTGTAATGGGTTGACAGGACAATACTATATGATATTAGAAATCTAAATAAATGAATACTAATTAAACAAACCATCTTGTCTTCTTTTCCAAGGATTTTCATTAAACTAAGAGCTTTTGTGTCTCAACTGAATGCCAAATTTACCAGAAGGATCATTATTGGCACAATACTTTAAGCTAGTAACTACTTGTACACTATGTCAGACAATAAGCATCACTTCATTGAACTGCCAGTTTTCCATGTGGAGTTGTGCAGGACATTAGGCTACTTATAAATAATGCCTGACACAGCTAGTTTGCGCACCGAGCAACGGAATATATATTCATGTTACCGGTGGTATGCAACATTATTTTCCGTACGGGACGGCATATGTAAGCCCCGCTCTCAAAATAACAGCATCTGCCTCTGTGTCTGCGAGCATTTGACTGTGATGGTGGGGAGACCACTACCCGTGAGCGAGAGAGAGAGCGGGACGGTCAAATAGCTGTAATCCTGTGGGCTGTGTGAGAAGATAGACTCAGGCTCTGCATGACCTGTTGCTGCTAAACAGGCAGCGCTGTGGGCAACAGTTGGCCTGTGGACTGTTGTTTGACCACTAATGACGTTACGTATTATAACACAATATAGCACAAGCACATAGCAAGCCTCTGTAACGTTACTTAAGTGAAATAAACAATTCAATTAGCCGTTAGCGCACCCTGCTAGCCTGCCTGACAATATGAGGCGTCAGATATCTAACACCATCACACAAATTAGTCAACGTGAGCTAAGTTAGCAAGCTGTATGTTTAATCGAAATATCAAACAGAGTAGGCTAATAACGTGACACCAATCATTTTAATACGGTTTTATCTACTTACCAACAACTCCACCACTGCTTCCTGGCTCGCTGGCGAGTGGCGACCATGACTTGCTTGTCAGAAAGACGTCGTTGGTGTAGACACTTGTCACTCAAACATGTCTGACCAATGGGGAAGCACCCGCCCCCACTGCGGTACGTTTGTGTCAAAATGATTTTAAAAAAAAACGACTTCAAAACTTTTTTCACTTCATTCAAAAAAAAAGAAAGTTCAATAAAAAAAAACACTTCAAATGATTTTTTTTTTTTTTGCATTTAAACAGTTTTTTCTTTGATTGAAAATGTTTTTTTTTTGATTGAAGCAACTTTTTTGGGATTGAATAATTAAGACACAAATGTCCTACCCATAACATGGTCCAAACACAAAAAAGATTACTTCAATCAAAGAAAACATTTTCAATCAAAAAAAAAGTGTTCAAGTGCAATTTTTTGAGTCTCAAATATTTTTTTGCATTCAAAAACATTTTTTCTATGATTGAAAAGGTTTATTTTTTGATTGAAGTGATTTTTTTATTGAAAATATGTTTTGTTTGTTTGAAGCAACTTCTTTTTTGATTGAATTATAAAGACACAAATGTCCTACCCATAATATGGCCCAAACACAAAACAACAATACTTCAATCAAAAAAGTTGCTTCAAACAAAAAAACCTTCACTTCTATCAAAAAAAACATTTTCAAGCAAAAAAAAATAGTGTTCAAATGCATTTTTTTGAGTCTCAAATATATTTTTGCATTCAAACACTTTTTTTCTTTGATTGAAACGGGTTTTTTTGATTGAAAATATATTTTTTGATTGAAGCAACCTTTTTTTTGATTGAATAATAAAGACACAAATCTACCTCCATAACAATTCAGATGTTTCTGAAACATCAGTGGGACACAAAGTTATTAAGAAAAAAAATCCAGATTTAAAGAACTATAAATGCTCCTTTCATCCACATGAGGGTGAGTAGACGGCAAATGTTTTATTTCTGCGTGAACTGTCTCTTTAAGCTCGTTCTTCTCACCTCAGGACAGAATCAGGCTGACCAATCCTGATACTGTCGTAGTGGCTTTCGTTCTCCTCTGCTCTCTTCGTCTGTTTGTTTCTGTGATGTTGGACAGTTGCGTACTGGATCTTCTCAGTCTCTCTGCATTCAGGAGCATTTGCTTCTCTTCTGGGTTTGCTGGAAGTAACACTGGCGTACTGAGCGTCATCACAATCGGCTGATTCAGAAACATGAACGTCTCTCCCTGTTACGGTAGAGTGCAGATTGTCCTGAAACAGAAGAACATTAAAGGGGTGGTTGATTATTATTTCACTTTTCTAACTTTAGTTAGTGTGTAATGTTGCTGCTTGAGCATAAACAACATCTGCAAAGTTACGACGCTCAAAGTTCAAAGCAAAGGGAGATATTTTCTTTAACAGAAATGGCTTTTTAAGGACTGCAACAAACGGCTGGTAGAGACTACACAACATTCCTCTCGGGTTAGTGACATCACCAACCCTAGTGCTGGGCGGTATGACCAAAAATCCACATCACGGTATTTTTCTAAATTACACTGGTTTCACGGTTTATGACGTTTTTTTTTTTTTTCAAGCATGACTGGGTGTAAAACACATTTTTCACTGAGTGAGAGAGGACATACTGCAGTAGATTGACTTAGAATGCCCTATTTTACTGTCATGAGTGAATATTGTAGAAAAAAATCCACACTAGTATTAATACAGGTTTGCAAGGCTGTTTACAAAGAGGTGCCAGCAGGAGGCGCTTTAGGAGCGGCAGAAATAGCGGTTTCCCCGGTAACGGCTGTACACAAAGCAGCAACGCTCATAAACGCTGCTTTATCAGGAAAGATAAAGAAAGATTCAATCGTAATAACAAATAAACTTTTCTAAAGACCGTCAGTTCACTTCAGATACATTCATATAAAAACACCCGCGCCGCGTTTTGATTTTGAAACGTGCAGTGCTCATGTTTATTCAACGATGTCAATGCCGACCACAAATAGATTTTCCAAAAGGCTATGTTGATATTGTGAACCAATGTATGGGAAACACTGTAATATAATTTGACAGCTATCAATTATAGTTTAACCTATCCACCTTCAAAGTCACGCTTGATACGTGCATCACCACAGTGCAACAGTGAAAAAGGACCCTCTCAAACAGTGTCGTGCCGCGCCGCGTTCCGATCGTTATTAAAGCGACATACACCGGTATTGCGGTATTTTAAAAATTCATATCATAACAAAAATAAACACCGGTATTCGGTATGAACCGGTACACCGCCCAGCACTAACCAACCCTAAAATTTACATAAACCCCGCCCCCGGAACACGATTTATAGATTATCATGACAGAGTATGCTAATCAATGACTAGAAGATAATGTAGCACAGTTGTCTAAGTCACTCAGATTTAGCCCGGTAATAAAAGAAACACAATACACAACAGTGTTTTAATTCATTTTATGTTGATTTCATTCATTTTATAATTCATTTATATAAAAGAAGAAAACTTATTTCTTTCTTATTATGCCTTTAGTTCTGAGTGAAAATTATTATATTTTTTTATGAGTTCTTAATCTATTTGAGTTTTCCATTTGGTTGTAGTATGTATGAAAGAAAAGGGTGTTACTGGCCCTTTAAGGGGCCGATCACACCTTACGCGTTTTTCTGGTTCGAAAACGCGAGGTGCACAGCACTTTACATTACACAGAACGAGCAGTGCGCTGCGTTTTTTATGTTGCTAGGCAACTAATGATACAGCTGTCCTGTCAGTCAAGTAAACGTCAAATCAGCCTTTTATTACCTTTACCCAGCAAACACAGAACGTTGGCACAACGTAGCCAACCTTCTAACAACGTTTTAACAACATGGCCAAAAGGTTGCTATAACTACGTTGTGTGGTGAAGGTTGTTACAGCGTTGTCACAATGTTGGTATTAAACCACCGTTCAGGGCCATTGCTTAAGGTTGTACCAACGCTGTCTTGACAACCACTGGACTACATAATGTACTCGTCACTGCCCTGAAGCGCGAAAATCAGCCTTTTAAATTCCAACCACCTGTTGTTGGGCTCATTGTGTTCTCATTCATCATCGAGCAAGGATACGTGAGTATTGCGTTTAGCCTACCTCAGCTATCAAACACAACCTACAACTTTAATTATAATGTGATTAATGTAGCATCGCTCGCACTGTTTAGTTTTTCGTTTGATTTTTCCGCTATTTAGTCTCATTCGTTTCTTTGCTCCTCTGAATTTGTGGATGTTTCCCCGGTGACACCTGCTTTCGGCTACTGTCCGCCATACAGACCCGGTTTTGTTCTTTAAATGTTCTGATCTGCCTTTTCTTTTTATGTTTTATTTATTATACTTAAAATAAATTTGTATATTCCTTTATTTCTTTTTTTTTTTTTTTTCACAAATGTATGACTTTTGGAAGTGCAATTTGATTATATGCAGTTTTAATAAAGTTGAATTAACGAAACCTTCTGTCATTTTTACTCTTCAAAGTGTAGGCTACACTTGCAGGTGTTGATAGCCCCATTAAATAATAATATAGATCAGGGCCGGCGCTAGCCATTTGGGTGCCCTAAGCACAAATGCTTGGCGGTGCCCCGCTAAATAAAATAAATGCAAATAAATAATTTTACATTAACAATGGCACCAAACATGAAAAGAAATAAATTATATAAAGGTTAAAATATAAATACCAAATACCACCACAATTACTACAAACACAGATTTGGAACTGAACAATGTAAACACAGAAAGTTAAAAGTGCAAAGGTCTGATGAGGCACAATATAATAATTCTGTACATAATTTGACAACTCTGTGAATATGAAAATATACAAACACTGAGATTGTGTTTTTTTTTTCTTATTGCAGTTTCAAAGTTTTTAAAATAAAAGACTCAACATGCAGGGCTAAAAGCCCCGGATCTTTTGCACTACTAGCGACGCCCCTGGACATGCCCCCACCACTATTTTCTAAGGTCGATATTGTCCCCACCACTTTTGAAACATCTCGCGGCACGAATGTACCAATACAAACAAACAAAACATCTCCAGTTAACCAGCAGAGCATTCATTTCATTCGTTTTTTAAATAAGAGGCGATCTAGCGCTGAAATGTGTTGTTTTTTTAAATCAACTGATCAAAGTGCTCGTTGCCGCTGCGATCAGTGGCGCGGATACTATGTTTGTTTCTGGCTCGCGCACAGCCTTCACTCAGACGCGCGTTTCAATCCGTTGTGGAGACTCTCTATTCGTTCCGGTGAAATTAGAAAACAAAAAGCACAAAAAAAGTGTCCCTGCCTGATATACAACCACTGAAAAACATAATCGGTTTTGATGAGAAAAAAAAAAAAAAAAAACTATATGAGTGCGGATTAGAACTCAGAACCTCTGACACGCTTGGCAAAAATTCTACCCCTGGACCACTTAAATACACGCTTAATTTTGTCGGATCAACATATAATAGGCCTCATTGAACGACCACTTAAACCCAATCAATGTACTAGCCTATTTAAATCGATTGCTGGACATCGTAGTGTTATATCTGTTTTATGATTAAGCATTGTGTTCCCCCCCGCACCCGCAGTGTCCCACCCACTTTTTAAAACAAAGTTACGCCACTGCATACACGCAAGGGCTACAAAACTAACATTTTTATTTAAAACATTGTCTTACATGCAAGCGACGCGCGACTCGGCGCGAGCATCATCCCGCTGTCTCTTCTTTTTTCTTTTTCCCGCCCCCGACTCTTGGTGCTTTTCGACGCGATGTCTGAGGTCGGTGTCTGCCAAATTTGACATTGATTGAGGCATAATCGAACAGACCACTGGGAGGTGGGGAGGGGGGGCACCAGAGGGAGACTGGCACAGGAGATTCACCTTTTTCTCGACTAATTTGGTCTAGGCCTATATTACTTTTGTATTGCTTTTGTATATTAACATGCTTTAGACATATTTTATTTGTTCAATACTAGTAGCCTATTGTGATGATTTTTCACGACCCAGATTTTTTGGTGCCCCCACAAGCACTTGGTGCCCTACGCGCAGTGCGTGATGTGCGTGTGCGGAGCGCCGGCCCTGATATAGATAAACAATAAACGATAAAAAGTATAATTATCTAACAAAATACACCATATAAAAATATTGTCAGAATGTCGTCTCTCAGTTGCTGAATGTCGCGCAGCAACGTTGCTACAGCCCTGTCACGTCTTACAATTCTACGTTGTTACAATGTTGCGAGCACGTAGACAGCGACGTTGCCATAGCAGAAATACAACGTGCCAGAGACGTTGCCACAACGTAAATGTGTTTGCTGGGTATTTACTTTCTGTTAACATTGTGGTAGTTACGGTTCGTGAAGTCATTAAGCTCCTGGTAACCCGCGAGAGCACCAGTTTATCCTCTATTAGTGATGTTACGTTCGTGAACGAATCGTTCTTTTTGAACGAATCCTTTAGGTGAACGAATCGTTCTCGTTTACGTAATCCATTGACTCATATTTCTCGTTCACTGAAATCCCTCCCTCCACAGCAGCGCGGCGCTATTAGCAGCGCATGCGCAGCTCAGTGAACCGGTGTTTTCAACCTGTCAAAGAATGAACCTCGAGCCAATAGCCTTCGAGTATGAGATGTGACGGAGCATGTGATTTGTTGGATGTAGTAAACGAATACGCCCTTCACTGACTGACCGAGTTGCTTTTGAGTCTGAACCATAGGTCTGAACGAGAGAGAGATCTTATCGTTTGTGAACGAGTTGAACGAACTGGTACATGTCTTTCATGAACGAAAATAACCAGGGCCCGGTTTCCCGATAACACTCACTCTCAGCGCGCTAAGAGAGCTCGAAAGATATATCTTACCAAAGGTGTTTATGTTCCTAAGTGTGTTCCCCGAACCATACCTTAGGAAGCTGCTTAAGATATACCTTCTTACGTGCGACGTTTCCCGGCGCTGTCCGTGGCGATGGTGCTGAATTGTTTGATATGGATGGCTCGAGAATCAATTATTCTCTCATGCAGGGGCTGTTTATGTGAGAAAGCGGTGATCTTTATAAATGAAGCACTTCAGAAATAGTTGAAATTGCAATTTATTATGATTATTGGATATTATAAAAAATAATCCAAACTATAATAGCCTATAATAGCCTAGCCTACATATTTTAAAATTGTAACATATATTGCTGCCACGTTTCGGGAACCGTCCCATAAGGTTAAGAGAGAGGTTAAGGAATAGGTTAAGAACTACTTAGAGATAAGAACGCTTTGGGAAACCGGGCCCAGTTGTTTGAACGATAATGATGGCGAACCGATAGAGCTAGGTTTGTGTAGTTAGCATGCATCAAATAAACAAATTTACACTTTACCATTGTAATGAAAACAGGTTAATAACACAAGATATTGGTTAAATATAACAAAGACAAATTAACATCGTCATTTTTTACTTGGTTTGAGCTAAGGGGGGTGCACTTGACTGTTTACTTGATTTAAATTTACACTTCTCGTTACCTGCTTTTCTTATATTTTGTTTGTGTTTTAGTCTTAGTTTTGTGGTATTTTGCACTTTGAACAACTTACTTGACTACTTGTGTTCATTTTGTATTATCAAAAATGAATTCATTACGTTTTATTCATGTCATATGCACTTCTCTAAAAACTAAAACAAACCAAAAAAATTTGACAGTATTGGTTATGTTTCATAACGTCAGCAAATAGCATTTCAGTTCGGGCTGTGAAGGGGCATGTATTTGGTTGGATCTACTGAACGAGAGAGAGATCTCGTTCGTGAACGAATTGAACTAACTGGTTCTTTCGTTCGTGAATGAGAGTAGGCTACTGGGTAGATCGGTCAATTAGCATGTGATACAATCTCATTCAAAGCGCAGTTATAGGTGTGCACATATAATTGTTTATATTCATATTCAACATACAGAACATCAACGTTTAATATAATCCCAGATTTATGAATGTGTATGGCTGACTAAACAATTAAAATGTTAATTATGCAAGAAAACCTTGGTTTGGTCATCTGAACCACTTATTTATACTTATGTTATTAATTTAGTAAATAACATTTTAACAAAGCCAAATCACTTTTTTTTTGTAACAAGTAAATACGTTCATTAAAACATAGCATAAAATGCACTCTTTTTCGCCACCTGCTGCAGTATATATGTAATATGAAGAAATTATCACTGAACGAATCAGTGAACGAATCTGAACGAATCATTTTGGTGAACGAACTGAAAATGAACGAGTCTCTGGAAAGAATCAAAATTTCCACCACTATCCTCTATCATCGCACTCTACTGGCGTTCAAGCAACTGATCGCTTTCATCACTTAAACGGAAGGCCCGCCTCTCACTTCATTCGATTGGACAGTGGAAAAAAACGCGATGACGTCGAGCGCTTTTTCCGCTCGGAGTTGCTTTTTTTTTTCAACTTCAAAAACGCGAGGCGCAGCGCGCGGTAAAACGCGAGGCGCAGCAGGCGCATAAACAGCGCGCAGAACGCTCGCTGCCATAGGAAACCAATTGAAAATAGGCGCCTCTCACTGCAAAAAACGCGTCAGGTGTGATCGGGGCCTAGCCTGCTCTTTCCAGAACGCGCGCTCCTGCGGAGAGAGAGTTGAATCCTCCATTTTGTGACGAGGTGCCAGAGCAGAGCTGCTGCTGCGGATAAATGTGCTTAAAGATCGAACTTTGAGACTAAATATTTATAAAATCATAATTTAACACGGATTTGGTGAGTGTTCAACCTTTTTGTATTGCTAATCCAATAACGATCAAGTGTCTACGCAATTGTGTGATAATCTCTTGAATTAATGTTTTCTAAGTAGAATGCTGAGTTTGTATTTATGGATTTAATATGGGTTTTGTCCTAATCTATAATCTGTGTGAATGTTATAGTTGGGTTTAATACGAGTCATGTTGATAATTGTTTTGTGTTATGTGTGAGTTATTTAGTTTATTGCTGTAATGAGATAGTAATCTAGCATATCACTGTCTTAATTGTTATTTCTCTTTGAAATATGCAAACTGAACATGGAAATATCTGTTATCGTTTGGCCTAAATTACAGGGCAGGTTTTTTTTTTTGTTCCTGTGGAAACGTTGTGGAGATTCAATTGATGGCGAGCCCCACGGATCTGGACACTAGATTGACTGAGTAACGTTAGGCCTAAACGTCATATCGTGAACTCTACTGTTTTCTTCTACTCGAGGTGGGATCTCAGCTCACATATTTTTTCCCCCCTTTTATTGACTGAAACAGAGCAACTTGTTTCCCTGGATTGTTTAAAGGATTTTTTTTTCTTTTTTTTTTTTCTACTGCGCTTTCATGTGATAGGATTCAACTATCTTGAACTGTTGATCTTCCTTCATTTTTTTCAAACAAACTGATTTGGAGCTAAAGAGACTAGAAAAAAAAATTGATTTGGAAAGAATTGACTATTATTGACTATTATTATTCACATTTAAGGGCTGTACACACAAAACACGCTTTTCCATTTCAGTGCTCTACTTTTCATTGTTTTTCTATGTAAACTCGTGCTATACGGACGTGTTTGACCGTTATAAACACGGCACTCAAATTAAAAGGCGGTAAACTTTCTTTGGGTTTTTTTGTCTCTCACTCCACTGACTTGTTTCTCACGTTCTGTGTGAATGGCCCCGTCTAACTAGACTATTCACATGTTGTGTCCGGAAGATTTACCTGTTTTTCGGTGAGGTCAGTGAGGTCTTCAGCTTTAGCAACTCTTCGTTTTCTCCTGAATTAACAGACATTAAACTTGTAAGCTGCATTTTAATGATTAATTACTAATCACATCACATGAGGCATTTCCACCTGCACTAGTCTGAAAGTGAATTGCATTCACTCACTGTAATTGAGAATGATTTTAATCAAACTTACATTATAAACAGAATGATGATGATGACGATGAAGAATCCTAAACACGCCACAGTGATCCCCAACCCGACGGGCCAGCCATGACCATGATGCACTGAAAGATGAAGAATTTGAGTTCAGATTAACTCTCAAAGCTGCATAACTGTCTTGAACTCTTTATAAAATAAAACCTTCATCTGTGACAGTTACAGCGTCTGATCTCTGAGATGTTGATTGTGAGTTGTCAACCTGTTCTGAGCTCGCGCTGCGCTAAACGGTCCGCGCGCCACAGCTCAAACGAATAGCGCAGTTTCGTTTCACTTTCGTTTTGTTTGCCGTTTGATGTTTCTCGTATGTAACAGAAGTTGCAGCTCTTATCAATTGCACAACGTGGTGGTCACACCAGTGCGGCTTCTTGTCGCTCATTTGGTCGCAGTCTGGATCTCTACTTGCATAAAGTGTGGCTCTTGTCCAGGTCCTTTTTCCTTTCAACTACATAAAGCCAAAGTTACGCTATTTTAACGCAGAGGGCGCCGGTCGGATTTCTCGCTCCACCATCACGCGTCTCTGTTATGCGCACACCACAGACTGTCCGGGCGCCTTTGCGTTCTGTCAACATTATGTTATCAATTAACATTTAGAAAATCGAATTTTGACAATTGTGATTCGATTCAGAATCGTCCACGTCCGCATCGCGATGCATCTTAGAATCGAGTCACTGAATCTCCCTCCACTATTACACCAGATCCACTTATCAACACTGAGATGCTCCTGGGAGGATCTTATATAAATTATCATATGTATATATATATATATTTTAATCTTATTACACATTTTTAAAATTACTAATATGGACTAAATTTATCAAAACAGAAAATTTGCATCTTATGTTTTATCATGAACTCACACATGACGTTTAAAGTCACAGCATCAGAGTATTTCTCTCCATGTTCATTGCTGGACTTGCACTTGTATTCTCCACTGTCATCAGAGCTGATCTTTGAGATGCTGTAGATTCTTCCAGATCCTACAAGCGTTCCTCCTTTAATCCAGCTGATTTCTGCAGGAGGGTTTGAGTCACTGCTGCACTTCAGAGTCACTGAATCTCCCTCCACTATTACACCAGATGGACTGATGGAGATCACAGCATTCCCTGGAGGATCTACAGGAGAAATATATAGCATCACCGTCACTCACCCCACCAAACACTTCTATTTCTGTTCTTACATACAGTTAATACGGGCAGAATTTCGCATAAACAACAAATCCATGGATCCTTGTGTCAACAGGTCATGTCACTTATTAGGAAATATCCCAAATGAAATAAACAGTACTTTTGTGTGTGTGTGGTAGTCAGTAAATCAGTGCTGGATAGATTACTTACAAACTATAGTCAGTTACTGATTCCAAATTACAAGACAAAAATTGTAGTTAGTAACATAATTGTTAGGTGTGGCTGTAGAAAGCGCTAGTGATGTTTGGTTCATGAACGAATTGTTCTTTTGAGCCGGTAGGTAGTAACAGGTCGAGCTGGTTCATTAATCAAACTGAACCTAACTTTAGTTCTGGGTTAATGACGCAAAACACACAAGCCAAAGTAGCATGTCCCACTCAAAAAGACCCGAATGAGCCGGTTCAAATCAGCTGTCGAACCTTGCAGATGATTTTATGTCAAGCAAAATCAAAAGACTGGTTTATTCTTTCTATATACTTTAGACATGTAGAAACATTTACCACAAACACCATTAACTTCCGTGAATGAAAGGCAATAATCTGCAGAGCCGGACAGTAACGGAGTACATTTACTTGAGTACAGTACTTAAGTACAATTTTGAGGGATCTGTACTTTACTCGAGTATCATTTTTGGGGAGTACTCATGACTTTACTCAAGTACATTTGAGAGGCAAATATTGTACTCTTTACTCCGCTACATTTCTATCCATAACTGTGAGTACCTGTACCTGTAAAAAAAAAAAAAAAGGAAAAAAGAAACATCTCGGAAACCCTCAATTTGTTGTTTTCCTCAAATGTGATTGGATTGTGCAGGCGCCACTGATTGGGACAGCCTATCAGCAATCACCTTCAGCTTTCCGCCAAAGTCAACTCATGGTCAGAGTTAGATAAGAGACGAAACCATGGACGAAACAATGGATGAAGACGCAGCAGGTCCATCCCGGGAATGTGCCAACCCGTGGCCCACCTCGCCAGACTATTTACATTTTCTGAACAAGTTAATGATAGTTTTCGCTTCAAGTGTTTGGTGTGTTTACCAATGTAAGCACTGTGGCAGTAGTAATGCAATATTTAGAAAATGTACTCTTGTACTGTTGATACTCAAGTACTTTTAAAAACAAGTACTTTAGTACTTTTACTTAAGTAGACATCTGACTGTAGTACTTTTACTTGTACTTGAGTAAAATTTAGCAAGGGGTATCTGTACTTTTACTCAAGTAATGAAGCTGTGTACTCTGTCCGCCTCTGATAATCTGCAATATGCATTCACACAAATAACGTTTTATTTAAATGTTTCGATATTGGTCAACCTCGGTTGTGTCTTAAATGTGCTCTATAAATAAAGGTTTGATTGATTTTGATTTTGCATTGACACAAATTACTTTATTTGAATGTTTTATTGAAATATTATGGCACTGGCGGCGTAGTGCCATCACTGCTTAATGACATAAGGAACAGATATAAAACCCCCGCCGTGTGAAAAATGGTTGGCACAGCTCGCAGCACGAGCCCCTGCAGAGAACAAGCACTAAGCCCTCAGACTATAGTACATTAGCTCTAGGTCGGGTACCGGACCTGGTTGAACACCCAGATGTACTCTGGCACAGAGCCAACTCTGCGCCCACACCATCAGTATCTCCCCGTATCCAGTTAAGCAACACTGTGTGATATGGGGGAGGGGGGGGGAATGCAACAATATATTGGTGCTTGAGAATACTGACGGCTTATGAACACGGGCATAATAAAAGGGAGGTACATCATATAGTTAATGTGTTTATTATCAACCTCAGCCATTACTATTGTAACTCGTGCTGTCTATACGACCTGGTTGAAACCATGTTAGAACATGCGCCAGTCGGGGTGTGTCTCCATGCGACTTAGTCACCCAATGGCTGCTCAGCTAGTCAGCGAGCGGGTCTCGCCACGGGGGGAGCTGCGACATGTTCACCAGTTCCGGGAACCACGGCTGGTTGGGCCACTTGGGCGCTACCAGAATCAACGCACATCTCTCTTCCGTGATCTTTTGCAGCACTAGCGGCATTATTTTGACCGGGGGAACCCTTGGCCCAGCGGCTCGACAGCGTGTCCCCTCCCAGAGGAGCCGTTGTCAGTGAGAAGTACAGAGGGCAGTGGGCGTTCTCCTCTGAAGCAAAGAGGTCGATCTCCGCCTCGCCGAAGAGATTCCAGATCATATTTATAGTTTGAGGGTGTAGTTTCCACTCTCCGTGCAAAATGCCATCCCTGGACAGCATGTCCGCGCCACAATTCAAACTGCCCGGTACGTGTACTGCTCGGATTGAAAGTAGCCAATCCGTCCATGAGAGCAGCTGCCTCGCTAAGCCCTGCAGGGATCGCGAGCGCAACCCTCCCTGGCAATTGATGCACGCCGCTACCGCCGTGTTGTAAGTTCTGATGAGAACATGACGGTCTTTCACGAATGGAAAGAAGCTCTGCAGAGCTAGATGAACCGCTTCCATATCCAAGCAGTTTATATGCCAGCGCTTCTGGTCCCCCGCCCATGTACCGAACGCTGGTCTGCACGTTTTCAAGGGGATGGCTCTGCTGTGAACGAAGAGGGCTAGTGTATTGTGAATGGACTGGATCCGCGGCTCTGATAAGCGCGCGATCAGCGTGCGCGAGTCCAGAATCATACCCAGGAATGTAATCGACTGACACGGCTGAAGCGTGCTCTTCTGTATGTTCACAGACAGTCCCAGGCATGTCAAATGGGCGAGGAGCCTGCGTCTGTGTTCCTCGAGAGCGCTTCTCGTTTGAGCGATGACTAGCTAGTTGTCGAGATAGTTCAGAATGCACATTCCACTGAGCTTCAGGGGTGCGAGCGCTAGAGCCAGCCCGAACGGCAACACTTTGAATTGGTATGCGACACCTTCGAATGCAAAACGCAGAAAGCGCCTGTGATGCGGGGCTATCTGAATGTGAAAATACGCATCCTTCAGATCCACTGCAATGAAGTAGTCCTCGGGCTGAATATGCGCGAGGATTTGCTTCATCGTAATCATCTTTTTTTTTTCTTTTTTTTTTTGTGTATTGTTTTTTTTGGTGATTTTCCTTTTATTGTGACAGGACAGTAGAGAGATGACAGGAAACGAGGTGGGAGAGAGACGGGGGATGGGATCGGGAAAGGTCCACGAGCTGGGACTCGAACTCGGGCTGCCCGAGCGTAAAGGCTCTACATGTCGGTGCACTGACCACGAGGCCATTGGCGCCGACCACCGTAATCATCTTTAACGCGCGGTTCGCGAGTGCTTTGTTCAGTAATCTCAGATCCAAGATGGCGCATACCTCCGTCCTTTTTCGGGAATAGAAAATAACTGCTGTAAAACCCACAATTTCTCTGTTCCCCGGACACTATCTCTACTGCCTGTTTGGCCAGGAGGGAGGAGATTTCTGCCCATAGCAGTGGAGCGCTTCCGCTCTGCGAAGCGTCTCCCGGAGGAGAGGTTTTGCTTATGTCGCGGGTAATAGTTAGGGGAGGAAAAGAGCTCTTTTGCTGAGACATGTAATGCTTTTTGTTTATTGAAACACAGCAGTTTCATAACAAAATTTACACAAACATTCTCGGCTTTCTCTGTTGGTTGCCGAGGGAACTCTGAGTGGGAACAAGCTCTTTTCGCCGCAGGTCTGCTGTCGTGCATGGACCGTGCTCTTTTCCTCCTGGCACGAACATCAGGAATGCTGCTCCTTCTTGTCTGCCGGTCGCCCTTGGCTGCTGGAAGGTGGTTTCGCGCCAAAACGGGGCTTCCTGAATTGCCTCTGACAAAGCGGCGGTTCAGGCTCACGGCGCTCTCTCGCGCTCAGGGACGCGCGCCTAGCGTATCCAGCTGAACGCTGAGCCAGGGATGATCTAGACCTCGCTCTAGGGGGGGCTTGAGACCATTTCGGTAGAAGATGGTCATCATCTTATACTGTTTCAAGGTCTCGGCGTACTTCTCCGAAAAAGCCTCAACCGCGATGCCTAAAAGACCCAGCGGGCTTACCAGGGCGTCCAGGAGCTGCTTCTCCTCTGCATCGTGCATCTCAGTCAGCGTCAGCCACAGATGGCGGTGCAGAACTACGAGGCTGCCCATACTGTGGCCGATTCCCTGGGCGACCTTTTTAGAGGCGGCCAGAGCCTGATCCGCCGCCGTGCGCAGCTTCCTGAGGGACTCGGGGTCCGGGCCTTCCTCGTCCAGGGACCCTAAGAGTCGAGTTTGGAAGATCTGCAGGATTGCCATCGTGTGGAGGGCAGATGCTGCATGTCCAGCCGAAATATATGTCTTCTCAGTGATGTGGGCAGTGGCTCGACATGGCTTTGAAGGCAATGAGGTGGTTTTCCATCCAGGAGAAGGACACAGGTGGGCCGCGACAGCGTCCTCGACGGGAGGCGGTCGAGTGTAACCCAATTTCTCCACCCCTTCCACTGTCGTCAGCAGCTGGGTACCCTGTGCATGGGCTCGGGCTGAGGGAGGGGAGCGCCATGACCGGGTGAGCTCCTCGTGGTGCTCAGGGAAATGAGGTGCGGTTCTCTGCGGGGCGTCCGCCTGGCGGCCCACGCAGAGGAAGGACCCGTCCATCCAATTCCTAGATGGCTGTTCTTGCCCAGTCCAGCTCCAGGTCTGCTACTTCCTCTATGAGGATAGCCATGAGCTCCGTGTCCAGCGAGGCCGGGTGGCTTCTGAAGGAGCCTCAGCTCCAGGGTCAGAGGCACTCGTGGACATGGTGTCGTCCTCACCATATCCGAAAGAGACAATTTCCCGCGCTTCCTTCCACATGCGGCAAAGAGACTTTTTTTTTTTTTGTTTCCTAGCAAAAAACCCTCCGGAACGCGAGAGGGGATAATTCCACGTTGTCCACTCTGTTTGCGTGAATCCACGGCGAAACCAGGCTCCAGGTGAAGAAGAAAGATTCTGAGGTTTCTGGCGCCCGCCGTCACCTATATTGGAGGCTGCCAGCCAATCAGGTGAGGGCGCGGGCGCCATTGGCTATTTGCAAGCAAAAGAGTTATTCAAATCAGGCTTCAGCATTTAGAGGAAAATGGATTTCCCCATAAGTAATGTCGAGGGAGTGACTCGATAAGGGAACTAACAATTACAGGGAACTCTGATTGTATTATGCAACACAGTTTTTTTTTTTGTTGCATAATACTGATTACCACACACAATTAAATGTATTGTATTTTAGTTTTTTTTTCTTTACAATAAAAAAGAGGAAAATGGTGAGGAACTTACAATAGAAGTGAATGGGGGCTAATTTTGGAGGATTTAAAGACATAAATGTGAATCTTATTATTTCATTAAAGCATTTACAATCAGTATTTTGTTAAAATGTGTGCATTATTTGAGCTTTAAAGGTGTTTAAACCATTATTTGAACAGCTGTTTTAGTGTGTTGTGTTTATGGCGTGGCGTTGCCATGACAAGGGAGCTGTAAAATTGAATATAACTGAATATAAACATAAAATGTTAAAATCAAACATTGTTCATGTTTGTGACTGTACTAATGAAACAGTGAGCATTTAAATGTTTTAAAGATTAGCCCCAATTACTATCATTTCTAAAGAAAAGGAGGGACGAGTGAACTCTACTGGCTTTGGAAAGAAAACACACTCACACATGACATTGAGCTGAACAGCAGGAGAGATGAGAGTGTGTCCGTCTACAGCACAGCTGTATCTGCCTGAATCCTCTCTTCTCACTGGGTTGAGGAGGAGTGTGTTACTGAGTTTTCTCTTAGTTAATGGCTGTGAGTTTCTGTACCAGACGAATGTGTCTCTGTCAGTCGGAGCGCAGCTGCTTTTACATCTCAGATTGACTGGATCTCCCTCTGTCACTCTCTCAGGAGACTCCACCTGAAGATCTGAACACAACACACACATTATATCTAGTGCTGCTGTCATACACTGATTATTATTCAACATAATGCAGAAGAAGAGATGAAACTCATCAGAGTCACCTGTGACAGTAAGACTCACTCCTGGATAACCAGTGTATTTTCCATCAGGTTTATCAGTGATGAATCTGAAATAGTACATGTGTGAATCCTTCAGTGTCACATGACTCAGTCTGACGTTGCAGTGCTTGTGTTTATCTCCCAGATACTGAAGCCTATGACTGTATTCAGGGTCCTCAGACAGATCTGGAGGCTCTTCATCATCTATTACCGGTGTTTTGGTCCAGAACACTTTCTTGATCTTATATTCATCAGGGTATGTATAAGTGCATCTCATAATCACTGATGAGTCCTTTACTGCACAGATGTGTGAAGGACTGTATCTCACACCCCAATCATCATCACCACTGAAAACTCCTGAAACACAACATTCACAAGGAAACAATGATAGGAAACAAACACCTATAAATGGACACACATGCCAATCTGAGAGTTAAAGAGGGCCATAAACAAAACATTTCTTTACAAAACTGTTTATAAATGAAGAGTTACACTTATGATGTGATATGTGTGTAAATACAGCCATCAGACAGAAGGTGATGAAACACAGGAAGCAGAACATTGAACACTGACCATGAAAATCATTCTCTAAATGTTAGCAGCTTCAGTTACCATTAGATCAGCAAAATCCTGAATAATACAATTTACTTTGGAAGCAACAAATAAATCACAGAAATTTCCCTACATTATAGTAGATATTTTACCAGTGCTATATTTCCCTGGGGCTAACAGCAGGGCTAACTGATCCATGCTAACTAGCCAAAACCTTGTTCTCTTAGTCAGTGATGAACTGGTGTGTGATTTACAGGAGAGACTGACCTGGAATCAGGAGCAGAAACACCAGAGCAAGAGTTATCAGGGACATCACCACAGGAACTAAATCATTACACAA